>NC_137042.1:14103755-14195096 GCF_032717465.1 Coenobita brevimanus
GGACCGCAGGCCACCTCTCTACCGACTGAGCCACCGCCTCCCTCGCGTCTACCACGCGATGTTATTCAGTATGAGGCCAACTTGTTAATGAAGATGTTAAAAACCTACAGAACTAACCCCTCAAGTATAAAGCCTAGTCGAAACTGAACAAAATCATCAGATTCAGGAAATGGAGGGGAAAAAACAAAAATCGTTCTCGCAGACACAAGGTTAACTGGTTATGGGGGTATATATAAGGAGCAGCGTAATGTCCCGTAGTTAACACTCTCATTTACTTTTGCTGACTAACAAATGTGCACTGCAAGTTACAGAGGCTAACAGGAGTCATTAATAATGCCTAACAACTCCTTACAGCACTGCAATCTAACCTAACCTAAGAACACCGTAACCTAACCTAACCACTGCACCCTGGCCAATTCTAACAAAATGATCTGAACCTACCAACACTGCATCCTGTAGGCCTAACAAAACCTAACAAACTATATCCTAACAACGCTGCATCCTAACCTAACCTATCAACACTTGCCTAACCAAACACCGCCGTAACTTAACACCACTCTTAACTGAACCAAGTAAATACGGTACCTAGTAGCAAAACCCAAACAATACTGTGGCCTAACCCTCCTCCATCTAATGCCCCTATGCTAATAACACCATATTCTTCATTATTACACTGCACACAATTGGCAACTCGTGTTATGACACACTTCCACAATATTAAGTGCCATCACAGGCTTCAAACACATTAGCTAAGCACTGCCTGAAATGAAGTAAATGATGAATTCTAGATCAGTAATGAATGAAGAGATTATTACAAAATTAATTCCAACACTGCTTTTGTCATTCGTGATTACAACACAAGATCAGCATTTACTTATATAGCTATTAAAAAATCAACACTGCACTCTATACCTTTTCTTGTTCCAAGAATTCATATACAAATGGTGTCACACACACACACACACACACACACACACACACACACACACAGGCGCACAAGCACACACACACACACACACACACACACACACACACACACACACACACACACACACACACACGCACGCACGCACGCACACACACACACACACACACACACACACACACACACACACACACACACACACACACACACACAACCATGGCTGCAAAAACATGGGCATTCAAAGTACAAGTTCACTAACTCAAAATGCCACTTAAATGTATACTTGATCAATAACATCCATCCCCAACACAACACGCAACTTCATGGGTGATCGAGAGCAAACGGCTAATCGACGCAGGGCTGCAGATATCCTAAGTCCTATTTCCAACATAGGGTATTAATATCCAGTCAACAATACACGCAATACAGGCCAGCTGGAAAGAACAGGTGGGTGAACAGATTGACAAGAGATGAGGAATGTGTGTGGAGGGGATGGGGCAGGGGACGTCAGATCAGTTGGGAGAGAATAGTTAAATGATATGAGAAAACTCCTTTGTAGAATAATATAAAATAGTTAAAAACTCCTGGGGGGAAAAAAGAATGAAAATGAAATATCAGTATGTATGCAAGTAAATAACATGACTGAATACTGATATACACATTTTTGATAACCTTGGCTGGCGCATATCCTCCCTAACCTGTGTTCTGTGTCATCGCGCCTGCTCCTTTGCCTGTTTTCTATATCTTCCTCGCTGCCCTCTCTTATCGCCTCGTTCGCATACCTCTAGGTTGTTTTACTTCACTTTTTTTTAGTTTCTTTGTATGCGCACTTGCCTCCTTGCCAACATTATTTTTTTTTCTCTTAGTTTGCCTGCCTGCCTCTGTGTGTGTGTGTGTGTGTGTGTGTGTGTGTGAGGACACACACACACACACACACACACACACACACACACACACACACAGCCCTGCTCCTCCACCCCCCACCTGCCTGCGTACGTGCTTGCCCGCTTGTCCACATGGCTGGTAGAAAGTGCTTACTGTCATCTCAGGAACAATGGCTACCAGATTACTTATTTCCTTCCATCACCTCCTGCACGCTTCCAACTGCATGTTTCTTCTATACCTTGCTTCCTCGTTAAACATTCTTTTAATGTTGCGTCAGTGTGCTTTGTGCAATATCTCACTCCCACCCTCCTCCGTGCTGGCTTGCTAAATCATGTATTTTCATCCCAACTTCCTTCCCTGTTTATGCCCCCCCTCCCTCTTTCATTTAATATAGATACTAAAATATTGGTTTCTGGTGGCTATCACGACCAAAGGACGAGTTCAATAATTTATTTTTAACATTAGCAATTTACGAGACTGAAAGCATCCAAACATTTCCTCAAACTACAACAAGCACCTGTCAATTAGGATGTCTTAAGGGTAATATAACACCAACCTGACGGCCAGAATAACCTGAAAGGAAAAATTACATATAATCTTATGGACAAAATTATATACGAGAGCCTGAAGAACATAATTACACATTACAACCTTGCATAATTATAAATAACACAAGAATTACATAAACTACAATTACAAAACCCAATATCGGTAACCCTCAAATACACTGCATGATCCGCGACGGCCAACTAACTTAGGTTTGGTCAGAGATATGGACGTTGCTTATTGGATTTGTTCAATATTCTCATCATCATCATTCCAAGACTTCTGTTACATTATACTTTACCCAGGATTTTGTGTCAGTTTCTCACAACACATTCAACAACGTCACACGATTGTACAGTATGTGGTACACAGGAGACGTTTAGAACTGGAGAGGTTAGATACTTGTACTCTTAAATAATCCCTTCACTTATAGAGATCCTTCCTTAATTGCATAAAATCGTCTGCTGGTTACCTAACTGAATGGAAGAGACGCCATCGTAGTGAGGCGTTAACTGATTTCAATTTTGAAGTTAACAACACTAGCCGACAAAGAAATGCACCATATATATATATATATATATATATATATATATATATATATATATATATATATATACTGTGCGAATGGATGGTGAGCTGAGTGAGTTCTTTTATCTCAATGTGGGACTGAAACAGGGTTGTGTGATGTCTCCATGGCTGTTTAATATTTACATAGATGGGGTTGTAAAGGAGGTGCAGGGTAGGGCAGTGGATGTGGGGGTGGCTCTAATGAATGAGGGTGAGATTTGGAAGCTTCCAGTGTTGCTGTTTGCTGATGATACAGTGCTGTTGAGTGAAGATGAATGGGAGTTGCAAGGTTTGGTGAATGAATTTGGGACAGTGTGTAGGAGGAGGAATCTGAAAGTTAATGTAAACAAAAGTAAAGTTATGGTGTTTGAGAGGAATGAAGTCACAGAGTGTGCAGTGAGGTTGGATGGTGAGGATATGGAGAATGTGAGTGCATTCAAGTACTTGGGTAGTGTGATGAGTAAGGATGGAACTTTGCGGGATGAAGTGCTTGAAAGGGTACAGCAGGGAAGGAAGGTTGTTGGTACACTGAAAGCAGTGATGAGAAATAGGGAGGTGAGTATGGAAGTTAAGAAGTCACTGCATGATAGTATTGTGATCCCTACCCTGACGTATGGAAGCGAGGCATGGACCTTACAAGAGGGGAACAAGTCAAGAGTGAGAGCAGTGGAAATGAGTTACTTGAGAGGAGCATGTGGAGTGACGTGGAGGGACAGGTTGACGAATGAAGAAGTGAAGGAACGCTGTGGGGTCGATGTGGATGTGGTTGAGAAGATTAGGAGAAATACACTGAGGTGGTTTGGACATGTGGAGAGAATGGAGAATGAAAGACTGACTAAGAGGGTGTATGTGGGTGAGGTGGGGGGAGGGAGAGGGAGAGGTAGACCGAGGATGAGGTGAAGGGATGGAGTTGAGAGGTATATGAGGGAGGGGGGGGTGAGTTGGGGGGAGGGTAGTCAAATGGTGGGTGACAGAGCGACTTGGAGGCGTTTTGTCTGCGGCCACCCTTAGCGGGATTAGGGCGTCGGGCTATAGATAGATAGATAGATATACTGTATATATATATATATATATATATATATATATATATATATATCTATATATATATACATATCTATCTATCTATCTATATATATCTATCTATCTATCTATCTATATATATATCTATCTATATATCTATCTATATCTATCTATATATATCTATATCTATCTATATCTATCTATATATATCTATATCTATCTATCTATCTATCTATCTATATATATATATATGTTCCAACATCCTTGCATGCGTCGTCATTGGTCACCTAATGGCGGCTGTCCATGTTCCTTGATCTCTGGCAGCCTCCCTGTTCAGTCCTTTATCCCTGAGGTCAAACCTTGTTCCAGGTCTTTTTCGATCTGCCTCTCGCAACTCTACCCCTAACGTTCACACTTCTCACTTTCTGCACCTAACTGTCATCCCCCATCCTCTCCACATGCCCCAACCACCTCAATGTTCCTCACCCCATAACAACCAATATACTCCAGCCTCACCCTTCCTCTTAACTCTTCCACCGTAAACCTAGTCCCCTGCCCCCAGGCCTCGCATTCAAGGACGCATTGAACTTCCACCTAATCATTGTCATTTCTGTACGTCTGAGCCTGAGAATATCCTCTTCCTTTACTTCCCAGGTCTCGCTATCACACAGCATTACACTCTTAAAATGAAGGATACAAAGATCCCTTAGCATGGAGAGAGAACCCTCCCAATGTCGGAGAGGTAACAGCTCCATGAACTTCTTCCAACCGCTGCTCACTCCTGCCACAGAGCTAGCTCCAGCCTCACCTCCAGCATTTGTCTCCCAAGTAACAAGGCTCTTCCACACACTGAAGAGACTCACCAGCAAAATTAGTCCTGTCATGCCTGACAATCTCCACATGCTCTCCCCGATACATCGCACACACGAAATCAATATCATCTCGCAGTCTACCACTACATCTCTTATGCACCCATTTATCATAGACACTGCACAAGATGGAATGACTTCCACATACGGTATATATAAGCTTTTGTCCATGTGTACAGTATTAAAAGAATTTTCATTTATGATAGAAAAGTGCAATATAATCTACCAAAATCCCCAGGTTTGGCTTAGATAGAAACAATATCAAGTAGTTAATTCAGCACTTGAGATGCTTTGTTTTACCATGCAATTGGTACAAGTCAGAAGTTCCCAAGAGTGTATCTACAGGACAGCAGGTTTGAGTTGTCAGGTTCTTTTTTATATGACTGTATGAGGTAGTAATTACGTGCCCGTATTCTAAGTATGAGCACCATGCACAAGAGTTCTCATGCATCATCTTCTCAAATACGGTGAAAGCTTGTAAGATATGAAGGAATTTCTTGAAACATAGTTTCCTCTTCATACTTTCCATTTCAAGGCTACTGGGACCACGGTGACACTTGGGGAGGTGAACAAACGACAAATGGTATGATGGGAGTCGATGTTGTAATTTCGTTACCATTGTTCTTCATTCATTCATTCATTGCCAGACGCCATGTATCCCAAACAGGGTGGCCAAGGGCTTAGAGTTAATTGTTTTACAGGGAGGGGCACTAATCCTCCACCAACCCCACTTGACACGTAGGGATGCCAACAGCATCTGATGTTCCCAGGCGGTCACCCATCCAAGTACTAACCAGACCCAACGTTGCTTAACTTCGCTGATCGGACGGGAAGCGGTGTACTCAACGTGGTATAGCCGTAAACCAGTGCTTACAAATGCGTGAGTACAGCAGCTTACTAAGTGAGCTATTTAGGATCCCATTGTTCTCACTACTGTAATACTTTGCCTTCAACTAAGAGACTGGAAGAAACACCCAATATTAAGTAAACTATTTTGCCGAGTATTATATACGAGTATTACCAGCATATTAAAACAGGACTCTGTGCACACCAGTTCCCTACATCCAGATTTGCTCTTACTAAGGTGTTTATTACTAGGTCACATACTGCATCACAAAAGTAGGCGTGAACTTCTAATGTAATGCCGTTACACTGTATACGACGCAATTTTTCATAGGAACATAAAGATCAGATGTGTAAAAAATGTGAATGATTAATATGACAAAAATAAAATGCGCTAAAAAAAAAAAAAAAAAAAAAAAGGCAGGATGAATCAATGTTGACTAAATAAAACAAGATGCAGGACACCTGTGATAGCCGCACCCATCCAAACTGTATCCACCACGCCAACATAGCCCAAAAGATGTCCTTTAGCTCTGGACGCAACCCAGACAGACCCTAGATGCATACCGCATGCACCTCTGACCTACCCTACACAGGCTCCTGTGGATGCAATAAAAATCGGTCAAGTGAAGTGAAATGAATTATTTGAGTGGAGCATGTGCAGTCACATAAGAGAGACTGACAAATGAAGAAGTGAAGAATCGTTGTGGTGCGGATGTGGATGTGATAGGCTGCGTTAGGAGAAACCCACTGAGGTGGTTCGGCCATGTCGACAGGATGGTGAGCAAGAGACTGACGAGGAGAGTGTATGTGAAAGAGGTGTGGGGAGGAGGGAGGGGGAGGCCAAGGATTAGATGAAGGGATGGAATGGAGAGGTATATGAGAGAGGGGGTAAGCTGGAAGCACGGCAGTGAAATGGCGGGGGACAGAGCGACATGGAGGCGATTTGTTTGTGGCCACCCCTTGCGGGATTAAAGCGTCTGGCAATAGGCAGATAGACAGATGTGTAATCCTCTTTAAACTCTATTGTCACAACTTGTCAGATGTCATCGTTCATTTCAGAACAGTGACTTGGTCTCAGTGAATGGCATAGGGATTGCCAGTAGATTTGCCGCCCCTGTGTGTGTGGCACAAATAACAAAGGGTACAGGTATAAAGGTGGAAAATTACATTTAAACAAACGGTTAAGGTATGGAAGGGGGAAACTAAATCTAAACAAAAATACAGGCAAAAATTAATGAAAAATGAGAAAAACAATGTCAATGTCAGAAATGAAATGAACTTTCAAGAACCAGGAGTGCCCTAAGTAAAGAAAGATGGCTCAGGAGAGGTGATATGAATTAAGCAAAGATAAAATACGGTAGTTAAGACGAAGGGATTTGTGAAAAAAGGTTCAACACAGGGCAATGAATGAAAATATATTATAAATTAATACCGTATACTGTGACTGAAGGAGACGACAAATAAATATTAATTAATATGAAGTGAAGGATAAACACGATAAGCAGAAACCTAACAGGTAACAAAATGAATGGACCAAAGGGTAGCCAGATGACAAGTGCTCAATAATAATAATAATAATAATAATAATAATAATAATAAATAAAACTAATAATAATAATAATAATGAAAGGATGGAACACAGCCAAGACAAATGGAGGGCAGTCGATTAGGGCAGGACTAATATCTAATAAAAAAATGAAAAAACAAACAAAAAGAAACCTATCAGAAATTGGAAAATACATGACATATGAGTGCGAGAGAATCCTACAATAATACATCCAGCACAAATACAAACTGAAGACACGATTTACAATAAACAAACCAAATATACGATTAACGAAGACTGTGAATATAAACAGAATGGAGAAAACTAATTTCTAAAAAAACGATAAAACGACGGATGATTACCTGGAATACACTCTGAAGACAGGATAGTAATTTAACAAAACTATGAATCAAGAATATGAACACGCAATCTGGGGAGAGAATATAAACTGCAGTGGGAGGAAGCAGATATACCGGCAAAAAGAGGCATAATAAATAACTACGAATGACAGGAGGAGGTGGGTGGTGGTAGGGAAGTGAGGGGACTAATGACAGTGGAGGAAGGGGAAGGAAGCCAGTACTGAGGTGCGGATTGAGGACGTCTTACCCTCGTTTTCTTTCTCTTTTTCCCCTCCGCCATCTACGGACAACTTTGTGTGTTTATCTGCAGGACGACTTTTAGCGGGAAAGGTTGGATCTGGCCTTTACACCAACTCCTTTACAAACAAAGATCTTTCCTAAATCAATTATATTCGTCTGATGATGGCAAGAAAACCTGAAAAATACATCATCACAATGAGGCATCTGGTTAGTTGACACTATCAGTAGGAATAAAAATACACAACATTATCACAGCAAGTTACTCAGAGTTCGAGAGGTCGTAGGCAAACCTTCGGCTTCTGACAAAAATAACTACAGAAAGGTGTGTCTGACTTCTCTACCGCACGCGATGTTACCTGGTATGTAGGCTACTAACGTTTACCACCGAATGTTTGTCAGATGTACTGCCTAATGTACCTTAATATTTCCCTGCATATATTATATCTATCTATCTATCTACCTATCTATATGGTATATAGATATAGATAATATCGACAACTGCCAAGAACAGCCATAAACATTAGTGAGCCATATGCTCCATAAACTGATAACATGAAGGTGCCTGAGAACCCTCCTTAGCTAGTATGAATACAACCGTAATGATCACAACTGCACCTTAAACAGTACGTCAGCATATGGCCCACACAGAGGCTTGCCTACACCTCCACTCTATTTTAAGACTACGGCCGTATTATAGTGCCTTACCAACATGTGATCTGAGTTTCTTCTTCTCCCTCCACCTATGCAAATGTGCCTCAGAGTCCGCCACACGACCTACAGGCTTGTACACTATCATCCTTGTTACTGCTGCTGCTGTTCCTCGCCGCACACGCCCGCTACTAATACTATTATTATCTTTTTACGGCCACTTCCACGGTATTCCTGACCTTGTTGTCCACCACCACTTAATCTCTTCAGTTTGATGATGCTCTTTTGTTTTCCTTCTTGCCAGCACCACACTACTGTATTTATCGTATGAGAAATCCGTCGCAGCATAAGGATTAGAATGTCTCTGCTAACGTCTTCAGTGAAAAGTTATTTTTATAAGTTTTTCATCCCATGGTCAGCCGGTATTATTCAGCTTACGAGTAATACAGACTGAAATGGATTTTTCACCACAACGCCTTTTACCAGTTTTTCAGTATTATCCCTGCTAAAATAAATACTTGTTCTTACAACTCACAACCACTGTTACTACGACAATGTTAGAAACTCAACGTAGTAAACGGGAAGCAGGAGACGGGAAGGTGTGGAAGATGAGATGTAGCAGTGTAGTGTATGACAGTAGACGTGGCAGTGTAAGTGGTGCCAGCGTGGGGTGCAGCATTATGCAGTGTGGCAGTGCGAGGTGAGGCAGTCTGGGGTGTTGCTGTGTAAGGTGTGGTAGTGTGACATGTAGCAGTGTGCGGTGTGGGCAGTCTGAGGTGGGACTGTGTGGGTGGTGTGATATCGTGAGTTGTGGCAGTGTGAGGTGTGCCAGTGTGAGATGAGGCAGTGTGGGGCGTTGCTGTCTGAGGTGCGGCAAGGTGAGGTGTGATATTAAGGAGTGTGGCAGTGTGGGATGTGGCAGTGTGGGGTTTGGCAGTGACAGGTGTGGACTGTGAAAAGGAATCTGTGTTGTGTCTGGTGTGGTAATGTGAAGTGTGCTATTGTGAGGTGTAGCCCTGTGGGGTATGGAAATGCGAGGTGTGATAATGTGGGGTATGGCTGTGCGAAGTGTGGTAGTGTGGGGTGTGGCAGTGCGATGCGTGATAATGAGGAATGTGGTGTGACAGTGTGCAGTATGGCGGAGTGAGTGTGCTAGTCTGGGGTGGTGACAGTGTGAGTCTGCCAGTGTGGGCGGTATGGCAGTGTGAGAGGTGTGGCGTGTGAGGGGTGTGGTAGTTGATGGGTGTGACAGGGTTGTGGCAGTGCGAGTGTGGCAGTATGAGGGGTGTGGCAGCGTGAGTGTGGCAGTATGAGAGGTGTGGCAGTGCGAGGGGTGTAGGCAGTGTGAAGGGTATGGCAGTGGGAGGGGTGTGGGAGTGCGAGGGGTGTGGCAGTGCGAGGGGTGTGGCAGCGCGAGGGGTGTGGCAATGCGAGGGGTGTGGCAGTGTGAGGGGTGTAGGCAGTGTGAAGGGTGTGGCAGTGCGAGGGGTGTAGGCAGTGTGAAGGGTGTGGCAGTGCGAGGCGTGTGGCAGTGTGAATAGTGTGGCAATGCGAGGGGTATGGCAGTGTGAGGGGTGTGGCAGTGTGATGGGTGTGGCAGTGCGAGGGGCATGGCAGTGTGAATGGTGTGGCAATGCGTGGTGTGTGGCAGTGTGAGGGGTTTGGCAGTGTGAGGGGTGTGGCAATGTGAGGGGTGTGGCAATGTGAGGAGTGTGGCAATGTAAGGGGTGTGGCAGTTAGGGGTGTAGCAGTGTTAGGGGTGTGGCAATGCGTGGAGTGTGGCAGTGTGAGGGGTGCAGGCAGCGTGAGGGGTGTGGCAGCGTCATGGTACTGTGAAAGGTGTGACAGTGTGAGGAATGTGACAGTGTGAAGTGGCAGTGTCATGGTACTGTGAGGGGTGTGACAGTGTGGGGAATGTGACAGCGTGAGGGGTGTGGTAGATGAAGGGTATGGCAGTGTGGGGTGTGACAGTCTGAGGTTTGGCCGTGTGAGGGGTGTTGTAGTGTGAGGGGAGTGGTAGTGTGAGAAAAGACTGAGTGAGGTGTTGCAGTGTGAGCAGTGAGCTGTGGCTGTGTAGGGTGTGAATGTGAGAAATGTCGTTGTGCAAGGTGTGGCTGTGTAAGGTGTGACTGTGTAAGGTGCGGCTGTGTGAGGTGCGGCTCTGTAAGGTGTGGCCGTGTAAGGTGTGGCTGTGTGAGGTGTGGCCGTGTAAGGTGTGGCCATGTAAGGTGTGACTGTGTAGCGTGTGGCTATGTGGGGTATGGCATTGCAGTTGTGGCTACGTAAGGTGTGGCTGTGTAAGGTGTGGCTGTGTAAGGTGTAGATGTGTAAGGTGTGGCTGTGTAAGGTATGGCTGTGTGAAGTGTGGCTGTATGAAGTGTGGCTGTGTAAGGTGTGGCTGTCTAAGGTGTAGATGTGTAAGGTATGGCTGTGTGAAGTGTGGCTGTGTAAGGTGTGGCTGTGTAAGGTGTGGCTGTGTAAGGTGTGGCTGTGTAAGGTGTGGCTGTGTGAGGTGTGGCTGTGTGAGGTGTGGCTGTGTGAGGTGTGGCTGTGTGAGGTGCGGCTGTGTAAGGTACGGCTGTGTAAGGTGCGGCTGTGTAAGGTGTGGCTGTGTAAGGTGTAGATGTGTAAGGTGTGGCTGTCTAAGGTGTAGATGTGTGAGGTGTGGCTGTGTGAGGTGTAGCTGTGTGAGGTGTGGCTGTGTGAGGTGTGGCTGTGTAAGGTGTGGATGTGTAAGGTGTAGATGTGTAAGGTGTGGCTGTGTAAGGTGTAGATGTGTAAGGTGTGGCTGTGTAAGGTGTAGATGTGAAAGGTGTGGCTGTGTAAGGTGTAGATGTGTAAGGTGTGGCTGTGTAAGGTGTAGATGTGTAAGGTGTGGCTGTGTAAGGTGGGGATGTCTAAGGTGTAGATGTGTAAGGTATGGCTGTGTAAGGTGGGGATGTATAAGGTGTGGCTGTGTAAGGTGTAGATGTGTAAGGTATGGCTGTGTAAGGTGGGGATGTATAAGGTGTGGCTGTGTAAGGTGTACATGTGTAAGGTATGGCTGTGTAAGGTGTGGCTGTGTATGGTGTGGATGTGTAAGGCGTGGGTGTGTAAGGCGTGGGTGTGTAAGGCGTGGATGTGTAAGGCGTGGATGTGTAAGGCGTGGCTGTGTGAAGTGTGGCTGTGTAAGGTGTGGCTGTGTAAGGTGTGGCTGTGTAAGGTGTGGCTGTGTGAGGTGTGGCTGTGTGAGGTGCGGCTGTGTGAGGTGCGGCTGTGTAAGGTGCGGCTGTGTGAGGTGCGGCTGTGTAAGGTGCGGCTGTGTAAGGTGTAGATGTGTAAGGTGTGGCTGTCTAAGGTGTAGATGTGTGAGGTGTGGCTGTGTGAGGTGTAGCTGTGTGAGGTGTGGCTGTGTGAGGTGTGGCTGTGTGAGGTGCGGCTGTGTGAGGTGTGGCTGTGTGAGGTGTGGCTGTGTGAGGTGTGGCTGTGTGAGGTGTGGCTGTGTGAGGTGTGGCTGTGTGAGGTGTGGCTGTGTGAGGTGTGGCTGTGTGAGGTGCGGCTGTGTAAGGTGTGGCTGTGTAAGGTGTGGCTGTGTGAGGTGTGGCTGTGTGAGGTGTGGCTGTGTGAGGTGTGGCTGTGTGAGGTGTGGCTGTGTGAGGTGCGGCTGCGTAAGGTGCGACTGTGTAAGGTGTAGATGTGTAAGGTGTGGCTGTGTAAGGTGTAGATGTGTAAGGTGTGGCTGTGTAAGGTGTAGATGTGTAAGGTGTGGCTGTGTAAGGTGTAGATGTGTAAGGTGTGGCTGTGTAAGGTGTGGCTGTGTAAGGTGTAGATGTGTAAGGTGTGGCTGTGTAAGGTGTGGCTGTGTAAGGTGTAGATGTGTAAGGTGTGGCTGTGTAAGGTGTAGATGTGTAAGGTGTGGCTGTGTAAGGTGTAGATGTGTAAGGTGTGGCTGTGTAAGGTGTAGATGTGTAAGGTGTGGCTGTGTAAGGTGTAGATGTGTAAGGTGTGGCTGTGTAAGGTGTAGATGTGTAAGGTATGGCTGTGTGAAGTGTGGCTGTGTAAGGTGTGGCTGTGTAAGGTGTGGCTGTGTAAGGTGTGGCTGTGTGAGGTGTGGCTGTGTGAGGTGTGGCTGTGTGAGGTGTGGCTGTGTGAGGTGCGGCTGTGTAAGGTGTGGCTGTGTAAGGTGTAGATGTGTAAGGTGTGGCTGTGTAAGGTGTAGATGTGTAAGGTGTGGCTGTGTAAGGTGTGGCTGTGTAAGGTGTGGCTGTGTAAGGTGTGGCTGTGTAAGGTGTGGCTGTGTAAGGTGTGGCTGTGTAAGGTGTAGATGTGTAAGGTGTGGCTGTGTAAGGTGTAGATGTGTATGGCTGTGTGAGGTGTGGCTGTGTAAGGTGTGGCTGTGTAAGGTGCCGCTGTGTAAGGTGTGGCTGTGTAAGGTGTGGCTGTGTAAGGTGTGGCTGTGTGAGGTGTGGCTGTGTGAGGTGTGGCTGTGTGAGGTGTGGCTGTGTGAGGTGTGGCTGTGTGAGGTGTGGCTGTGTGAGGTGCGGCTGTGTAAGGTGTAGATGTGTAAGGTGTGGCTGTGTAAGGTGTAGATGTGTAAGGTGTGGCTGTGTAAGGTGTGGATGTGTAAGGTGTGGATGTGTAAGGTGTAGATGTGTAAGGTGTGGCTGTGTAAGGTGTGGCTGTGTAAGGTGTAGCTGTGTAAGGTGTGGCTGTGTAAGGTGAAGATGTGAAAGGTGTGGCTGTGTAAGGTGTAGATGTGTAAGGTGTGGCTGTGTAAGGTGTAGATGTGTAAGGTGTGGCTGTGTAAGGTGTAGATGTGTAAGGTGTGGCTGTGTAAGGTGTGGCTGTGTAAGGTGTGGCTGTGTAAGGTGTAGATGTGTAAGGTGTGGCTGTGTAAGGTGTAGATGTGTAAGGTGTGGCTGTGTAAGGTGTAGATGTGTAAGGTGTGGCTGTGTAAGGTGTAGATGTGTAAGGTGTGGCTGTGTAAGGTGTAGATGTGTAAGGTGTGGCTGTGTAAGGTGTAGATGTGTAAGGTGGGAATGTGTATGGTGGGGATGTGTAAGGTGTGGCTGTGTAAGGTGTGGCTGTGTAAGGTGTGGCTGTGTAAGGTGTAGATGTGTAAGGTATGGCTGTGTAAGGTGGGGATGTATAAGGTGTGGCTGTGTAAGGTGTAGATGTGTAAGGTATGGCTGTGTAAGGTGGGGATGTATAAGGTGTGGCTGTGTAAGGTGTACATGTGTAAGGTATGGCTGTGTAAGGTGTGGCTGTGTATGGTGTGGATGTGTAAGGCGTGGATGTGTAAGGCGTGGATGTGTAAGGCGTGGATGTGTAAGGTGTAGATGTGTAAGGTGTGGCTGTGTAAGGTGTAGATGTGTATGGCTGTGTGAGGTGTGGCTGTGTAAGGTGTGGCTGTGTAAGGTGCCGCTGTGTAAGGTGTGGCTGTGTAAGGTGTGGCTGTGTAAGGTGTGGCTGTGTGAGGTGTGGCTGTGTGAGGTGTGGCTGTGTGAGGTGTGGCTGTGTGAGGTGTGGCTGTGTGAGGTGCGGCTGTGTAAGGTGTAGATGTGTAAGGTGTGGCTGTGTAAGGTGTAGATGTGTAAGGTGTGGCTGTGTAAGGTGTGGATGTGTAAGGTGTGGATGTGTAAGGTGTAGATGTGTAAGGTGTGGCTGTGTAAGGTGTGGCTGTGTAAGGTGTAGCTGTGTAAGGTGTGGCTGTGTAAGGTGTAGATGTGAAAGGTGTGGCTGTGTAAGGTGTAGATGTGTAAGGTGTGGCTGTGTAAGGTGTAGATGTGTAAGGTGTGGCTGTGTAAGGTGTAGATGTGTAAGGTGTGGCTGTGTAAGGTGTGGCTGTGTAAGGTGTGGCTGTGTAAGGTGTAGATGTGTAAGGTGTGGCTGTGTAAGGTGTAGATGTGTAAGGTGTGGCTGTGTAAGGTGTAGATGTGTAAGGTGTGGCTGTGTAAGGTGTAGATGTGTAAGGTGTGGCTGTGTAAGGTGTAGATGTGTAAGGTGTGGCTGTGTAAGGTGTAGATGTGTAAGGTGGGAATGTGTATGGTGGGGATGTGTAAGGTGTGGCTGTGTAAGGTGTGGCTGTGTAAGGTGGGGATGTCTAAGGTGTAGATGTGTAAGGTATGGCTGTGTAAGGTGGGGATGTATAAGGTGTGGCTGTGTAAGGTGTAGATGTGTAAGGTATGGCTGTGTAAGGTGTGGCTGTGTATGGTGTGGATGTGTAAGGCGTGGATGTGTAAGGCGTGGATGTGTAAGGCGTGGATGTGTAAGGCGTGGATGTGTAAGGCGTGGATGTGTAAGGCGTGGATGTGTAAGGCGTGGCTGTGTAAGGTGTGGCTGTGTAAGGTGTGGCTGTGTAAGGTGTGGATGTGTATGGTGTGGATGTGTAAGGCGTGGATGTGTAAGGCGTGGATGTGTAAGGCGTGGATGTGTAAGGTATGGCTGTGTAAGGTGGGGATGTATAAGGTGTGGCTGTGTAAGGTGTACATGTGTAAGGTATGGCTGTGTAAGGTGTGGCTGTGTATGGTGTGGATGTGTAAGGCGTGGATGTGTAAGGCGTGGATGTGTAAGGCGTGGATGTGTAAGGCGTGGATGTGTAAGGCGTGGATGTGTAAGGCGTGGATGTGTAAGGCGTGGCTGTGTAAGGTGTGGCTGTGTAAGGTGTGGCTGTGTAAGGTGTGGATGTGTATGGTGTGGATGTGTAAGGCGTGGATGTGTAAGGCGTGGATGTGTAAGGCGTGGATGTGTAAGGTGTGGATGTGTAAGGTTGGCTGTGTAAGGTGTGGATGTGTAAGGTGTGGATGTGTAAGCAACAACAACAATCATCCCCCCTCAAGCAGCTAGTAAGCTACTAATACACCACAACCATCGCCTAATGCAACAACAACCACATCAGACACCTCCACCCCCCCTCCCCCCATCACTCAGCAACAACCCCTCTGAGCACCAGCGTACAACCAACAACCATCATCGTGGACTTCACTACCGGCAGATGTCACAGGAGCGAATCTGGCGCCAAGACGGCTCATCAACACTTACATATGAAGGAGGGCAATGATCTCAGGCACACACAAAACTGCTACCACTGCCGTCACCACTAAAAGATCCGCGACTCAACCACCAACAATACTGTCACAACCACGACCATCATCAACACAACCAGAACCACACAATCACAAGACATTCACCACCACAATTACCACCACTACAAATCCTCATCAATAATTACCACGACCACCACACAACCACAAAACATTCACCTTCTGCTTATACCACAAGCACCACTCCACAACCACCACCACAGCGACATTACCACAGCTCAACCACAAGTTCCACTTCACTACTACCAACACCCCTATGGTTGTCACAAATTCGGCTGATCATTAACACTCAACTTACCCTTCACAATCCATAGCCTCATTTGGTGCTTTTGCCCTTAAAGATCATACTTGTCACGCTGTCACTTGGCCTACATCATTTAGTAACGATCTGTGTGCAAGTAAAATTAATCGCTGACGTACTGTCCAAAGATTCTAAATATACACCTTATTCAAGATACTTCAGTAGAACCATGACAACTACCACTGCAACAGAAGCCACGATGTATGACCATCTCGTCATCCTTTGATCGTAAGTTCAATAACCACCAAGAGGTTCCCTTGATAGGAGTAACCTGTCAACACTACTATACGCAAATTTACTAACACTTGTTGAATGAACGGTAGCGGTAACAGCCACTGCCATATTATTCGCTTCAGGGCACAGGGACCCGGTGTTAGGCTACCGCAGTGCATTTCAGGGTATATGACACGCGAGAAAAAATAAACACGAATGCCAAATTACAAGTCCTAGTATAGGCTCTCAGTACCTGACTCAAACTGCTACACTGATTGTCACATGCCGAGGGGATTCCTATCTCATCTACTATCGACCACTAACCTTAACAGTCCACCAATCCACAACAATTTAAAACTGACCACTATTATTTTCCACAACATCCACATAAACCACAGTTCGCTGTCATTAGCAACAATTCAACACAATTCGCCTAAACCCACTGCAATCTACCACAAATCGACGCAAGCTACTTAAAACTACCGCAATCTACCACCATTCACTGCAGTCTGCCGCAATCTACCACCATTCACTACAGTCTGCCGCAATCTACCACCATTCACTGCAGTCTGCCGCAATCTACCACCACTCACTGCAGTCTGCCGCAATCTACCACCATTCACTGCAGTCTGCCGCAAACTACCACAGTTCACCACAGTCCACTACGATTCACGGCAGCAGACTCGAAGCTGCTATTGACAGAGTTGAGTTTGGACTGGGAAGCATCTGGCGACGTTAGTAGCGTCGGTGGAAGGTGGCGGAAGGGAGCATGGTGGCCAGGCAGGTGGTGGCAGTAGGATGGTGTTGGCCAGCCAGATGGTGGAAAAATGGTGCCCAGGTGGTACAAGAAACAAGGTGGTGCCCAAACGGTGAAAAAAGGAAGTTGGTGCCCAGGTGAATGAAAGCCAGTAATTGTGGCAACGGTGGAACGGAGACGAGACTGTAGACAGATGGTGGCAAGAAGTGGGATGAAAATAGCATGCTGGCAAAAATGACTAAAGGCATTTAAGTGGTAAAGTGTAAAAGGGGATAAAGCGGCAGTGTAGGATGGTGACAGGAAGAGAGATGACAGTGGGATGACGGCAAGATGAGAGATGACAAAGTGGCATGGTGACCAGAAGCCGAGAAATGACACGAGGGGAGGGTGACAAGATGCAGAGATGACAGTGGGATAGTAACAGAAAAACGAGGACATGACAACGTGTGGTGGTGTGAAGAAGACAGATATTTGACTGGGACAGAGATACCAGCAGGGAGACGTCAGGAGTACGCTGATGTGTAGGTGGCAGGCTGGTGGTGTGAGGCCACGGGGCAAGTGTGTGGCAAAACACCAACAGCACAAGTGAGCCCTGGTGGAAGTGTGATGGTAGCGTGGACCTAGGAATGTGGTGGATGGTAGAAGTGTGGTGGGTAAGGGAGGTGTGGTGGTAGTGTGGTGGGCGAGGGAGGTGTGGTGGTAGTGTGGTGGGCGGGGGAGGTGTGGTGGTAGTGTGGTGGGTGGGGGAGGTGTGGTGGTAGTGTGGTGGGTGGGGGAGGTGTGGTGGTAGTGTGGTGGGTGGGGGAGGTGTGGTGGTAGTGTGGTGGGTGAGGGAGGTGTGGTGGTAGTGTGGTGGGTGAGGGAGGTGTGGTGGTAGTGTGGTGGGTGGGGGAGGTGTGGTGGTAGTGTGGTGGGTGGGGGAGGTGTGGTGGTAGTGTGGTGGGTGGGGGAGGTGTGGTGGTAGTGTGGTGGGTGGGGGAGGTGTGGTGGTAGTGTGGTGGGCGGGGGAGGTGTGGTGGTAGTGTGGTGGGTGGTGGTAGTGTGGTGGGTGGTGGTAGTGTGGTGGGTGGTGGTAGTGTGGTGGGTGGTGGTAGTGTGGTGGGTGGTGGTAGTGTGGTGGGTGGGGGAGGTGTGGTGGTAGTGTGGTGGGTGAGGGAGGTGTGGTGGTAGTGTGGTGGGTGAGGGAGGTGTGGTGGTAGTGTGGTGGGTGGGGGAGGTGTGGTGGTAGAGTGGTGGGTGGGGGAGGTGTGGTGGTAGAGTGGTGGGTGGGGGAGGTGTGGTGGTAGTGTGGTGGGTGGGGGAGGTGTGGTGGTAGTGTGGTGGGTGGGGGAGGTGTGGTGGGTGGGGGAGGTGTGGTGGGTGGGGGAGGTGTGGTGGGTGGGGGAGGTGTGGTGGGTGGGGGAGGTGTGGTGGGTGGGGGAGGTGTGGTGGGCAGGGGAAGTTCGTTCATTTCGTTTAAAGATTCCCTGCACCTGTAGTGCAGGCCGGGCCATACATTAGCCCGGTCAGTTTGGTATGGGCTGGTTAAAAAACAGTAAGGGGGGAGGACAGGACCTGGAGATTGCCCAACACAAACGTCCTGTCTCCTGGCTGGCTTTGTGGTGTGTATGCAGGGGAGGTGTGGTGGTCGTGTGGTGAGTGGAGGGGGTGGGGGGGTAGTGTGGTGGGTGAGGGAGGTGTGGTGGTAGTGTGGTGGGTGTAAGGTTGACAGAAGCGGCCCCCAGTGCGGCGAGGTGGACACAACAGGCGTCTTGGCACTGGGCACTGGTGGGGATTCCTCGAGACGTGAAGGTCGACTCTCTCTCTCTCTCTTTTTCTCTCTTGGCAACCTTTAGTATCTTCCGACTATATCAAACTCAACTTTTTTCCTCTCCCTTCGCATACTCCCTCCCTCTTTCCCATTCTCCTCTTTTTGTCCGACAACAAACGCAAGCAGTTTCCTTCCTTCCTGATGATCACATTCTTGACGAACCTCTCTTCTGTTTTCCTTGATTAAATTTTGGATCGCTTCTGTCGGATTCTCTTTCGCAGACCTCCTCTTCACATTAAGAAAATAATTAAACTTAATCCGAAATAAACTCTAACAAACCAACCTTATCAGACTACCTTAGGTCATATTTTGAATTTGGCATGAGACGGTCCCAAGCCTAGGCTCTCAGCGTAAGTCGGGCTCAGCCAGCTTGACTCTGCCAAATGCTGAATCGAAGCTCAAGTCTAGCTTCACAGAGTCGGACTCAAGTCCCGGACTTACTATAAACCTTCAACTCTTATATCTGCCATTCACAGAGCAGACTTTTGAGTATTAAGATAAATCAAAAGATGCATTACAAAAGTTAAATGCCAGATATTTAGTAAACAATCATCTGCGCGAATAAGCACCATAGAATCTAAATAATACAAAAAACATATGAAATAATATGAAGAACTGCGAATAGTACCTGTGTGGAAAGATGGTTGGGTAGTAAGTCAGGCAGTTGGCGCCAAAAATTACAGATCACTGCGCAAGCGACAAGTCACTACTCAGCATACAAGTGGGGAACAAGGCTTTCCGTAAGCAGTTCCGACAAGCCTTCTGGTGCACCCAGACTTATCACTAGCGGCTATATGAATCACTTTGTGGCTGTTTGCCATATAGAATAAAAAGGAAAATTCAGCGAAGCGTTTGGTGATGGGATAGGCATCGCCGTCGTTTGAAAGTGGTGGCAGTTCCCCGTAAGCGCAGCCAGCCATAGGATACCGTGATGCAAATAAGGGTATCACTAAGGCACAGTCTGCGACATATGTAATATCATCAAACAATGAAAAATTATTTTAGTAAAATTTAACCAAGTAGGCAAAACGTAGCATCTTTCTGACAGCCATACAGTTTGTATATATAGATTTCATATATTTTTTGCTGAGGATCTCATGCAGCCACCGTCTGTTGTTATACTAAAGGTTATTGAATAGTTTTTCATTTTAAAATCGAATCTGCTCAACATAATTATTAGATAACAGGTCCACGAGGCTTAGTCCTACTCGAGTCCATTCAGAGGCGGCTTGGACTCCAGTGCACCGGCTCAAACCTTGTTTCTGCCTGTCAGTTTTTGGTGTGCGTGTCTCAAGACTATGACCAACTCAAGCGACAGGTCCGGCTCAAGCTTTGTTCTTTCATTCAGGATTTAGTAACTTATATATATCTAACTCCGACTATTCTGCACTCTGCCTCCCTCCATGTTCACCTCCCCAGCCTCTCTCACCTCCCCCAGCTCTGGTGACTTTGTTACAAAAAAGATGAACTTGAAAGAGCACAGCAAATGATGACAAGAATCATATTCAGATTTTGAAAAAATAAATAAATAAATAAATGCCCAAGAATGATCAATCTGCTTACCGTGAATAAACGCAGACCACGAGGGGAATAAATTCCAGTATGGACGTCTTCAACGGGCAAGGTATGTTGAAAAATACTGCAGATGATGGTTGACTTGTACTAGAAAACACTTGTCATAAAACTGGTGGCCAGCGACTGTTGTCACATGACCTTATGTATTTCTTCTTCAGTAAAGTTGTACATACTGTACTTGAAACAAATCACGTTATAATGAAATAAACAGTGATACACTACTGACCTTTAAAAATCTTGTGGATAAGTATTCGACTTCTTATCCCCAGCTAAATATATTCACTCTCGAAAAAATATACTTCTGATACTACTGAATATATATATATATATATATATATATATATATATATATATATATATATATATATATATATATATATATATATATATATATATATATATATCAGTCATAGCCTGGAAAGCACAACCAAAGAACAAGAATATTATCGTATTGTTGACAATGTTATCGTACTTTTCCTTTTTATGCTGCACGGTAGTCCGTCTCAGTACTTCCTGCCAGCTTAGGCTGGAGGGTTTGGTGGGCTGGGAAGCATGTCTGCTTTGTTATCACTGTCTTTAACTCACAAGAGTTACGTCAGTTACAACCTGCCCTGTAACAAAGCATCGAAAGGACCAATACGTCTGTTGCTGTATGCCCTGCTTTACACGTTCTCCACTTGCTTTCCTCATCTCCCACCTCCTCCATTTTTTTTCCTCCCTCTCTCTTCACTTCTCCCTGTTTTTCTCACCTCTCCATTCCACCCATCCTTCATGTTCCCCTGCATCCCCACCCCATCTTCACCTCTGTCTCCCTCACCAACCATTTTCTCCACTCTTCTCTGCCTTCCGCTTTCAGCTGCACCTTTTCCTTTCTCCCTCTCCACGTCACTCTGCCTTCCTCACCTATCCCTTTCTACACCTCCCCCTACAGATCCCTCCCTGCCTACTTCTCTCAAAATCTTTCTCACAGTTACTTTCTCCCCACTTCCCGACCTCACATGGCACCCTGTCTTCCCCATGCTCTCCCTCCCTACCTAAAGCTTTCTCTCTCTCACTTATTATACGTTAGCCACTCCACTAAATATTCTTAATTTACAATATCTCTCCCCAACTACAGCTCCCGTCTTCATAGCCACGTTCCCTCCCTCCCCTCCCTCCTGATGCATACCAACTATCGCTCTCCCTAACTCATAACCTTCCTCTCCTAAAATCAACTTTCCTTCTTGCTCATCGTATCTCCTCCCTAAGTCATACCATTCTCATTACTAACTCAATCTTCTTTATTCATATCTTTTTAATGCAATAAGGAAACAACCCCAAGCTAAGGGTCTAAAAAAAACTTGTCCAATTAAAAAAAAAAAAATGACATAAGAAAAAGCGAAATTCATGATCCGTTCATTTCGAGATACTCCTCACACTTAATTTCCCCACTCCTTCCCATAATCCACTCACTCACTGATACTATCCATACACCTCCTTCAGTCTTCCTCATCCAGTTTCCCCCTCCCTCACTTAAACTCTTCCTCTGCCCATCTCATCCCATTTCTCGCCTCCCCTCCACCGCCAGACCTCAATTTGTCATGGCATCCGTGTCACACCTTCCTCCCGTCTCTAAATATCCCGTCTCCCTCCGTACACCAGTTTTTTCCTTCTCTCTGGTACTTCCGCACAACACATTCCCTTCATCTTCCAATTTGATACTTTATCTCGCTAAGCTTCTTTCCTCCACCTCTCATACATCCTCTTGCTAACAGTACCGCGACTCAACCGCCATCTTTTCCTCTCTTATCACTGTTTTCCTTCCCATTTTCCTTTTCTAGTGTCTTGCTATTCCACTTTCTCTACCTTCACTCCTTCCCTCCCTTTTTTCCCCTTTCTAACTCATTGCTAGTCTTCCTTTCCCCTCTCGCCTCATTTCCTTCCTCTCGCCCTCCCCTCTTCCTTATCTAACTGCTTGCTGCTACGACCTGTCTCCCCGTTTCCTCTTTTCTTTTCAATCTTTGCTATTCCATTTTTCTATCCTCCACTCTCCCCCTTCTCTGCCTCATCATTTTCTCTTTTCTGACTCGTTGCTACGCCTACATTCCCTCACTCTTTCCTTTTCTTGTCCCTTCTTTATTCATCGTTAATGTACTCCTCCCTCCTTCCATTTTTCCCATCTCACTCCTCTCTGCCTTCCATTCTATCTTTATATACTTCTCCTACACTTCCGCATGGCACCTGCACTCCCTTCTCTCTCATGGTAACTGAAATACTGAGCAAAACAAGAAGGGGCTAGGAGGGGGAGAGATGAAAGGGGGAGGGAGTGAGAGGGGGAGGTGTGAGAGGGGGCGTGGGGTGACGGAGAGCGTGGGGTGAGAGGATGCATGGGGTGAGTGAGAATGTGGATTGAGAGGAAGCATGGGGTTTGAAGGAGAGTGGGGTGAGGGGGTGCGTGGGGTGAGGGGGTGCGTGGGGTGAGGGGGTGCGTGGGGTGAGGGGGTGCGTGGGGTGAGGGGGTGCGTGGGGTGAGGGGGTGCGTGGGGTGAGTGAGAACGTGGATTGAGAGGGGGCGTGGAGTGGAATCGTGCGGTGATGGGGTGCGAGGGGTGAGAGGAAGCGTGGGGTGGGAGGGTGCTTGGGGTGAAAGGCTGCGTGGGGTGAGAGGGAGCGTGGGGTGAGAGGGAGCGTGGGGTGAGGAGAGTGGGGTGAGAGGGTGCGCGGGGTGAGAGGGTGCGCGGGGTGAGAGGGTGCGTGGGGTGAGAGGGAGCGTGGGGTGAGAGGGAGCGTGGGGTGAGAGGGAGCGTGGGGTGAGAGGGAGCGTGGGGTGAGGAAAGTGGAGTGACAGGGTGCGTGGGGTGAGGAGAGTGGGGTGAGAGGGAGCGTGGGGTGAGAGGGAGCGTGGGGTGAGAGGGAGCGTGGGGTGAGAGGGAGCATGGAGTGAGAAGAGTTGGGTGAGAGGGTGCGTGCGGTGAGAGGGAGCATGGGGTGAGAGGGAGCGTGCGGTGAGAGGGAGCGTGCGGTGAGAGGGAGCGTGGGGTGAGAGGGAGCGTGGGGTGAGAGGGAGCGTGGGATGGGAGGGTGCATGGGGTGAGAGGGAGCGTAGGATGGGAGGGTGCATGGGGAGCGATGGAGAGCGGGGTGAGAAGGAGAGAGGGATGAGGAGAGTGGAGTGAAAGGGTGTAATAGCATGGGGCGAACTGAAGCATGGGGTGAGATGAAGCGTGGGGCGAACTGAAGCATGGGGTGAGATGAAGCGTGGGGTGAGATGAAGCGTGGGGCGAACTGAAGCATGGGGTGAGATGAAGCGTGGGGCGAACTGAAGCATGGGGTGAGATGAAGCGTGGGGCGAACTGAAGCATGGGGTGAGATGAAGCGTGGGGCGAACTGAAGCATGGGGTGAGATGAAGCATGGGGCGAACTGAAGCATGGGGTGAACTGAAGCATGGGGTGAGATGAAGCGTGGGGTGAGATGAAGCGTGGGGTGAGATGAAGCGTGGGGTGAGATGAAGCGTGGGGCGAACTGAAGCGTGGGGCGAACTGAAGCGTGGGGTGAGAAGAAGCGTGGGGTGAGATGAAGCGTGGGGTGAGAAGAAGCGTGGGGTGAGATGAAGCGTGAGGTGAGATGGAGCGTGGGGCGAACTGAAGCGTGGGGTGAGATGAAGCGTGGGGTGAGATGAAGCGTGGGGCGAACTGAAGCGTGGGGTGAGATGGAGCGTGGGGTGAGTGGGTGCATGGGGTGAGATTGGGCATGGGGTGACGGGGAGTGTGGGGTAAAACAATAACAGTATGGATAAGTGAATGAGTAAAATCTAAGGCAGCCTATGTAAGTGGCCAGCGGTGTGAGAGGATGGGGAGAGTAAGATTTGAGTGAGATGGAGAGGGGGTGGGAGGGAAGTAGGGTGAGAGGTAATGTGAGAGAGGGAAGGAGAGTGAAAACTGAGGGTGAAAGGGAAGGAGGGAGGAGAGTGAGGGTGAAAGGGATGGAGGGTGAGGAGTGAGGGCAAAGGGGTAAATGCAAGAGGAGGAATGGTGAAAGGGAAAGTGAGAAAGCAAGGAATGGTGAAAGAGGGAGTGAGGGGGCGAAGTGAAAGAGGTGAGAGAATGAGTGAGAGAGGACGTAACTTGAGGCTGAAGCAGGGAAGGTAAACGATGTGAGAGGGAGGGAAAGTGAATGGGGAATGAGAAGTATGTGAGAGGGACACGCCTGAGTAAACCTAGAGCTTGACTGAATGTGGAGAATGCTTCGAGGGTGAGGGGGGTAGGCGTGGTGGGCTAGGGGAGGGGAAGAGAGAGGATGGGTAAGACACCTTGTCTGTATGAGTGAGGAAGGTAATGAGAAAAGTATGATTGGGAGGGGGGTAAGGAGGAATAAGTAATCTAGTTAATGAGTGAGTGGGTTATTGACTGCGCGGGAGGTGAAAGGAAGAAAGAGGGAAAGGACTGCACGTTTTCTGAGAGATGGGTGAGGGACAGGTGAAGGAGGTGGAAAACTGTGAAACGACAGTTCAGCATAACATTTACTTTGGTGATTTAATGGATATCAGTCAGTGACATTTTTCACGATTAAAAGAAAATGGTATTGTTTATGACACTTTATTTACTTCACGAAACCCAAGTCAATGTCAAAACAAAACCCAAAGAAAGCGGTATGCAAACATTATATACGAGTCTGTGGTTAATTACAAACGATTCATCCTTTAACCCCTTTATGTGATGACGTCTCTTCAATTCTGTTACCGGTGTTGCTATCTGCAAAACGATTTTTATTCAGCTAAAGATAAGACTCCAAACTGGAGGAGTTAAATATCACTTTCATAAAACCCTCCATTAATAAGGTACTCTCCTAACCTGAATACAATTGTTAACAGGAGGAAGAGGCTGCAAAGAGAAGTCATTGTTGTGAAGGGGAAAAACGTAACAGATTATTAAAGGGTGGAAAAAGGAGATGAGGCAACGCCATGATGAAGTCGACTAAAAAAAAAAAAAAAAAAAAAAAAAAAAAAAACCACTACGTATCCGCAATAAATTATGGAAGCGATGAAGAAATGGCTTTGATTCTTTCACTTGATGATGTCTGTTTTTCTTGCTACCGCCACACGATATTAATCGGCTGACGAGACCCCTCGCAGTTACTGAAAGGGATTCAAGGTCAAATGGCTATCGCAGGATTACCTGATGAATGACTTGGATTAGGTTAGGTTAGGTCAAGTTATGTCAGGTTAGGTTAGGTCAAGTTATGTCAGGTTAGGTTAGGTCAAGTTATGTCAGGTTAGGTTAGGTCAAGTTACGTCAGGTTAGGTTAGGTCAAGTTACGTCAGGTTAGGTTAGGTCAAGTTACGTCAGGTTAGGTTAGGTCAATTTACGTCAGGTTAGGTTAGGTCAAGTAACGTCAGGTTAGGTTAGGTCAAGTTACGTCAGGTTAGGTTAGGTCAAGTAACGTCAGGTTAGGTTAGGTCAGGTCAAGTTACGTTAGGTTAGGTAGGTCAGGTCAAGTTACTCAGCTACTATGCATCTATTGACGGTCAGACGCCTTGTTAACATGGAATACTTCTTAACAGTTTTTTCTTTGCGATTATGTTACATCCCAATATTCTCTTATGCTGTTTACATCTTTCTGATCTCGAAGCTACTTCAATACTATGCAAGAGAATAATGATATAATAGGCACATAAATCGTTGGGGAAAAACTGTTACGAAGTCATCCTAAGCCAACGAGAAAGTGGTCCACAATCGGAAAGCAATGGACGAGAGGAAATTCTACAAAACATAAGCAAAATAGTGATACCAGAAAAGGAAATGTAAAAAGGGATGGGAATAATTGGGAGGGAGTGATAAAAAGTGAGTGAATTATTAAATGATTGAGTGAGTGTGGAAAGGTCAGAGGAAGGATGAAGTAGAAGAATAGAGGTGGAAAGTGAGAGGGAAGATAGCTGAGGGGTTGAAAAAAGTAACAAATATGTAATAAAAAGATAATGAAGAAGGAGAGGGAGAGGCAATGAGGGAGACGGAAATAGACGAGAGAACTGAAGGAACTGGAAGAAGGTGCACAGAGAGACTAAGAAGACTGAAAAAGAAATCATCCCCAGGATCCATTTCCGCCAAGATTTTGAAGTTCGAAGTTAGGTCACATTTACCATTGACCCCTGTTCATAAATCAAGACTACATTCCGAAATGAAGGGATTTTCTTTGAGGAACGGTGGGTTCTGTTCCCTTTCTCTATCTGGTTTCATTCGAGAGATGCACATGAGATGAATTTTCATGTTTTCCATCATCTTGATTTCCTCTAGCGATCCTCAATCGTCATTCCAAATTTATTGACATCCCATTGAATAGTTTCTCACACCACCATTTTCCGTGACCTTTTACCCCCAAAATGAAATTTTTGTTCCTATAATGGTCCTATTCCATCCACTGACTTTTCCATGATGCTGCTAGACACAAAAACTGAGCCCATCACAACCTCCATGGCAAAGGTAATGATGCAGAGTGACGGAGAGGAGAAAAAGTGAGGAAGCATGGAAAAGGAGCGGCCGAATGAGGGAAGTGAAGAGAACAACAACGAGGGAAGGAGGTAAAAGAAACGAGAAAGACTGAAGGAGAGAAGAAGGAAGGGAGAGAATGATCAGGGAAGGAAAGAACGAGGAAAGGGAGCGAGAAAACAGATGGAATGATGAAAGGGAGAACGAGGAAAGGGAGCGAGAAAACAGATGGAATGATGAAAGGGAGAACGAGGAAGGAAAGTAAAAGAAACAGGAAGACTGAAGCAGAGGTGGGGGGAACGAGAAAGGGGTGACGAAGGGAGGGGAGAATGAAGGAAAGGAGTAAGGGAGGGAGGAACAGAAGGAACGAATGGAGTAAGGGATGGAGGCAGGAATAAAATAAAGGATGGGGGGAGGGGAGAATCTAGGAGGGAAAGAGGGGAATACGAAATGAAGGAACAAAAATGAGGAGACAGTAGAGAACGAAGGAGAGAGGAAACTAAAATTAGCTTGGGAGATAGAACGCGAAGAAAGGAGAATGAAGGAGTTCTACGGAACGAACTGTGGGGGTGAACTACTGGTATGTAGAGTCGGGGTACAAAGCTCGGCTAGAAATTCACCTCTCCTGCTTCTCACTTCCCTCTGGTGGTCAATATTCCTAGGATGAGAGATGCTTTGTATGTTTCTCTGCCCACAAATGACGCATCTTTAATATGGATGCGTCAGGGAAAAGTGACGGACATGGATGCGTCAGAGAAAAGTGACGGTAAGTGTGAAGGAGACGCACTTGTATAGTAGGCGAAATTTTGTCCCTGACTCAGCAGTTGGAGCCTACTGATCCTATTACAAGTAACGAGTTCTGAACCAATGAAGCGAGATTATACCCTCACTCTGACCACATCAGTCTTATCTAATTACTGCTGCTACCAGCCGATTTTCTTCAGCTTTGGAAGGGATCCGAAAACTGGAGGGATTGAAGGCTATGCTTAACCCCATTAAAAAAATTAAAAAAAAATTCTCATCTGAATAAAATGATGAGAAAGCAATAACAATATTAAACTAGACTGGCACTCAGTAGAGCGCATACCTCCGCCAACGCCCTATCTTCCAATGTTAAAGTGAAAAAAAAAAAAAATTGGATCCGCATCTTTATCCGGATCCCCACCAAAATTTAATGCACTGTATTCTGAGCCAAGGCCCATTCTTCTACCAAGTTTCGTGGAAATCCGTCGAGTAATTTTTGTGTAGTCTTGTTCACAAACCAACCAACAAACGGAATAAAAAAAAAAAAAAAAAAATCATGGTAGTGAAGGGGTTAATGCCCCTTCAACCTGACTGGTCAGTACTATACTCTTTTCACTTTAACTTGGCCCAAATTTTTATACCTTTTGCGGCATATTTCGCATATATCAGTAGCAAAAAATGACAACAATGCGGCTCTGCATCTTTTCAGTAACATCGTTTCAAGACTCGCATCATATTCTATTGCTACTGTCACAATTCAGAATTCATGATGAAGAGAGAGCAATTTTAGGCCATGCTAGAGTAAAAAAGAGATAATTACTTTGGCAAGACCTCATTAGTTTTAGACAATTCCAGAAACTGTAAATGAAGTAATAACGGGACAGGGAAGGGTTGGGTCAAGTTTTGATAAATTTTCGAGCGTAAAATACTGTAAAAGAACTACTGACCAAAACTGTGGGACAAAGGAGGTTGGGGTAAGATGTAGACAGACTGGAACGTGAAAAGATGTAGTGACTGCGACTGTATATAAAAAAAAAAAAATAAAAATAAAAAAATAAAAAAGATATGGTGTAGACAACTGGGACAACACAAAACAACTATTGACTACGACTGCACAAGATCAAGGGGGAGGGGGGGGGAGGGTTAGAATGTCAAGGAAATGCATTTAAGACTCCCGGGCACCTATGTCTCTTGGCTCAGTCTCAACTTCACTTTTTTTTCTTTCTTTTTTAATTACTTCTTTTGTTGCCTCCACCCACATTCCATTACTCGGCCTCCATCTGTATTTAGATTTTGTAAAGTTACCTAGTCTCTCTCTCTCTCTCTCTCCCCCTGACCTGCTCAGGTGAAGACGTGCTTTCGGAACTATTCCCACGCCCCCGTTTAAGATGGCACCTGCCCAACGATTCTCCTGCTGCATGTGTTCTAGGGAGTTTCTAAGAGACCTTATGGTGATATGGAAGGTATGCATACGCGTTGTTTCTTAGCAAGCAGGTTTAGTTCAGAAATTAGGATAAAGAGTCAGGTAATGAATGTGCAACGTGACAGGCTGAAAGGTTGGAAGAATGAGGCTGGAATAGTGACAGCTAAGGCAGTGCATGTACAGGAAGTGGAAGCAAAAGTGTTAAGCAAAGTAGATTACTTAGAAACTTGGATGGTTAAGGTTGAGACCAGGCACAGATTACAATGATGGCTTCCAGCAAGTCTGGGGGTTGTGCATTCCTAACAGATACACTCCACCGACAGGATTGTATATATTAAGAATAGGTTTCAGGTTCTACATGGTGAAGTGCAAAATAAACCTAGCTCCATACCTGTTGGGGATTCACTGATCAGGCATCAGAAGGAGTTTTGTACTATGGGTTCCAGGAGGAAGTGTTTTTGCTTTACTGGGTGTAGGATACACAAAGTGATTAAGAGAGTTGACTTAGTCAGCAACACCTCAGAGGATTCCGTCTTTGTTACTGTGGTAGGGGTAATAATGTAGCTTCAGGCAAATTAGAGGAAGCATAGGGACCTTATTACTAAGTTCAATGAATGACAGTAAGTTAGTAGTGTGTGGTCTGTTACTAAGGTATTGCGCTGGTTCCGTAATAGTACAACGATAGGAGTCAATAGTAGACTAGAAGGTCAGTGTAGAAAGAAGAGTGTGATGTGTGTTGATGCTGGGAACAATTTTGGTCATGACAGGAGTCCATATGGTAGAGGCAGCCTTCATCTCAATAGGGTAGGAAAAGCTAGGGTCAGTTGGGTTCTAGATGACTGTGTTTAGCATGCTTTGAGTAATAACATAGTGTAGAGCAGGGGTCGGCCTGATCTGGCCCGTAAACCTTATTTGACTGGCCCGCCAGTATGCTCCACAAATTCCCAAAAATAATCCCGTTTTTCACGTACTCAGTAAGTGAAAAAAAAACAGTAAAAATTACTGGCTGTTAATCACTACGGCAAACACTAGTTAGAGTTAGTTTGTTCGAAAAAGTGTGTATTAGACCGGACTTGAGCTCAGATTAGGAGGCTATGATGCGCTGCACCCATCGCTCAATGATCCAGCACTGTCAGATGTGCAAAAATTATTGCACAATGCGATAATTTGGCCTCTGCGATAAACGATACCATGCATATACTGTTAATAAATATTTCTATTACACGTGATAATTGTTTTAATTAAAGTTATTTCGTTTGTTTCTAATGCACTAATTTTATTTTTAAAAAGGTATTAAACATATTTTTTTCGGAAATGCTTTACACATGGTGATATTTGTTTCTATGAATGATATTTCTTTTGTTTCTAATGCATTAACTTTATAAAATTGCGTTCAGTATAATTTTAGGAAACCTGTACTATGAATTAATATTCTTTTTAACATTATTCATATATTATTATTATTATTATTATTGTTACTGGACGAGGGGGATGATGTCTTTAACAAGTTCAAAACATTTGGCCCGTCTGGCTCCAAGTCCATTAAAGGTTGCCGACCCCTGGTGTAGAGTGGCATTTAATGGCACAGCTGCTAACCATCCAATCCCTGAGGATAATGGTGGTAGGGTAAGAGAGGTGAGATCAGACCACCCAGAGAGTCAGGTACATCTGATATAACCTCAGGTGCAGGTAGACAAGCAGGGAATTTGTAAGGAGCGTGAATCATTTCAGCGGCTTGTAGGAGTGTTGCTATATCAACTGAGGATTTAAAAGATTAAACAGGACTAATATTTGAATCTCACAGCCCTAAGAGATCCGGCCGTACCTTAAATATTTTGTATATCAATACGAGAAGTATTATTTCAAAGCATGATGAATTAATCACTTATGCAGCCATTGAAAATCCCACTATTATGATTTCGGAATCATGCTTAAACGCTCATGACAAGCACCTTATTGGAGCCCTATCGCTACAAAACTATTGAAAAAATCATGACTGTACAAAAACCAGTGGCGGAGTTTTAATATATATTAAAAACCTATAAATGGAATACAGATCAGTAAACTGGATGTTGAAACATACAATCCTTTGTATGTCGAAATTTTCAGGGTAACAAACCCATTCTTTTCAACGTAATAAACAGACCACTCGAGATAGATAAGGAACACGATAAATTATTGAACAACAAAATAAGTCAGAAAAAAATGGTGTACATTATTTGCGGGAACTTAATAATGAATATTCTATTTATCCAACTATTGCCTGACGCCTTAATCCCGTACGGGATGGCCACAAACAAATCGCCTCCATGTTGCCCGGTCCCCGCCATTTCACTCCCCTGCTCCCAGCTCACAACCCCCCCCTCTCTCGTAAACCTCTCCACACAAGCCTTCATCTCATCCTTGGCCTCCCCCTCCCTCTCCCCCCCTCCAACTCACTCACATGCACTCTCCTCATTAGTCTCTCGCTCTCCATCCTCTCCACATGGCCAAAATACCACAGCGTATTTTTCCTAACGCTTTCTAACACATCCACATCCACACCACAGCGCTCCTTCACTTCCTCATTTGTCATTCTGTCTCCCCATTAACCCCACATACTCCTTTCAAATAACTCATTTCCACTGCTCTCACTCTTGATGTCCTTCCAACAAGATCCACACTTCACTTCCATACAGTAGAGTTGGTATCACAATACAGTCATGCAGTGACTTTTTTACTTCCATGCTCACTTCCCTGTTTCTTTTCACTGCTTTCAAAGAACCAGCAACCCTTCTTCCTTGTTGTACCATTTCAAGCATTTTACCCTCCAGATTTCCATCCATACTCATCACACTATCCAAGTACTTAAACGCACTCACATTTTCCATTTCATCATCCAGCCTCACTGTACAGTACATCTAGTGACTTAAATTCTCTCGAAGACCATCACTTTACTCTTCCCTACATTCACCTTTAGATTCCGTTTCTTACACACACTTTCAAACTCATACATCAAGCCTCACAACCCCCTTTCGCCGTCATTTAACAATACAGTATCATCTGTATACAACAGTATTTTCCAAACGCTGCCCTCTCTCATTAACCCCTACTCTCCGGTTGACGTATACAGCCATCACAATTTTGGGCACGGAGCAACACCGGTTGACGTGTATAGCCACAAGGGTCTTCCCGCCACCCTTCGAACTTTAACTTATCCTTACTCATCAACGGGACCACCTGGAGACGTGGGGTTACTTTCATTTGAAAGAGGAAGAGTTGTTGAATCTTATGTATCTTTATTTTTTTCTCTAGCTGTTACAGTTTGGCAGATATTAGGGTCTGAAGTACGGGTATTTTTTTACAAAATCACGAAATCCCCCATAGGGAGGAGCATGCGACATGGGAAAACTCACAGCGTGTTGGGGTTAAAGCCGCTCCAACATCCACTGCCCTACCTTGTACTTCTTTTATAACCTCATCCATATACAGACTGAGCAACCATAGAGACATGACATATCCCTGCTTCAATCCTACATTCATATAGAAAAATTCACTCAATTCACCATCCACACACACTGCAGCCTTAGCCCCCTTATACATACACGTCATGGTATTCAACAACTTCCCATTTACCCAACACATTCTTAATATTTTCCACATTCATTGTCTATCCACCCTGCCATATGCTTTCTCCAAATCCATGAAGGCCGCATACATGTTCTTTCCCTTCTCCAGAAACTTTTCCACTAAAGACCTAAGAATGAATATCTGATCTATACGACCTCTTCTCTTCCTAAAACCTCCCTGTTCTTCACCAAATAATTCCTTGGTTATATCCCAAACTCTGTCAATAAGTAACCTACTATACACTTTTCCTATTACACTAAGAAATTCATGTGCAGAAAAAGAAGAGAACAAGTTGCTAGAAATAACAGATGATGCATTTTAAGTCAGGCAGTGAATACACTGGCACATGATAATAATATACTGTACTTGCCCTTGCCCTACCAACAGACAGTGATCTAATAAATTTTTGATGGCGAAAATATTTTTAACAGCAAACTTATAATCAGATCTGAAATTAACATAAACTGTAACACCAGCACTAACAGCCTCTTAGTTCCTATCTTTTAAAAAAGCAAATTTTGATAATCTGAGAAAAGAAATTGCCAACACCAACTGGTTTCAGTAACTACAAGTGGTTATGTCCAAGAAATGTGGGAAATCTTCATTAACCGACTGATGTCTATCGAATGAAAAATATACAGGGAACTGACCAAAGAAATAATCATCTTAAGAAACCTGCCTGGATGTCAAAGAATACTGGAAACGTCACTGATGGCAAGAGAAGAGCATACTGTATTTAAAAACATAAACATACAAGAAATCACAACAGTGCCATATATATTATATTACAGCAACTATGTATGAAAATTATTCGGAAAAACAAACAAGACTAAATGACAAAAAATTTTTGTGAAACAAAGTCAAATCCTAATATATTTATTCATTATGTGAGGACAAAGAAAAATGCAAAAGCAACGTTGGGTCTGGTTAGTACTTGGATGGGTGACCGCCTGGGAACACCAGATGCTGTTGGCATCCCTACGTGTCAAGTGGGGTTGGTGGAGGATTAGTGCCCCTCCCTGTAAAACAATTAACTCTAAGCCCTTGGCCACCCTGTTTGGGATACATGGCGTCTGGCAATGAATGAATGAATGAATAAGCCCTCAACTACGCTCATAAGACTTTCACGTCCACGATAACCAAACAATAGCAACAATACTGCATGACTCCTTCGTTGTGTTTTCACAAAAGAAAATAAACATTCCCATCCGTCAATCAGTTTTCTCGGACCAGATAATAAGTTGTCACCCAACGAAGTGACAAGACATGATGTATTAAAATATCTTCAGTAAAATGACCCAATAAATCTACTGGCCCAGCCTAGATATTTCCTTGCATTCTGCATGAATGTTAGACAGCCTTTCCTATAACTAAAATATTCAACAAACAAGAAGCAGTGCCAAGGCACACCAAACCCGTCCCCAGCAGTCATTTTAGTGCTGACGTATCAACACACCAAGATATCTAGTCAAATATGTCACGTATCAAGTTTGGAGTAAATCGGGTGAAAATTGACAACTTTATACCCATTTGAATTTTAGGCCTGACACACCTGACACTGACCCCCCTACCGCTAACTGGATGGTGACACCCCCCCCCCATGTAATAAGGCATGTTATAGGATGCAGATTTGAAAGATTCACCTTTAGGTTTTGGTTTCATGTCAATATGACAAATTTGAAAGGAGTTAGAGCGAAAAAAAAAAATCTTTTTATTTTTTACATTTTTGGGGCCTATAGCCTGGGCCTTGACCCAATTTGGCCTAAAATTTTATCAGGTGATCAGAAGGTCATAGCCCATCATCTCTGTAATTTTAGTCAAAATAGCTCCTGCAGTTTTCGCATAAAGTTGTTAACAGACAGAAAGACAGACAGACAGACAGACAGAAACAAACAAAGAGACACAAACCGAGCGAAAACAATACCCATCCCCGAGTCTCTCTGGGGCAGGGAAAATTACATTGTTATTTTCTATATTTTGGGGGGCCTATAGCCTGGGCCTTGGCCCAATTTGGCCCAAAATTTAATCAGGTGATCAGGTCATAGCCCATCATCCCTGTACTTTTAGTCAAAATAGCTCCAGCAGTTTTCGCATAAAGTTGTTAACAGACAGACAGACAGAAACAAACAAACAGACACAAACCGAGTGAAAACAATACCCATCCCCGAGTCCCTCCAGGGCAGGGACAGGTAATCATTAACCTGTACCACGCTAGCAATGTAGAGCTACGTCCCCCTCTAAAATGCCAGTGACGTTGATCTACATCCTGCAGCACTGAAAAATCATTGCAAGCAACCAACGTAAAATCGAAGGTAGTAACGTATCTCGCTAACTTCAGACATTTCTCTGCTATGCTTACAACATTGATTTAGGAGCGTGGGAGGCGAGTGACAGTCTTCACAGACTCACAGCTGCCCTGCTCTCTCAGTAACCTTGAAGATTTCAGAGGCTGAGTTGCACCAACCTGATTTGATTAAACCAATTTTCTGGCTTTAATTATTACTTTTATATGTGTCAGGGATCTTATATTGATGTATTAAGCCCATTTAGTCATGAAAAAAAGAAAATCCAAAACCGGCCGGCATAGTTTTTTTTTTTTTTTTTTTTTCCCAGCGCAATATGGGTTAAAAAGAGGACACCTGTAATCTGGTGTATGGATTATTTTTTAAATTCTGTTTTTCCTTCCTCTGTTCATCTGTAAAAAAAAAAAAAAAAAAAATGAAAGTGGAGTACAGTACCTAATCAGTAGAAGCTTGCTAATATATAACCTATCTTTTTAAAAAGGAGATAAAAATTGCACTACCAATTACTGCCCAATAAGGCTAACATCAGTACTATGCACACTTTTCGAAAAGATTGTTAACCCCTACACCGCGGGCTTGTTTACCAATTACTTGCGTGTCCCGCGGGGTTATTTGGGCTCCGAGAGACTCTCAAAAAATATTTGCTAAAAATCAGTTATTAGTCCTAGAATAATAAAATTATATATGCTTATAGCACATACCTTCAGCTTTCTCCTGGAATGATTGTTGAGCCTTCGTCAGTTTCCGTAGGACTTGTGGAGACCTCTGAAGTAGGGTAACTAAGTCTCCACTTTACACTTCCCGACAACCCGTTATATGATTACCACAGCCAGATACAAACACTATAAACACTATTCTACCATTTTCAAGTAGTTTGGGATCCATACTAAAAAAAAAGTGTGAAAGCAATGGAAATTACGAGCGCGTCTGATCGCCGCACTTGCGCTAGTTCGCTCTAGGCACTCTGTCATTTATTATTCATAAAACCCCTCACACTTTATATTTCTATTACTATATCACACTTATATATATCTGGAGTCTTTCTCCATAAGTTTCATTCAGTCGTATTATTTTATTGTCACTGAAGTCATTCTATTTTTTAGAGAGCCACGGATTCACTCTCACTGTTATAACATAAATTATTTGTACTCATATTCTTATATTACTAATTACTTACATTACTATTTACATTTTCTATTCTATTTTCAATATTTACCCCTTCTATTTTACTTACAATATGTTATTCACTGTCACTTTCAGTAAGATGAAACTATAGTACACTGTTCAATCATATGAACTGAACATCCATTGCTTTCACCTGCTATTTACACATTATTTACACATTATTTCCAAATAATTCTGCTTCCACACTTGCACTGTTAGAACTGCTTCTGGCTGTGATAATCGAAGAAGCAGGTTACACAGAGGGGAACCTGGCATTCAGCGCACTGCCAAGAGGTGCGTTTATGCTCAGGTGTGCGGCGTGTGGTATGCGCACATACCTGACACCTGCGAATCGCAGCCTTCCTTTTCCCTGTGGCAGGCATTAGCTCAAGTCTGTGCCGCTCCATATACGCCCTCTGCTCAAGTCGGTCGGGAAGTGTAACTGGATGGCGCCTTGGAGTTGCTGCTTGCACCTTACCATATTTTTCCAGCAGCTGCTGGACACAAGTCCTGGCGAACAACCTCAGGGAGAAGGACTTGGGTGGCTTTACCTTCATCTTGTACAGGATGAGGCGTTCAACATCGTCATATCTATGAGATGCAGAAAACTTTCCTGTACCACCTAGTATTCTTCCTGAGGCAGTCGATCTCACCAATCATCATGTCGGACTTGTCCACCAGCCGCATGTTTATATTATAGTCCAACACAGCATCAGGTTTCATCACAGGTTCGCCTGTCCTACGGTCGACCTTCCCACTGTCTCTCATCTCCCCCTTATGTACGGTGGTGAGCATGTGCACGACTCTCTTGTCATGCCACCGTATTGCCAGCATCTTCTCAGACTTGCGTAGGTGCACGTCTCCGCTGCAGTTTCCTGCCTCTGGGAATTTGGGGAAGTTGGCACGATTACTTTTGACAGTGCCGCAGGAGCCAATGCCGTGCTCAGAAAGGTATTTGGCAAGTTTCGGTGCTGTATAGTAGTTGTCTGTATACAGCACATGATTCCCACCAAAATACTTTTCTAGGAGCACTTTCACTACACAGCCTGAGAAGCCAATGGGGTGTGTTTTATCGAGATCGACAGTGCTGGCTGAATATATGACGAAGTCAAGGATGTACCACGTCTTACAGTCGCACAGTACAAAGAACTTAATTCCAAAGCGATGGCGTTTGCTTGGAATGTACTGAACAAACCGAAGACGTCCTCTGAACAGAACCAAGGACTCATCAATGACAACCTTCTGAAATGGGTGGAAGAATGACATGAACTTATCCTTCATTCTGTTCAGAATCTCCCGGATCTTCCAGAGTGGGTCGGTTTGGGAAGGTACATCGTTGTCGGCAAAGTGCAGGTTTCCCATGATGTTCCGGAAGCGATCTCTGGCCATGTACTTGTTGAAGGTCGGTGAGGGTAGTAAGGGGTCCATGGACCAGTATTCTTCCAACTCATGCTTCTTGGAGTGTGGCATAAGAAGCATGAGGGCAAAGAACACATACAGCTCCTGCACTCCCAGCATGGTCCACTGTTGCATCTTGGCTGCACCTGTACCACTAGCAGCACGTTGTGATTCGAACCTGTTAGTCTCATCACATATGTGCTGCATGACTTCGTCATCTAGGAAGGCCAAAAGGTAGTCGACACACTCAGCATTTTCGTCCATAGTGAAGGCAGGCTGAACTCCTGACGAGCTCTCATCGAAAACCAGGTTTTCGGGGACAAAATCTGACCCTTCCGTCCACGCGAAGGCGTCCAGGATTCCCTGGCGTGGCGGTGGAGGGATGGTGGTGGTGGTGGTGGTGGAGGTTGGCTGAGAGGGAGGCTTATCACGGTCAAGGTCACTCGCACTGACCCTAGGTTGCCGTACAGCACTAGCAGCCCTTACCCTACTAGCTACACTACTTCTCACTCTCTTAGATCTACCTCTACCTCTACGGCCGGCCTTCACTGTTGATGCTGGTGGTGACTCCGACGACGAAGACTCCGGAGATAACTCAGCCGACGATGATGACGAGATGAGTAAAGCGGGGCTTGGGGAACGGGGAGGTGAATGATCTCGTGACTCATGGCGGGCTGGGTCACGTGGGGGCATTGTTCTGGGGCTAACACGCCCGCCTTTTCACTCCCTTCCCAAATTCTTTTCCTTCCTGCACTAAAGGCTCCTTTCCCTTGGAGCTACACACAGATTCACTGGTAGGAGCACTTGTTGTCGCTGTTTCTGGCGCGATAAGTTCACCCGGCTCATCACACGATTCACCGGAATCGTCAAAATCGCTGTCCATTATTATCATCGACAATTCAGCAAGTTCTCGTGCCACTGCAGAGTCACTGAGGCCTTTCCTGCTTGCCTCAACACTTTTCTTGGGGGTAGAGGTCACGGGGCCCTTTGCAATGGGCGCAGAAACGGCAGGAATGGCGGGGCGCGAGTGCGACATGTTGTCTCTGCAGTGGAGGACAAGGAACTAAATGCCGCGGCTTATCTGAGAAGGGAAGGGTTGACAATGACACTTTAGGCTGACTGCTGCTAACTTACAGGCTAATTTTTTATAGGTAGAAAATCTCGGCAATAAATAAAGAAATAGGTACTTCCAGGTGAATGTAAATGTCAATTAGGATTCTCCCTTCCTTTCTGATATATATTTTTATTACAGACATCGATTACAAGGCATAAATCAAAGGGGAAATTACCGTGGTAATGTAGCGAATGAATGCACGTGAGGTTTTGTCAGGTGATAATTGGGCAATTTCAGGAGTATAACACTATCACTTACCTGTTTTTTTTTTGGTATATATTATTGGGTAAAAATATTGGGCATAGGGCTTATTTCAATGGATGAAATCTGTGGAAAAAGAAGAGGAAATTTCCGTGCGCAGCGCGGCGTGGGAGGTGAGAGGAGAGGGTAATGGAGGGCAAGTAGGGAGGGAGTCAAGAAGGGGGTAAATTATCTGAGAAGGGAAGGGTTGACAATGACACTTTAGGCTTACTGCTGCTAACTTACATGCTAATTTTTTATAGGTAGAAAATCTCGGCAATAAATATAGAAATAGGTAGTTCCAGGTGACTGTAAATGTCAATTAGGATTCTCCCTTCCTTTCTGATATATATTTTTATTACAGACATCGATTACAAGGCATAAATCAAAGGGGAAATTACCGTGGTAATGTAGCGAATGAATGCACGTGAGGTGTTGTCAGGTGATAATTAGGCAATTTCTGGAGTATAACACTATCACTTACCTGTTTTTTTTTTGGTATATATTATTGGGTAAAAATATAGGGCATAGGCCTTATTTCAATGGATGAAATCTGTGGAAAGAGAAGGGGAAATTTCCGTGCGCAGCGCCGGCGTGGGAGGTGAGAGGAGAGGGTAATGGAGGGCAGGTAGGGAGGGGAGTCAGGAAGGGGTTAAAATAGCTAAAATGTCAACAATGGATGGGAGTACAGATGAGATTTGGAGTGCTGACTAGTGTTGAACATTGGCAGTACTGATATATGATACAAGCCACCACTTGAGAGCCCGGGATAATTCAAAATAACACAGAATCACAAAAGTGACGCCCCGCGGTATGATCCATTGTAGCCGAGCGTCACGAAAGTGACGCCCCGCGGTTAAGGGGTTAAGGATAAAATTTATTCCTTACTTACCATAATGTTGTAACACATGATCAGTATGGGTTCTGTAATGACAGACCATGCCTTACAAATCTGCTTGAATTTTTTACAACCATATACAATAACTGGGACACAAAAATACTGCTGGATATCATATACCTAGATTTCCAGGAAGCTTTTGATAAGGTTCCCCATCTAAGACTACTTGAAAAATTAAGAGTCCACAGCCTGTAACAACGCATGCTTATTGGTTAAATAACAGCATGCAGTGCATTACAATAAATGGTGAATCATCAAACCGACTACAAAGAACATGCGCAGTTCCTCAAGGGTCACTTCTAAGGACAAGTTCTTTCACTATTTATATCAAAGATCTAGAAAATGACCTGATTTCTAGGGTATCGAAATTTGCAGACAACATGAAGATTGAAGGCTGAGAAAATATGCTTGCAGACTGTGAATCTATTAAAAAAAAAAAAAGCCTGGTTAAGTTAACGAACTGGAGCGAAAAATGGATGATGTAATTAAATGCAGCTAAATGTACAGTAATGCAATTTGGTGGTAAAAACATTAAATGCAAATTATCCTACGTTCAATATCCCACTGACGGAAATGAAGGACGAGAAGGATTTGGGAGTCATTATCAATAACGACCTCATAATCTCAAAAAGGTTTATAGCAGCCAGTAACAGGACAAACAAACGCTAGGATTTATCACAAGGAACTTTAATTATAAAATACTTGATATAATCTCTAAGCTACTGTAAATTATTAGTTTGATTACACCTAGAATCCTGCGTGCAGCAATGGTCCCCGAATTTAATTATGAATGGAGACAGGCTTGACAAAGTGCAGCGGAGAACCACAAAAATGATCCCATCACTGCGAAATTTACATCAGAAAGTGCAATTAAAGAACTAAAAATGTTTTTCTTTCTCTCTCTTAAAAAAAAAAAAAAAAAAGTCAGAATTCTAAAACAAGTATCTAAAATTCTTAACTTTGACAATGATAATTTGTTCAAAATACTGAATGATACTCTGACAAGAAATAATGGAACGAGACTCTACGAGGTGCAACACAAATAGGTGAAAAACATACTTTAATATTTGAGCAGTGGAACAATGGAATAGATTCCCAGCAACAGTAGTTAGTGCAAAAACTACTGGTACGTTTAAAATTCGGCTATCCAAATATTATGAGACTATAGGCTATAAATAACCTAATGTTTATTTCACGGATGAAGTGTATGCTGACAACTGTTGAGACGTTTGTTTAATAACGCGAATGTATGCTGACAACTGTTGAGACGTTTGTTTAATAACGCGAATGTAGGCTGACAACAGTTGAGACGTTTGTTTAATAACAAGTACATTCGGTGATAGTGTTTGCTTTTTCTTTAACAAATCTGCAGTACAGAGATTACATTGTGCACAGTTGCTCCCCTTCTGCCTCTCCTACAAACATTTCCATATTTGTTCATTCTAACAAGCATGGTATTTTTTTTTCTATTTTTTTTCCAGCTTGTTTAACCAGGTGATGTGGTGGAAGGGGAAGAGCCTTCCTCTTTGTTATCCTTTTCTCTTACACGTTGGTTAATCGTAGTAATAAAAAAAAAAAAATCTGATCCATAACTTCCTCATGGACCAACAAGCCCCCTGATATCTGTACTTCCTGTGTACGCTCTCTCCCTCTCTCTCTGCTGTCTCGCCACGGTCTATCTTAATCAATTAATCATCCTCTCTCTCATCGCCCCCACACCTTCCTCTGCCTTTTCTCTTCCGTATCTTCCTCTGCTTTTTCTCTCCTCTCTTTTCCGCCTCATTCTCTCTTTCCCTTCTCCTCCGTCTTTCTCTCTCCTCCTCCTCTCTTCCCTTTCCTCTACCTCCTCCTCCTCCTCTCTTCCTCTTCTCCTCCATCTCTTCTTTCTCCCCTCTCCTCCATCTCCTCTCTCCCCTCTACTCCATCTCCTCTCTCTCCCCCCTCTCCTCCGCAGTCCTCTACCTCTCCTTTCTCTCCCCTCTCCTCCTCTCTCTTCCCTCTCCTCCACCACCTCCTCTCTTCCTTCTTCTCCACCTCCTCCTTTCTCTTATCTCTCCTCCACCCCCTCCTCTCTCTTCTCTCTCCTCCACCCCCTCCTCTCCCTTCCTTCTCCTTCTCTCTCTTCCTTCTCTTCCTCTCTCCTCCACCTCCTCCTCTCTTCCCTCTCCTCCACCTCCTCCTCTCTTCCCTCTCCTCCACCTCCTCCTCTCTTCCCTCTCCTCCACCTCCTCCTCTCTTCCCTCTCCTCCACCTCCTCCTCTCTTCCCTCTCCTCCACCTCCTCCTCCTCTCTTCCCTCTCCTCCACCTCCTCCTCTCTTCCCTCTCCTCCACCTCCTCCTCTCTTCCCTCTCCTCCACCTCCTCCTCTCTTCCCTCTCCTCCACCTCCTCCTCTCTTCCCTCTCCTCCACCTCCTCTCTCCTCCCTTTCCTCCTCTCTCTTGCCTCTCCTCCACCTCCTTCTCTCACCCCATTTCCTCCATCTCCTCTCTCGCCTTCTCCTCTCTCTCCCCTCAGCTATATACATCTTCTTCTCTTTCTTCTCCTCCATCTCCTACTTCCTCGTTTCCTCAACCTCCTCTCTCCCCCTCTCTTCCACCTTCTGTATCTCACATCTTCTCCACTTCTTTATGCCCTCTCCTTCACCTCTTTCCTCTCCTCTCTTCTCCACTTCCTCCCCTTTCTTCCCTCTCTGTTCGCCTGTACCTTCTTTCTCCTTCATCTCCCCTCTCCTCTGACTCTTCTCCCCTCTCCCTCTGCTTCCTGTCCTCTCCTTCCCTTGCCGTGATCTCTCTCCTCCCTCCGCTTCTTCCCCCGCCATGACCGACCTTCCCTCTCCTCTCGCCTCGTCCCTTTTACTCTGCTTGCTCCCCTCTTTCCTGGTCCCAGAAGACAGGAACTCCGCTAAAATTACCTGCCCAGTTTTCCGCCTGAAACACTACAGGGGAGGCAGGGAACAAGGAAGACAGGACGGCAGGGAAGGAGAAAAGGTGGCAGGGAAGAAGGTGAAAAGGTGGCAGGGAAGAAGGGTAAGAGGATGCGGATGGAAAGGACGGAAGGATGAGAGGAAGGGAGATGCATGAAGACAGGAAGGAAGTGAAGGAGTGTGGGACGAAGAGGAGGAGAGGGAGAGGTTGAACACAAGGATGACAGGGTGGAGTGGAAGAAGAGAGAGAGAATGGGAATGAAGGATGACAGTGAAGAGGGGAGGGATATGACGGCGACGGAGAAAGGGAGGGTAGAAAGGATGATGAGACGTGAGATGGAAGAGAGGCAAGGAAATTGAGGATGAGTAAAGGGAAGGAGAAGGAGGGAACAGTAAATGAAGGGAAACGTGGAAAGAAGGGAATGAGGATGAAAGGGAAAGAGGAGCGGAGTGAAAGAGGGAGGAAGAATGGGTGGGAGAGAGAGAGGAAGAGATGTAATGAAGACAAAGGAAAGAAATCAAAAGCTGGGTGAAGAATGATATCCATGGTGGATGATAATGAGACCAAAGTAATTAAAACTGAAAGCACCGAGCTTCTGTTCCCAACACCAGATTATTATGTTACTACATACGACAGAAATGCTGTAAGCTGCGATACATGTCTTTTATGTCTTCTTCTGCGACCGCGTCTACAGTAAATTATTAAAGCTGCACTGCTATCAAGCTGATTTACCAATTTCTTCCAATTTTGAGTACCAGTTGAATGAAAAAGTTACTGTATTAAAGTAAATCCTTGACATATACAGAGGGCTTTCTGTACACTGGGCCGTATTCTCGTTGCCATGGCAGACTTTGTGGCACCTCTTAGTTCCAGATTTAACTCCTTCCATATCGACTCTATACTTCAATCTTGCTGTCATATCATTTTCCTGAAATCTACCTCTCATGCCAGATAATCTCTAGGTTGCATACAACTGTCGAGGTAGCAAGAATAATTGTCCCAAAAGAAAGCATTGTACTGAAAAGGTAAATATTCGCATGTATGTTATTTCTATCACATTAGCCCAATCATTAAGCTGAAATATTTATTTTTTCTTGCTACCTTTAGAGTCAAGACGATTGTATTTAGCATCAACAGTAGAAGATATCACGTGATGAAGAGATAAATGAAAAACTCCAGTTCTGAAAATTTCTCCAATGCTGAATAAAACAAAATGAATTGGCTGATATTAACATATTTTGCATCAACAGCACGGCAGTCAAGTTGCTATTGGCAACATTAACAACTGATTAGGAGGTATTACAAAATCTCCCAAGGCAAGATTATCAGTTCTACAAAAGAAAACGTAAACGCTACTTTAAAAACCACTTAAAAAAAAATATAAAAAAAAAAGATTTCTGTGCATCTCAGTCCACTTGCAGTTCACCGGGCTCACGTTCAGATAAGCCTGAGGTAAACAACAACAACAATAACCTTGTTACGAATGTAAGACGAATAAAGAGCAGGTAAAAACGATAAAGATGATACAAATCTGGGAAAAACAAAAGTCAGACAGAAGAGAGTGAACGCAGGGGAAAACCCTGAATAAACGACACAAATCCCAAACGAAAAGAGGAAAGAAAATAACCAGAGGATCAAATAAGGATAAGTACCAAAAACAAACACATCTGCACTCTCTCCCCGTGTGTGTGTGTGTGTGTGTGTGTGTGTGTGTTCACATTATTATAAAGGTACATAAGTTAGCCACAATCTGAGTGAATTTTAGAATACCTTCCTCTTATCTACGGCCATAAAACAAATAATTTCCCATTTCTTCACTAACTTCCAGCTTAGTGAGACGGTATTAAACCCTTCACTACGAACACACATTTTTTACGTCAGTCGTTCTGTCGCCAGGCGACATCATTCTGGTTAAGGGATATTGTTCGAACTGGAAGGTTCACAAAACCTCCTCCACTAACTCCTTCCTTGGGAGGAGGGACTTCATTTCCAACGCGAAGACTAGATATCAATACAGACCAAGTTTATTGCTAGTTAACTAAAGTTCAGTAACCCCTTCAGTCCCTCGAGTTCTCTCCGAGGGGAAATAAAATCGTCGCTCGGTTATCACTACACACACACACACACACAATAGACTGGTTGAACGTGTAAACAAACTAGAAATGGCTTTCAAAAATGAAATTGATGAAATAAAGAAGCAGATGCACTTGCAAAAGGAAGAAATAGAAAAACTAGGAAGGGAGGCCAATAAGAAAGACAACCATCAGTGAACTAACAGTGGAATTGAGTACACTTAGGAAGAAAATGAGTGAAATGGCAAGTACAGTAGTCAATCACGAGAGTGTTATGGAAGAGTTCAAAAATGACACAGAGACAATTAGGCAAGTAAGCAGTCTTATAGACCAGAGCAGTGATATTGAGAAGATAACACAGGTGAATGAAGCTGTGCAAAGCTACAAAAATAATGTGGAAACCACGTATGCTGAAATGGTGAATGTAAAGAAAGACTTAGAAACAAGGGTGGAGGAAAAAAGAATTAAAAAGGAAGTGAAAAGAATAATCCAAAACAATCCAAAGTTAGTCAAAGATTCAGTAGATATAAATAAATCTAAAGTAATCACTGGTATAGAACAGGAAGAAGTAAAAAACAAGACCACAAGAGACAAAAAGGAGATGGCAAATGTAATGAGCTTACTGAAAGAAGTATCAGAGGAAATCTGGAGTAAAGACATAGAGGAACACAAAAGGTTAGGGAAATATGAGAAAAGCAACACAAGACCTCTAAAGGTGACTTTCCAGAGTGTAAACACTGTGGAAGAGATACTAAAAAATGCAAAGAATCTTATGGAAAAAGAGGAGTTCAAAAATGTATGGATAAAAAGATGCCTAACACAAGAGGAACTGGAATTACTGAAAGAGAAAAGGGAGGAAGCAAAAACAAAAAATGAGGGAAGATCAGAAGAGAAGAAGAAATTTTTTCACAAAGTAATAGGATTGCAGGTACGAAAGTGGTATACAAACAGGATGGAATAAAAAGCAGGAAGGTAGTAGAACCATGTCATGACAAGTATATAAACAAGATGATAAAGTTGATGTACTCAAATGTGGATGGAATGGTATCTAAATTACTAGAGATAAATGATTATGTCAGAGAAAATGAACCACAAATAATATGCCTAACTGAAACAAAATTAACACCAAGGATATCCAATGACATACTAAACTTAGAGGAATACAATATATGGAGAAGAGACAGAAATTTAAAAAAAGGAGGAGGAATTATAATATTAACTAAGAAAAATCTAAAAGTCAATGAAATAAAACTAGATATTCCATCACAAGTAGAAGTGATTGCAGTAGAGATCAACACATCTGAAGGTAAAGTAATTGCAGCCAATTTGTACATGCCACCCAGATCAAACACATGGGAAAGTGATGAATATGAGGACCTGGCAGAGAGTACAATTCAGAGCTTAAGATCATTACTACATAAAATGGAAGAGAAATCAGAAAGAATTATACCAACTGGGGATTTCAATACAAATATAAATTGGAATACTCTAGATATAATTAGCCAAGAAAGCTGTTGGGACCAAAAGCTCCTGGATCTTGTAAAAGAGTTCTTCCTAGCGCAACATGTGAGAGAAACCACCAGAAAAAGAGGACTTGATGTACCTTCAGTGCTAGATCTAATATTTACTAGGCAAGAAAATGATATTGACAGTTTAATATATCACCCTCCACTCGGCAAAAGCGATCATGCAGTACTAAATTATAACTTCAGGATAGCATATGACATAGTAAACAGCAATGACAGCTACAAAAAGAGCCTAAACTATAAAAAGGGAAATTATCAAGACCTAAAGAAGTATTTCTTAGAAGTTGATTGGCAAAATGAGCTTAGAGGACAAGATTTAAATGCTGTATATAAAAAATTCTGTGAATTTTATGAAATAGGAGTCCAGAAGTACATCCCACAGCACAAAGAAGCAGATAAGAAAATACAGAAATGGTTCAACACAGAATGTATAAAATCAAAAGAAATAAGACATTTGTTGTGGAATAGATACAGAAGACATAATAGTGAAAGGGCGTATAATAATTACAAACAGGCAAGAAACGATTATACAAGAATAAGGAGGGAAGCCCAAAAACAGTTTGAGGAGGATATAATAAATAAAAGTAGTAATCAACCAAAGCTGTTTTACAGCTATATCAGAAGCAAAACCAAAGTAAAAGATATAATACAATCAATTACGGACGAGGGAATCACTTATACAGAAGAGAAAGATATTTGTGAAGCACTAAATAAGAATTTCCAATTAGTTTTTACAGAAGGAAAAAATTTTGAGAGGGACTATGTGGAACATGCATGTCCACACATACTACCACATACAAATAGCAGAAAAAGGAATACAGGAGGAGTTAAGCAGATTAGACAGAGGAAAAGCAAGTGGTCCTGATGAAATTTCATGTTGGGTACTACGAGAATGTGCAAAGGAGTTAAGTAAACCATTATCTTTAATTTTCAAGAAATCCTTGAGTCAAGGTAAACTACCTGATATTTGGAAAAAAGCAAATATTGTCCCCTTATTCAAGAAAGGAAATAGACAAAATCCACTTAACTACCGACCAGTATCACTGACCAGTGTTGTTAGCAAGGTATTAGAAAAGCTTATAAGAAAAGCTTGGGTAAATCATCTAGAAGAACACAGTATGATACAGAAAGACAGTTTAGTTTCAGAAAAGGAAAATCATGTGTTACTAATCTGTTGAGCTACTATGACAGAGTAACAAACACAATACAGGAAAGGGAAGGATGGGTGGACAGTATCTGTTTAGATTTCAAGAAAGCTTTTGACACAGTACCACACCAAAGACTTTTATGGAAACTGTACCATCAAGGAGGAATTCGAGGCAAACTGTTTTTTTGGATGCAAGACTTTCTCATAAAAAGAGAAATGAGAACAGTACTAAGAGGAAACTACTCATCATGGAAAGAAGTGACTAGTGGAGTACCACAGGGTTCAGTGCTGGTACCAATCATGTTTTTAGTGTATATAAATGATATAAACAGTAACACTGGAAATGAGAGCTATCTGAATAGGTTTGCAGATGATGCAAAAATACAAAGGAGAATTACTAACACAGACTCTTGTAAAGAGCTACAAGAAGAATTAAATAAACTTCATGAATGGAGTAGTACATGGCAAATGGAATTCAATGTGGACAAGTGTCATGTAATCAAGTTTGGTAAAAGTGGAAAAAGACCTGACTGGGATTATAAGTTAGGAAATAAAACCCTATACACATCAGAAAGAGAGAAAGACCTAGGTGTGATTATCAATAACAGACTATCTCCGGCTGAACACATCAGCGAGAAGGTACGGAACATGTATACACAGCTTGCAAATATGAGAATAGCATTCACATACATAAATGAAGACATGCTAAGAAGGATAATAACATCATTCATTAGACCAACCCCGGAATATGCATCAGTAGTCTGGAGTCCTCATCTCAAAAAGCACATAGACAAGATTGAAAAAGTTCAAAGGGCCGCTACAAGATGGATACCAAGGTTAAGGGACCTAAGCTACGAAGAAAGACTAAATAAACTGAATCTACCAACACTACAGGAGAGAAGGAAAAGAGGTGACATGATAATGCTATATAAGTGCATATCAGGGAAGGAGAAAATAGACATAAATGATTACTTAACATATGGAGAAGCATCAGCAAGAGGACACTGCAAAAAACTGCATAAGAAGAGAGGTGATAAAGACGTAAGGAAATTCAGTTTCCCAAACAGAGCAACTGATCAATGGAATGCCCTACTGAATGAAACAGTGTGTGCCAAAACAATTCACAAATTTAAGGATAGGTACGATAAATATGGTTTAAGACACGGGACAGTACGAGCTTGACTCATTCCTGTAAAGATACAATTAGGTAAGAACAATTAGGTAGGTAAGAACACGAGCGCGCGCACACACACACACACACACACACACACACACACACACACACACACACACACACACACACACACACACACACACACATGTACACACTACTTAGCCAATCGTAATGACAGATTGACGGAAAAGTGTTTTATTCATTCCGAGAGATTGCTTCCAAACCAAACAAAACCGTCTCTCGTAAAAAAAAAAAAAAAAAAAAAAAAAAAAAAAAAAAGCAAGCACTGAGTGCATACACCCGTCAGCGGAAGTACAAATTACGATTTACTGCTGAGTCATCTTTCTTCCAAGAAATATACTTTTACAGCCTTAAACAGTCAATTGTCTTATTCTGCTTTCTCTTATAATCTCATTGAGGGTATACCACCACCAGTGCTAATACAATGTATCATTTATTCGTGTATCCGGATCCGGAACTACCTGAATGTCAAATCAACTCTTCCATGACCCATTTCCCACCTATCCACCATATTTCATCGAAATTTGAAAACTTTTGGGGATACTTTGCAAACAAACAGACACGAGTGAACACAACCTCCGTGTAACTTCGTTGGCGGAAGTAAAAAGACAACTTTGCACTGACTATATTAATTCACAGGTTGGACATCAGAAACTTCGTGTTTCTCTACTTTCACTGAGTACCCACTTCACTACCACACACAATAGTGTAACATATTATTCAATAGCACACCATTTTACTGCCATCGTCATTTTTTTTTTTTTTTTTCATACCATTTATAATACAAGATTTCTTCCCCTCAGAGTTGAAAAGTCTTAGCAATTAGGCTAAAATTTAAGTACAGTATATAGCACTGTCATAGTGGTTATACTCGTACCCCGCCACACTCCGCTTCACCTGTACGTCGGTAAGAGCCTCCCCTTCGCTACAGGTAAACAAGCACATGACAAACAACCACAACAACACTTCCCAAGAGTAAACACTAAGTCACTGTGATGCGCATACACGTAAACTACGACAAATATTGCTCCAACTTCCACATCACCATTCCGTAAATAATACCACAGTGAGCTGCATCAAACAATACAAATGACACAGTGATGCTCTCTCTCTCTCTCTCTCTCTCGTTCTCTCTCTCTCTCTCATCTATATATATATATATATATATAGTATATGTGAGTGTGTGTGTGTGTATGTGTGTGAGAGAGAGAGAGAGAGAGAGAGAAACTGCAGCACCTTGAAGACGGGATGAAGTTTTTTTGAGAGTAATACATGTACGTCTGTCAGTTTATCAAAATATTTTTCCCAAAATACTATAAAATTCATACCTTGAGTAAGTTCAATTTTCTTCAAATATGAAAAGGCAACAAATCAAGGCTTTTTCAACACGTGCAATTCCCTGCATTCTTTCACACTCCAATAGCCAAGAAAAAAAACATCATTCCATGGGTTACTAACATCATCATCACCACCAGCACCGTACTCCATCTACTCCAGTACCATCCTCCTCTCAGTATTCCACCCCGAATACTATACTCCACCCACCTTTCCACCCGACACTCAAATTCCCGTACAACCACATTACGAGTATCTTACCTCTCTACCTCACCACATACACTTCCCCTCCACCACACCCCCACACTCCACTATATACTCCCAAACACACTTTCGCTCCGCTACACCCCATCACACTCTCACTCCACCACACTCCATTCACACTACACTCCTCTAGTCCCTCACATTCTCCTCCACTAAATCACACTTCCCCCCACCCCACCACACACTCCCCCACTCCATCACACTCTTCCACACCTGCAAGTGCACGTGACTGACCTGCCTGTTGGACCATCTTCTTCTTGTCCATGGCTGCCTTCTTCCTCTTCCACCTCTCGAGCGTAATAAACCGCTCCTGCTGCCAGTCCACTGTGCCGCTGCTGCTCATCCCGCACCACCACGGTTGGCAAGATGCAATATCTGCCTTCCTTTAAACCTTTTCTCCTTTAATTTCCTCTCCGTTTTACAGTCTGGATTAGTGTCTTGTTACTGGCAAACCTTTCTTTCCTCACTGTTCTTTTCCCCACGTTTTGTACCTACATGTAACTCTGACAGTGTTGGTTGTTTCCAGCGTTTTGACTAGCTTCGTCTGAGCTTTCCCAGATTCTTTTCACTGTTCTTAAATTGTCTTTGCAACAATTAACCTGTTCTCGCTTATGGTGTTACGTGTTGGTGTCCAACTTATGAAGAACAGCTCAAAGTCATTCTTTATCAAGTTTCATAGCTGAAACTAATATAAATAATGCATTACAGTAGGTACGTGATGCATGGTCCTAAAGCAGTTTACAATGCCTCCTTAACAACATATTGGCAACAATCCAACGGAAACAAATTCTTACAAATTACACGTTAACTACTAATATGATGTGCCTTGATTTGACAACGCCACATATTGTTCAAATGAAATGGTTACACCTACATGCTACAACTGCATTTAATGGGAGGATGCAGCAAATACAAACTTAGTACATGGGTCTAACTTCCAGCTATAAAAAAAAAATATTCGTGGCAACAATGGACATTTGTGGTGACAAACATCAATAACATAGCAAAATATTTTCTGCATTTCCAAAACCAATGTTTGTAGCACGGGAAAAGATATGATTTTGCACTATGTATAAAAAAAAAAACATGGTGCTCAATTCTGCACGAAAAAAAAGTAAATAAACATCCAATCAAAACACACACGAAGATACAACATTCAAGGAGACTGGAACGTGACGCAAAATGTCTTCCTGTAATTCTTTTAGTAAAAAATAAGCACAGTATTTTTATTATGCCATACAGGAACTTAAACGGACTGCCAAAACAAACACACACACACAAACACACACACACACACACACACACACACACACACCTGTCACCACAGGGCAACCATGGCTGAAATTCGAGCCCACCTGGAAAGGCCACGTGCGCACTGTGGTGGCCGCCGTGACGCAATGTGCGGTTGAGTGACACCACGTCACCTACTCGCACTCACTACCACCTTATCATAAGCCATTCACAAACCTTCAGCAATGTCATTTATTCTTGCTACCACCAGACGATTACATTCAACTCTAAGCCCTCCAGTTCGTAAAGTATTTCCTATGATGAATTAACACATCTGGAAATTGCACAAATACGATAAAAATCGAACACCCGGGCACCGCATACCTCAGCCAAGGCAGCATCAACCCCCCCCTCAAGCTTCTTATGGTCCTGAGATTGGCTTTTGACCTTTTCAGCCAAAAATCTAATCACTTGTTCATCTGACGGTCAACATTCATTATTCTAAATACGCCATAGTTCTATTTATAATTTTTCCACTATTGGGCTACCATACAAACCGGCGAACTTCCTTGGCGGAGGAAATAACGTCCTTCTAATGAAAGAGGCACCACCTCTATTATGGTCATTATTCAAAGTTATTTGCCCTAAAGTTAACGATGCATCTGCTTCTTTTATCAGCCAGCCTTCTGTCTCACGTAATCTATTGCCTGTGCAGTAAACCGCGAATAATTCCACCATCACGTCACACCACTCACCGCATCAGGTTAGTATGCCAGACGGTGGAAAGCAGGATACGGTACACGGCAGGGTTAGAAGGGTGGAATCAAAACCAACAAGGGAGGGATGAAAGGGTGACTGGGCAGTAGACAGGGAGGAAAGGAAGACTGGGCGGCAAAGGAAAGGGGCAATGGGCAACTGACCGGTAAAAGGAGGGAGAAGCAGGTAAGGGAAGGAAACAGGACGGGAGGCTGAGCGGTAGAGAGAGGGGAGGAAAACTGTTTGGTGGAGAGGGACGGGAGACTGTTTGGTGGAGAGAGAGAGAGAGAGAGACTAGAGATTGTTGTTTGGTGGGGGGAGAGAGAGAGAGAGAGACTAGAGATTGTTGTTTGGTGGGGGGAGAGAGAGAGAGAGAGAGAGATAACAGGTCAAAGGGAGTAACTCTGGCTGGGTAGAAAAAAAGGAAAGGATGGAAGGAGGTGAAAAGAGAGATAAAGGGGAACAAGATGTGGGGAGGAGAAAGTGAACGGGAGGGAAAGAGAGAGAACATTACCTGAGGGGAGGCAAGGAGAGGGAGAGATGGAAGGAAGGAAGGATACGAGGGTGAAAGAAACTGAGAGAAGCAAGGAAAGAAGGAAGGAGGAAGAACCGTCGCTATCTGGAGAGGGTGGAAGGTGAGGGAGGGAGAGAGGGAAGAAAGATGAAAGGAAGAATGCAGAACTTGGACTGAATGGAGGAGGTGGGAAGAAAAGAGAATAACTGAAGGAAGGAGCGAGAGAATGAATGAGGTAAGAAAAAAAAAAACACCTGTACAGTATTTGGAGAGCGGATGGAGAGAAGGACCAGTACAGAAGTTTAAGAGGGTAGATGAAGCACTGTGTCCCAACGGCAGCCAAGAGTTACTGCCTCAACTGAGCCATTGTTGAACTCTGCATCACAACCCCACCCTCACCCCATTTGCGAGGAGAGGGGCACCACACATGTGCCTGCACTGAGGGAGGGAGAGACGGGTTGGCAGATGAGGGAGAAACAGAGAAGGACGAGGAGGGAGACGGGAAGCAGAGGAGATGTGATGAAACGAATGGAATGGGAAGAAGGAAAATGCAAATAAGAGAGTCATGAGGAAGGAGAGACAGGAAGCAGAGAAGATGAGAACAGACGGAACGGAAGGAGGGGACAAACGGAAACTAGGAGAAAGTAAACGGATAGGATGGAGTGAGAAAACGATGGAAGCAAATGGAGGGCAGTGGATATAGAAAATAGAAATAGAAGGGATGAGAAGACAGACAGGGAACGAAAAGTACAGGTAAAGCAGCCAGATGATAAGAAACAAGGTAAGATAAAAAGGAAGAAAAAAAAAGGTGGAGAAAAGTAGTGGAAAAGTAGACAGAGAAGATAAGAAGATGTCGAGGGAGGGAAAGCCAGATGAGAAGACAGGACGTAAGATATGAGGGAACAAAAGAAAATGAGGGAGAAAAGATTATGATGAGAGTGGAAACGAGATAGAAATGGGATATCATGATAAGGAGCGAGAGAAAGCTGACTGATTGAGACTAGGGATCGAAAAGAAATGAGAGAGAAAAGATGCTGGGGAAGAAGAGTGAGGAGAGATGTAATGTGTAATGAAGAGTGAAGATGGCCATGGCCGTCAATTCAAAGAAGCATGAGATAATGAGTGGAGGAAGGACACAGGCTAGAGGAGGTGTGAGGGCCGGAGTAAGATTGGAGGAAGACGCAAACGTGGGAGGGAGTGGGGGTAAGACTGGATGAAAGAGATACTAATAAGTAGTAAGAGAAATAATGACACAGTATATAAGTGTGAGAGGGACGGGCACGGAGGAAACCATAGAGAGACAGGTGCAAGGAGAAATGCAGAGTGGAAATGACGGAGAGATGAAGGAAAGGAAAGATGCTGAGACAGAAAGAGGGGGAACAGGAGACAAAGAGTGCAGAAAAGAGGAGAAAGGAAGAAAGAGGGAAGGGAGGGAAGGAAACATATACAAACGGACACAGGGGAGGGAAGGAGAGAGAGGGAAGTGTGGAACGTACGAGAAATGAATGTGAGAGGGAAGTAGTGAAGGAAAAGAGACGAAGGAAACTGACATGTAATGGAGGGAAGGCTGGCGGAAAAGAGAGAGAGAAGATACAGTATGACAAGAGAACGAGCGAGATAATGTGACAGGTGGGGGGGGAGAAAGTGAGGGGAGAAAGACAGAGAGGGGATTATGGAGGAGAAAAAAGAATGGAGAGAGTGAAGGATACCAGTGAGACGACGGGAGGAAGGGAGGAGAGAAAGGAAGAGAGAAGACAGGGGTGGTGTGAGGGTAGTGTGTGAGGGCAGGGATGGTGTAAGGGTAGCAGTAGTAAGGGCCGGAGCAGGATAAGGGCAAGAGTAGTAAGGGCTGGGGTAGTACAAGGGTAGGAGTGGCGTAAAGGTATGGTAAGGGTAGTAGGAATGGTAAGGGCAGGGTAAGGGAAGGAGTGGTGCAAGGGTAGAAGCTGGGTAACGGCTGAAGTAAGAAAAGGGTAAGAGTGGGATAAGGGTAGGAGTGGTGTAAGGACTGAGGTTAGGTAAGGGTCGGAGTGGGGTAAGGACAGGAGTGGGGTAAGGGCACGAGTAGGGTGAGGGTAGGAGTGGGGTAAGGGCAGGGGTAGGGTAAGGGTATGAGTGAGGTAAGGGCAGGGGTAGGGTAAGGGTAGGAGCGGGGTAAAGGTAGGGGTAGGGTAAGGGTACGAGTGGGGTAAGGGTAGGCGTAGGGTAAGGGTACGAGTAGGGTAAAGGCAGGAGTAGGGTAAAGGTAGGAGTAGGGTAAAGGTAGGAGTAGGGTAAAGGTAGGAGTAGGGTAAAGGTAGGAGTAGGGTAAAGGTAGGAGTAGGGTAAAGGCAGGAGTAGGGTAAAGGTAGGAGTGGAGTCTGGGCAGAAGTAGGGTAAAGGTAGGAGTAGGGTAAAGGTAGGAGTAGGGTAAAGGTAGGAGTAGGGTAAAGGTAGGAGTGGAGTCTGGGCAGAAGTAGGGTAAAGGCAGGAGTAGGGTAAAGGTAGGAGTGGGGTAAAGGCAGAAGTAGGGTAAAGGTAGGAGTAGGGTAAAGGTAGTAGTAGGGTAAGGGTAGGAGTGGCGTAAGGGCAGGGGTAGGGTGTGGGCAGGAGTGAGGTAAAGACAATGGCAGAGGGAGGGTAGGAGTGAAGTAAAGGTAGAAGTGGGGTAAGGGCTGGGGTTGGGTAATGGCAGGGGCAGGGAAGGGTAGGATTGGAGCAAAGGCTAAGGTGGGGTAAGGGTTGCAGTGGGGTAAGGGCAGAGGCAGGGTAAGGGTAGGAGTCGGGCGTGGGTAGGAAGGAGTGGGGTAAGGGCAGGGGCACGATGGGGATAGGACTGGGGTACGGGCAGGGGCAGGGTGGGCATAGGAGTGGGATACGGGCAGGGGCAGGGTGGGGATAGGAGTGGGGTAAGGGCAGGGGCACGATGGGGATAGGACTGGGGTACGGGCAGGGGCAGGGTGGGTATAGGAGTGGGATACGGGCAGGGGCAGGGTGGGGATAGGAGTGGGGTAAGGGCAGGGGCAGGGTGGGTACAGGAGTGGGATAAGGGCAGGGGCACGATGGGGATAGGAGTGGGGTAAGGGCAGGGGCACGATGGGGATAGGAGTGGGGTAAGGGCAGGGGCAGGGTGAAGGTAGGAGTGGGGTAAGGGCAGGGGCAGGGTGAAGGTAGGAGTGGGGTAAGGGCAGGGGCAGGGTGAGGGTAGAAATGGGGTAAGGGCAAGGATAAGGTATGAACAGGGGTAGGGGTAGGGTAAGGACAGGAGTAGGGACAGGGTAGGAGTGATGTTTGGGTAGGGGTAGGAAAAGCGTAGGGTGAAGGTAGGAGTGGGGTACGGGTGGGCAGAGGTAAGGTATGGGTAGGATTGGGGTGATGGTAGGGGTAGGATAAGGGTGAGAGTGGGGTGAGGGCAGGGGTAAGGTAAGGGTGGGAATTGTGAGAGGTGGGTAGGGTGAAGGTAGGAGTGGGGTTGGGGGTCGGGTGGAGCGAAGGCAGGAGTGGGGTGAAGGTAGGAAGGTGTGAGAGCAGAGGTAGCGTATGGCAGGAGTGAGGTGAGAGCAGGGGTGGGATGAGGGCAGGGGTGGGATGAGGGCAGGGGTGGGATGAGGGCAGAGATGGAGTGAGGGCAGGATGGGATGAGGGCAGGGGTAGGGTGAGGGCAGGGGTAGGGTGAGGATATGAAGGTGTAAGGGTAGGAGTGGGTGAGAGCAGGATGGGATGAGGGCAGGGGTGGAGTGAGGGCAGGGGTGGAGTGAGGGCAGGATGGGATGAGGGCAGGGCTGGGGTGAGGATATGAAGATGTATGATAGGAGTAGGTGAGGGCAGGAGTGGGATGAAGGCAGAAATAGGGTGTGGGCAGAAACAGAGTTAGGGCAGGAGTCGGGTGAGGACAGGGTGGGGTGAGGACAGGAGTGGGGTGAGGGTATATATGTGTAAGGGTAGGAATGGGATGAGGGCAGGAGTGGGGTGAAGGCTGGGGTGGGGTGAGGGCTGGGGTGGGGTGAGGGCTGGGGTGGGGTGAGGGCTGGGGTGGGGTGAGGGTATGTATGTGTAAGGGTAGGAGTGGGATGAAGGCAGGGGTGAGGTGAGGGCAGGGGTGGGGTGAAGGCAGGAGTGGGGTGAGGGCAGGAGAGGGGTGAGGGCAGGAGAGGGGTAAGGGCAGGAGAGGGGTGACAGCCGGGGTGGGGTGAGGGCATGAGTGAGGTGAGGGCATGAGTGAGATGAAGGCATGAGTGAGGTGAGGGCATGAGTGGGGTGAGGGCATGAGTGGGGTGAGGGCATGAGTGAGGTGAGGGAAGAGGTGGGGTGAGGGCAGAGGTGGGGTGAGGGCAGGGGTGGGGTGAGGGCAGGGGTGGGGTGAGGGCAGGGGTGGGGTGAGGGAATGAAGGTGTAAGGGTATTTTGAAGTTTCGCCGACGAGCAGTTCGTCGAACGGACGTTTGACCGAACAAAGCTCCGCTCACTGATACCGTAACTGAACGACAGCTTTCTCTCGTATGCATTTTATTTTTTATTTAAGACTCTTAATCTTACATTCTATAATTGATTTATTCCTTCACTCATATCCCATTTACATGAAAAACAACGATATCATAACCTAATCCAACCTAATATCAACCTTAATTTCAACCAAACCTAGCTTACCCTATCAACAGATATGCCATCATAAACACCCACACTTGCTGTAAACAACCAACCTACACTGGCGCGCGCGCACACACGCACACACACACACACACACACACACACACACACACACACACACACACACACACACACACACACACACACACACACACATTCGCCAAAAGTCCGTCGGAGAAACGTTTGTTCCGCTAATTTTCCGTCTGCAAAACGTCCCTTGGCGAACTATTCGGCGGTGAAATGTCTCAGCGAAACGTTTGGCCATGGGTGCACAGGTAAGGGCAGTGTGAGGGCAGGGGTGGTGTGAGGGCAGGGGTGGTGTGAGGGCAGGGGTGGTGTGAGGGCAGGGGTGGTGTGAGGGCAGGGGTGGTGTGAGGGCAGGGCTGGTGTGAGGGCAAGGGTGGTGAGGGCAGGGGTGGTGTGAGGGCAAGGGTGGTGTGAGGGCAAGGGTGGTGTGAGGGCAAGGGTGGTGTGAGGGCAAGGGTGGTGTGAGGGCAAGGGTGGTGTGAGGGCAGGGGTGGTGTGAGGGCAAGGGTGGTGTGAGGGCAAGGGTGGTGTGAGGGCAAGGGTGGTGTGAGGGCAAGGGTGGTGTGAGGGCAGGGTTGGTGTAAGGGCAGGGTTAGTGTGAGGGCAGGGCTGGTGTGAGGCAGGGTTGGTGTGAGGGCAGGGTTGGTGTGGGGGCAGGAGTGGTATGAGGGCAGGGGTGGTGTGAGGGCAGGGTTGTGTGAGGGAAGGGTTAGTGTGAGGGCAGGGCTGGTGTGAGGGCAGGGCTGGTGTGTGGGCAGGGCTGGTGTGAGGGCAGGGTTGGTGTGAGAGTAATGCTGGTGTAAGGGCAGCGCTGATGTGATGGCAGGGCTAGTTTGAGTGCAGGGTTGGTGTGATGGCAGGGTTCGTGTGAGGGTAAGGTTGGCGTGATGGCAGGGTTGGCGTGATGGCAGGGTTGGCGTGATGGCAGGGTTGGCGTGATGGCAGGGTTGGTGTGAAGGCAGGCATGGTGTGAAAGAAGGGGTGGTGTGAAAGCATGGGTGGCGTGAAAGCAGGGGTGGTGTGAAGACAGGGGTGGTGTGAAGACAGGGGTGGTGTGAAGACAAGAGTTGATGTGAAGGCAGGGGTGGTATGTAGGGCAGGGTTGACGTGAAGACAGAGGTGATGTGAAAGCAGGGGTGGCGTGAGGATTGAGGTACCGTAGTGCAAGAGCAGGGGTGGTGTGAAGGATTTATAAGCAGAAGGGGACAGACGGGAGGAAGAGGTCGGGCAAACTGTTCATTTCATTCTCAAGAGAAGGCTACCGTTTGGTGGCAGGTGTTCCCAGTGTGTGTGTGTGTGTGTGTGTGTGTGTGTGTGTGTGTGTGTGTGTGTGTGTGTGTGTGTGTGTGTGTGTGTGTGTGCGTGTGTGTGTGTGTGTGTGTGTGTGTGTGTGTGTGTGTGCGTGTGCGCGTGTGTGTGTGTGTGTGTGTGTGTGTGTGTGTGTGTGTGTGTGTGTGTGTGTGTGTGTGTGTGTGTGTGTGTGTGTGTGTGTGTGTGTGTGTGTGTGTGTGTGTGTGTGTGTGTGTTGGGATCAGTGTGTAAGGCATGTAAAGGGTCGTGGGCAGGTATGTGTAGGTGAGAGCAGTGCGAGTGTTGCCGAGTGATGGTATAAACGGTTTACTCGTGGCCAGACTACCTCCACCGCCACAGATAAGCAAGCGGGTGAGGGAAAAGGCTAGGGGCGCCTTAGTAATGAGCCCAATGACGGAATAAACAAGGGAGGATAGGTACGGGTACAAAAACTTACCGTACCATAGAAAACAAGCTTGGGTTTATGGAAATGAAAAAGGGGGGAAGTGCAGAGATCAGTAAGAAAAATAAGACACGGAAGGGTATGGTGAAGTCACGCTGATTAGGACAAAGGAAGGTAACCTAAAACAAGACAAATTACCGATATGAAGCCTATTATCAAGACCAATTCATATACCAACATGAGCTACCAATCATAATGAGGTATGGTATGTAAATACAAAGCCATTATTCATCAGACATACGATCTCCTGTCAACTAAATAACCAACACGGCATATCGCCTCAAGTAATCCCATGCGTCATAGCCAACACGGCCAAGGTTAAAAACACACTCATCATATTTACTAAATGTGGATGGCTACATTATTTTTTTCTTTTTATAGCTGAATATCTTTGACCATTTGTCCCGCCGACTACTGCGTCACATCAGGGCACACCCACGGGGCACACCTACAGACAACTATACGTACACATCAGGCTCGTAATCACGTCGACTTAGTAGCTCTAACACCTCTTCCTTAGCGAAGTATTTTATTTTTAACATCGATATAGACTGCACTGATAGCATACGCTATTAACGAGCCGTACGTAGAAGTAAACTATAGTCGCGGCGCACGACTCTGAGGTTGTCAGTATCGTACCCTGGCAGCCTACCATTCAAAAGTGCGTCCGATTTCGTATCATATTATACACGAATAAATTATACACGAATATTATTATACACGAACATATTATACACGAATCACAGGCGTATCATACTGTACACTAAATCAGACGCACTTTTGAATGACAGGTTGCCAGGGCACGATAATAACAACCTCAGAGTCGCGCGCCGTGACTATAGTAAGGAAGACGTGCTAGATAAAAAGCATGCCTCCTTATCTGACGAAAATACAACCTTCAGTCTCACCTGACAAGACCGCAGTTCGACCAATTAAACTCCTAACTCATTTACTGCAAATCTGTACACACTCATGACTATACGCGCATTACCATTTAAACACTGACTCTCCATTAATGTATTACAGTCATTCCTTCCACCCCATTCTTGACATTTAAGTAAATTACTATTGTCAAGAACTTTTTCAGACATCTTCTCAAGATTACACAGGCATCACCAATAATAGGCTGACTATTAACGTACGGCACATAACATGTAAATAAAACAGGTACAAAAAAAAACACACACACACACTCCAATAAACATACTTTGTAGCCATAATTCCGTTTCTTGGATTTAGAAAGTCTGGATAAGGTGAGATATATACCCTCTACCAGTTATCAACAAGGGGCAAACAAGTGGATGTGAAATGCAGGTCATCATCAACGCCATAAGCTTACTGTTATTTCATAGGGAAAAAACTGAGTAGCAAAAAATACAATAGTCTCCACTGACATGGATCCCGAATCAATCTTTTCATTAAAAAGTGTTTTGAATTTGTTCCTCCCAATTATTCTACACACTGTACTCACCCATCACACAGTTTCATAATGTACTTTCAGAGCATCTGTGGGTTACACCATTTCTGTCGACTATCAAGTCAGATACATGTCCATTCTCTACGTGGTATTGTAGCTTGACTGCAAGTATTCACATTGAGTGTGATAGGATAAAAGTGCTTTATAATCAAGAGGATTTTTTATACAAGGCTTTACCCCCCCCCGCGCGCGCGCGCGCACACACACACACACACACACACACACACACACACACACACACACACACACACACACACACACACTTGTTCACCGTTACAATCACCACACACTTTACATTTCATTCTCACACAGTCTTTTAACACCCCGTACAAAGGGCAACACAGACAACAGGACAGACATACTTTTGAAAGTAAATCAAGCAGTTTACAGCAACCAAAACTTCAAAGCATTAGCAGCACACCCAGGCGGCTGTACTCACCCATGTTTTACAAAGCAATGTTGTAAATATCACTAGCGAGTAATTTTACGGGCTTTTAATAACGCAAAAATAAACCGTTTATGGCACACCTACTTTCTCACTCGGTTCATATTTCTGGCTCGAGGTAAAAGAAACGTTGTTGTTTTTAATGCAACAAAAACTCAGCTGCTACAGCTTTCGACCCACCAAAATTTTCCGCAGAACTCAATCCTCGATCTTCTCTCATTATCCACAGGGTTTTCATTCTCTCGGGACCTATCGTGCAAGGACCACATTGCCTATCTCTTAAAATCTTCTTTCAGAAGATTAGGGATGCCAAGCCGCCTCCGTGCTTTCTTTACTTCCGCACAGCTGTTGACTCTGTCCACGGGTCTTATTCGCCCCTGTATGGAGTACAACTCGCATGTGTGTGTATGGGGGGGGAGGGATCCCCTCCACAGAGCTCTCTCTCTCTCTCTCTCTCTCTCTTTAAGCAAGGTTGAGGTCAAAGGCATTTTGTTTCATCAACTCTCCTCCTGGTGTTGACTCCCTGCAACCTCTCTCACTCACTCTCCTTGCCGCATTGTGGCACCCTTATCTACCACTGCTACTACAGTGGTCACTGCCCTTCTGAACTCTTTGTTTGCTTCCGTCCTCTATTATGACAGGAGCACAGCACCCACCTAGCTATGTATTCTTACTTCTTTTCTATCCAGCATTCTAATGCAAGAGCTAACCCATACTCTCAATCAGTTTATGTATGCAATAAGTCAACTCAGGAACTGTTTTCCGTAATCTGCACTTCCCACTTCCAATGGACTAGTCTTTTTAAACAAAATGTGTCCAAGCATCTCGAAATGGATCTTAATTTGGCTCTCCTTTATCTTTTTCCTTGAAAGGAACAAATCTGCTAGCTTCAAGCCTTTGGTTCCTTCTTCCCTACATTGAAAAAATAATCTCTTATACCATAATAGGCTAGTCACTCGATTCAACAGGACTGAAAAGTAACACTGCCAAAATATATTTCTGATGCCCGATGAAACGAACCATATCGTCCTACATATACTGCTATTTTAGCTAAACTAAGATCTCCAGATAATTATTAGGTGCATCTGTGTATGAAACATTTTCCTGGCTCGACATAGTGTTCATCTGACAGGCAGCATATCGCATAAAATACGCTAATTAGTTAATTAACACGAGCGATCCGAGACTGCAAACCTCCGCCAAGGCAGAGATGTTATCTTGTACTTTTTGTGCAAGCACTGTAGGCATTATTTATCGAGTTAGAAGAAAAAATGTTTAAACTGCCACTATCCCGCAATGGTAAAGAATCCTTAAAAAAATTCCTGGATCCGGATCATCATCCGGATCACCACCAAAATTTAATGGATTATTCCTTGGGCCACACCCAACCCCTCCAAAAAAATTTAGCAAAATCCGTTCATAGCTTTTTGAGTAATTCTGCTAACAGACAAACAAAGCAACACGGGCAAAAACATAACCTCCTTGGCGGAGATAATTAATTAACTAGGTGGTCATCACTTGAAATTGTGTCTGAAGTTGGACTCGCCTGTTCTCTGCTACAGGGCATCAGCTGTCATCTTTTAACACTGGCCGTCTCTACGACTGAGGCTTGCTGTCCCTTCTAACTTATCCTACTAAACACCATCTTGGATTCATACGCACCCCCTCTTATACACACTATCAAAACCTGCACTTAGCAATTCTTATTATTCAACGGTCATTTTGCAGCACTACTTCCACGCCTTTCGCCAACAAACATCATTTACATGACACCCACACCACACCTACATCCTGCCCACTAACCGAGGTAGGGGTAAGGGTTGGACAGACTGCAGGAGCAGGAGCATAAGGGTGACGGGGGGGGGGGGAATGCAAGGGTGACTGAAGGGATGATGGACAAGAATTGGTGCAAGCGTTGTGTGACGGCTGGGGTGATGTGCAGGAGTAAAGCAGGGGTTGGTTGCAAGGGTGAGGGTAGGATTGAGTTACAGTGATGGGGTACAGGGGTGTGGGCAGGGTGAGGGTTGGGATGGGGTACAAAGGAGTACAATGAAAAGCAAACGCCAACAAATCAAATGTTCGTTTTGGGAGTGTTTGTTGCAGAGGACTGTGCCTTCGATATCTAATTCAATGAGCCGAGGATAAGGACAACAAAGAAGGATGGGTGAACGGCCGAGGCATGGGTGGGAAAAACAATAAAGGCAAATGTGGGGTGAGGGCAGCGTGATGGCTGGGTGGAGTGCAGAGTGACAACATGGGTGATGGCAGGAATGGAGTGCTGGGGTAGGGGGCCAGGATGGGAGAAAGAAAGGGACGATGAAAGGGGTGAGGTCAGGGGTCGGGTAGGGTGAACAGAAGTGAGGGTAGGGTTCAGAATGAGAAGCAAGACAAGGACAGGGTGTAAAGGTGGTGTGAGTGCTGGGGTGGTGTGAGTACAGGGGTGGTGTGAGTGCAAGAGTGGTGTAAGTGCAGGGGTGGTGTGTGTATAGGGGTGGTGTGAGTGCAGGGGTGGTGTGAGTGCAGGGGTGGTGTGAGTGCAGGGGTGGTGTGAGTGCAGGGGTGGTGTAAGTGCAGGGGTGGTGTGAGTATAGGGGTGGTGTAAGTGCAGGGGTGGTGTGAGTATAGGGGTGGTGTAAGTGCAGGGGTGGTGTGAGTGCAGGGATGGTGTAAGTGCAGGGGTGGTGTGAGTATAGGGGTGGTGTAAGTGCAGGGGTGGTGTGAGTGCTGGGGTGGTGTAAGTGCAGGGGTGGTGTGTGTATAGGGGTGGTGTAAGTGCAGGGGTGGTGTGAGTGCAAGAGTGGTGTAAGTGCAGGGGTGGTGTGTGTATAGGGGTGGTGTGAGTGCAGGGGTGGTGTGAGTGCAGGGGTGGTGTGAGTGCAGGGGTGGTGTGAGTGCAGGGGTGGTGTGAGTGCAGGGGTGGTGTGAGTGCAGGGGTGGTGTGAGTGCAGGAGTGGTGTGAGTGCAAGAGTGGTGTAAGTGCAGGGATGGTGTGAGTGCAAAAGTGGTGTAAGTGCAGGGGTGGTGTGAGTGCAGGGATGGTGTGAGTGCAAAAGTGGTGTAAGTGCAGGGGTGGTGTGAGGGCAAGAAAGACTGGGGTTAGATGGGAAAAGGGGTGAGGTGAGAGTACGGGTAGGGTTACAGGAAGTGTGGGATAAGAGCAGGGGCGGGATGCAAGGGTGGGGTGAAGGCAGGGATGGGGTGAAGGCAGGGATGGGGTGAAGGCAGGGATGGGGTGAGGGCAGGGCCGGCATACAAGGGAGAGGAAAAGGCAGGAATGAGGTGAGGGCTGAGGCGGAATGCAAGGGTGGGGCGAGGGCACGGGTAGGATGCAAGGGTGGGGTGAGGGCAGGGGTGGGATGCACGGGTGGGGCGAGGGCACGGGTAGGATGCAAGGGTGGGGTGAGGGCAGGGGTGGGATGCAAGGGTGGGATGAGGGCAGGGGTGGGATGCAAGGGTGGGGTGAGGACAGAGGCGGGATGCAAGGGTGGGGTGAGGGCAGGGGTGGTGTGCAAGGGTGGGGAAAGGGCAGGGGTGGGATGCAAGGGTGGAGTGAGGGCAATGGGTGAAGGCAGGGGTGGGATGAAAGGGTGGAGTGAGGGCAGGGGTGGGATGCAAGGGTGGAGTGAGAGCGGGGGCTGGGTTGGGGCAGAGTGCAGCAGACTGCGTGGTATGTGACCGGCCAGAACAAACCTGCTTGGTGTGGGCGTGGTGGTGGTGTTAGTTCTCCCCGTGGCTTATGCGATGCCGGGTGCACGGGTCGTATTCATAAAAAGATTGAATATTATCGTCAACAACAATCTATACTTTTAGCAACTTCAAATTGGTGGATTTTTATTATTCTTGCCATCTCCAGACGATTTTTTACAACTTACGTAAGATCTGGTACTGAACGGTTTAATGAAGGCTGTATCCAATCCTTCCAGTTTGACAGGTCTCTCATAAGATCATTACATAATGGCTGTCTGGAGATACCAAATACAATATAAATAACGTCACCGGACTGAATGGATTAATGAAAAGTTTCGTTTGATCATTACTACAGTATAATATTCACTCTTGTCTAACTGAGAAATGTTTGGTAGACACATCAGTTAAGATGAAAGTAGTAAACCAGATCAAAAGTAATCAGAAAGCACAGCTATGCTATACCCCAAACTCTGGCCCTTACTTGTGGCCCTCACCTCTGACTGCAACAAACTCGAATAATTTCGTCCCATCCCCACAGAGAGTATGTGTGCAAAGTTTGATGCTAACTGGTCAGACATTGATGACATAACACAGCCACCTGACTCTGACCCTGATCCATGACCCTGACCTTTGGTCATCCGCAATAAACTTTAACCACATCTTCCTAGCTCAATACACAATGCTGGACTATTGTACATTTTCTCTAGGTATTCGTAAGATATTCTGCTACCACTGATACACACAAAGACGTGGTTTTTGTCACCATAGCTAAGGTACGTCTTCAGCGTCGCTAACAAATCAATCAACACTGATGGAAGTTAAGCTGAACAAAGTTCATAAATACGGACCCAGGTCACATGGTTCGGATTTACAAAAAATTTACGATCAACCCTCCATTTAACTAAGATACATTACTCCTGAAAAGAAAACGAATGTAACGTGCAGATAGGCTACTTGTCTCTTGTTCTTCCTACAAATCCAATCTACATAACGAGATGCAATAATTTTAAGTTTGTTAGTAATTCCGGACCTAAGGCCACACAGATCACAGGGCTTACTAACACCTCTTTCTTTTACCAGCAAAGGTCATGCTAATATATGAACCTAATTATAAGGCTGAGATGTGGACAGGGACATCACAACTTTACCGTATAACTGATACTACAAACAGCGACAAATTATACTGTGTTGTTCTAACCTGGCCTATAATTTCGTCCTTTTGAAGCTTTTATCATGCAGGCCAGAGGTTGAAAGAGACAATAATTTGTCTCAACATCCTTTCCACCGCTCTTTCGTGGCTAGCACCACATTCTAGTATTTATCTCATATTACAACTCCGCATTCAAGATGGAGAGATGCTAATTTGTGGTCAAATTAGTGTAAAAAGAGTAGGCTATAGTAAATCAGCTTTATAGGTAGCTATGGAACTTTTATAACGGTTGGTAATTTTCTGAAAATTACTATGGGTATATTGGTAAAAATGAACGTTAAAAATGCTTCTTATAACGAGGACTTGCTGTACTGTATACAGTATTACCCATGCAGTCTATGTGGATATCAAGAAAAATTAATATTATTCATACACAAGAATACTGACCCCTTTGCATTCTTCAGATTATCAGGCCATTTGATTCAGCTAAGGAGAGATTACTCAAGCTGAAGTAATTATATACAGCCAGCATTAATTGCTCTAATATCTAGAATTCTTACCTTAAGATAAAAAAAAAAAAGTGTGGTGGAAGAAAGACAAACTACTAGCTGCATTATGCTATGTTACGGTCCTGGGGATGAAGTCTCGTGTGATCTTTGTCGCTTTGCAATTTGCTATATTTCAATGGGTTATAACACTGCGATAAAGGTTTAAACTACTGTATTTTGAATGCCCTTAACAATATTAGTTTTAAGCCTATACTACAAAAATTAAAGTCCGGTCTGTTTTTTTTTTGTTTTTTTTATTACTGTGACGTTCACGTTGACCGGAGCGTGTCAACCACTCTGACAAGCACAAACCTTCACCTTAGGAGGGTTCTTTCAACACCAAAATCATCAAAATATGTCCATAATTATGCCTGGAGAGTGCAAACGAACGGACGGACGGATATTCTCACTTCTATTCGATTCCATGAGATCCTCACCAACGCCTTTGGAAAAAATATATATATATATATATATATATATATATATATATATATATATATATATATATATATATGCACACAAGGTAAAAAAATTATTGGTGCACATTTGACCCGAAACAATTTCACGCCACGGACGATGGACTCTAGAAATGTTTGATGATTTTTTCCCCACTTGTTGTCAAACATGCTTACATAAGTATGTCATTGATAGGTTTCTTATGACAATTTATGGCTGATATTGTAAGTGGATGCATATACAGGTGATAATCAATTAATTTTCCAAGTACTGCACAAGCTATATCGAGCATTTCGGAAATCATCGTACCCCTCCTGCGCGATACTTTTTTTTACCTTGTGTACAGTATATATCCCATTGGATCCCAGGGGTGCTGGGCGAGGCACTGCACTGGGAGGGTCCTAAGCGTACCGCCCTCCGTCTATCGGCTCATAGTCGCGAAGCTCATAGGCCCCTACCCGGGGGTTCCCTACTAGACTTGAAAAATCCCAGTTGTGTCCAGTACTCGGGACACCGGGCTCCAATGGGATATATATATATATATATATATATATATATATATATATATATATATATACAGTATATATATATATATATATATATATATATATATATATATATATATATATATATATATATATACAGTGTATATATATATATATATATATATATATATATATATATATATATATATATATATATATATATATATATATATATATATAGTATATATTTTAGTGTGTGTGTGTAATTGCAAGTGGGTAAATAAGGGAGTGGTTACCCTAAGGATTGTGTGGAGGCGATACAAACACAACACATGCACCACTGCCTGCCTGATGACCCCTTCAACTCCTTACCCCGCCCAGTCACCACCAACCCACCTCACCAACACTTCCTACACACACCCGCCACCACCCTCTTACTGAATTTATCAAATTACTTTAGTAGCAATATCAGCTGCCTTCACCTGACTCCATATTTTTTATTCACACATCCTAACCCCACGGTACTCAAGCTTATCACATCACAATTTTACTATAAACGACCAGCTGGCCTTATTACCATGTTCACACACACACACACACACACACACACACACACACACACACACACACACACACACACACACACACACACACACGTACCTTTGCACTCCCTCCATTTTAGCCCCTTGATCTCCGCATCACTCATCCTTCTCACACATCCTCTAGTTCCCCTCACTCGCCCACGCATCCGCTCTGACCCCTCACCCCTGCCAGCCTAACTCAGACACCCACACGCCCTCCCTCCCTCTAGGCCCTAATTCCCTCACATAACTAAGTCAGTTGCCATTCGTTCCTTCCGCCGACCCTTTCCTTCCCTCTCCTCACACCCCTACCCAGCACACTCCTCTCACCCACTCTTCTCCACTTCTACCCTGCCCCATTCCACATTCTTACCTATCCGATAACGGGAAAGGGGAGAGGGGGGAAAGGAATCAAAGGGAGAGAAAGAAGAAAGATGCAAAATGAAAGTTACCTGAAGGAAGGATTTCACTGCATAAGACGAGTAGGGAAACAAACTAACCCATTCAATAACATGACGTCTTTTCATTTCGTTCTTGCTATCTCCAGACGATTATATTTAGATCAAGAGTGACTTCTAGGGTTGTATACAGCCTCATTCAGCCTCTTCATTATTGAAAGTCTATCTTAAATGAAGAAAAAAATAGTTGGTATGTAGCAAGATGACAACATAAAAGATGTCATCTCCGAACGTGTGAAAATAAAACCAGGTATTTCGATCACTACTATATAAGCTATACCTGGATCAGCTGTATGGAATTACAATGTCGTAAAGCCTCTGAAGGGAAGTTACAAGACAGCAATGAGAGGGAAACACAAGGTAGTAGGTAACGGGGGTGGGGGGGACGTAAGGAGAAGCCTTACAAGACAGCGACAGAATGCATGAGTGAGGCAAGAGAGTGAGGATGTAAACACAAAGAGGAAGAAGGACATGAACGAAAAGGACACAAAGTGAAAGAAAAAGAGCCAGGGATGGGTAGAATGCAATGGTAAGGGTGGAGGAGGACACGGTGAGGCTAACAACAGAAAGAGAAAGAGGCAGAGGAACAAAGAAGGAAGGAGAGAGAGAGAGAGAGAGAGAGGAAGTGGGAGGAGGTGGAAGAGGGTGTGGATGTGAACACCAGAAGGAACACAAAGACAGGGGAAATGGTAAACGATGGACTGTTAAGAGGGTAAATGAGCAAGAGGGTAACAGAGAGGAAAGGAAGAGGGGGTGAGTGACTGACAGAGTTGGTATGAGTAAGAGGATTATGATGAGGATGAGAAAGGTTGCCAGGGAGGATGTCGGGGCAGGGAGAGCCATTAATTAAAGACAAGCGGTGCCAAATTACCCCCAGTGACACCACTCCTCTCTCTCTCTCTCTCTCTCTCTCTCTAATATATATATATATATAGATAGATAGATAGATAGATAGATATAATCTCCGCTTGGGCATATACTGTATATATCATCTCCGCCTGGGCACCTCATTCCTTCTATCTCGATATCTCTCCCGCAACTCTGAGAGCTCCTACAACCACACAAACTAGGCCTAACACACCCCCGACACTCCCTCCCTACACACCTCAACTTTGGAGAGGAAAAGTCTGTAAAAGACAGTGGGGTGGAGGGGAGGAGGGAGACTTAGGAGGGAAAGACGTGAAGGAGGGGAGTTGACGGGACAGAGATTTTTTCTTCTGAAGGGGTATAATAATATATCTGTACGATGTAAAATAATGAAATGGTAAGTCATAATGTCGACAGTTTTGACATGCAGGCTGTATGAAACAATCACTAAGGACAAATGAGCTATGAACAGTAAGTTAAACAACACATATATCCCAGTCATCATTCAGTTTAGTGTGAACACGCAAAGTAGGTCTTAAGCTTAAGCACAAACATCAGATCTGTGTTACGAAAGCTTAGGATTTTGTCATGTCATTAATGTTATTTGCATAACTTTCATTTTCTACGCACTTCACTAAACCAAATTATAACCAGTTCTAATACAGAATGCTGACATAGAGAATTCAGATCTAAGTCGGGTTATGATATGTTCCTATTCAGTCTGAAGTAACATCGGTTCTTTTACTGTTACTTAATATCAAAGATTAATGATAACATCCAATTCAATATTACCATTTTAAGCATGAAAGGTCGCAGGGCTAAGTAACCGAAATCCTGGTAATTTAAGAATAGGGTGCCACTTCACATTCACGTAATATTATACATGACAGGAAAACTAAGGGTCGTCCAAAAGAAAGTTCAACAATAAAACCAAAGACACAACATACACTTGTGCCACAATCCCACTACTCGTCACTCACGTGGAACATCTGGCTGCTGCAAAATTAACACTGCTCTTCACTTAAGAATAATGCTTAATTCGGTTGCACTTTCCTGGTCTAATTCGTCTATTATAAGTATAGTATTTCTCATTCAGTTCTTAATATTTTTACTATTTGTTTCACAGAGGATCGCGAATGTACCGCACTCTTAAAATTTTTAATGGACACTTCCTACCTCCTCCAAACTTCAGCTTTTCGACAATACATATTACGTGACGGACTAAAATGGTTCTCATTTACGCCATTGGCATTCGAGTTTGTTCCAAGATCTCAGTTTCTGCCATACACACAAACAAAAAGTGCCTTGTGTTCAACTCATCCGTTTCCACGTGGTATAACGATAACTGTGTGTGGTGATGGTGAGAGGTGTTTCCTGACGTGGTGGTATGTGGAGGTAGGGAGAGCAGACGCCGCTTACTGGCTCACTCTCAGTCTACGCGGCCCCCTGCTGCTCCCTGGGCTGAGGCTGGGGATGTGACACTCATGATGCTTACACACACTCCCGCTCTCTCCCTCTCCCTCTCTCTCTCTCTCTCTCTCACACACACACACACACACACACACACACACACACACACACTGATGAATACAATACAAACATTAACCAACAAGTACCAACATAACTGAAACGCCGATACACTAGAAAGTACTAGCCTAATCTGCACACATCCAAGGCGCTGTCTGACGCAAGTTAAAGCCAGTATTTAATATTACTGTGATAAATCCACCATGGGATCTCGCATAATTTGTGAAATACACACAAATACAGGAACAAAGACTCTCTCTCTCTCTCTAACAATTACCCAACCCACACATCTACCCACTCCCTCAACTATATGCAACTCAATCCACACAGTGCTTGGCTAGACTTGAACGGTGCGTGGTAAAGGGCAAGACAACATGAGAACACTCCAAACACGAGTATTAAAAAAAAAAAGCTATCTTAAACAAACATTACAACACCTCACAAAGAGATCCTTTTAGCAGATCACACCCTCGGACCAACAACCACAAAATACCAAACTAAAACTACAACCACCACCACTGCCACGCCGCACCACAACGGCACAACCACACCACACCACACGACAAAGGTAACCACATCATTACTGGCACCACACTATAACCACCACACCACACTACAAAGATAACCACATCATTACTGGCACCACGCTATAACCACCAAACCACACCACACTACAAAGATAACCACATCACACCACACCACACTACAAAGATAACCACATCATTACTGGCACCACTATAACCACCACACCGCAGCAATCTACAAAGATAACCACATCATTACTGGCACCACACTATAACCACCACACCAAAAAGATAACCTGCACATCATTACAGGCACCACAATACAACCACCACGGCACACCACACTACAAAGATAACCACATCATTACAGGCACCACACTACAACCACCACACTACAAAGATAACCACATCATTACAGGCACCACACTACAACCACCACACTACAAAGATAACCTGCACATCATTGCAGGCACCACACTACAACCACCATACCACACCACACCACACTACACTACAAAGATAACCTTAACATCGTTACAGGCACCACACAACAACCACCACACTACAAAGATAACCTGCACATCATTACAGGCACCACACTACAACCACCACACCACACCACACCACACTGCAAAGGTAACCTTAACATCATTACAAGCACCACACAACAACCACCACACTACACCACATTACAAAAATAACCACCAAATCATTACAAGCAGCACACTACAACAACCACACCACACTACAAAGATAACATGCACATCATTACAGGCACCACATTAAAACCACCACACCACACCTCACTACAAAGATAACCGCCAAATCATTACAGGCACCACACTACAACCACCATACCACACCATCCGGACAACCACCACACCAAACCGTATCATATTACGAAAACTACCGCACAACAACTGCATTAACACAACTGACGCAAGATAACTACAACCACCATACAACACCACACAACCCTGACAACCACAACCACCACACCACGCCACACCATACCATTTACCAAAACAATATTTTCCACACCACAAATGCAATACCTCACCACAAGCAAGATAACTACAACTATCATACCACCCAGACGGCCACAATCACAAGACACTACCCAGACTATCACTGCCATCACATTACACCACCCACAACAACACCACACCACACCACCCATAACAACCACAACAACACCACACCACACACAACCACCACAATCACATCACACCACATCACCCACAACAACGAAAACCACCGCACCACAGACCACACCACACAACACCGCCCACAACCACCACAACCACCACACCACACACTACACCACACCACCCACAACCACAACACCACACATTACACCACACCACACCACCCACAACCACAACCACCTAACCACCCACAACAACCACAACCACATAACCACCCACAACAACCACAACCACCGCACCGCACACCACACCACCCACAACCATAACCACCACATCACACCGCCCACAATAACCATATCACACACCACACCACCCACAACAACCACATCACACACCACACCACACCAGACCACACCACCCACAACAACCCAAACCACCACACCACACAAAAACACCAACCACAACCATCACATCACACCATCCACAACCACCACATCACACACCACACCACACCACCTACAACAACCACAACCACCACATCACACACCACACCACCCCACACCACACCACCCACAACAACCCAAACCACCACACCACACAAAACACCAACCACAACCATCACATCACACCACCCACAACAACCACAATCAGCGCACCATACCATGCAAACACCAAACACCCCCAGACAACCACAACCACAAAACACCACAAAGACAACGACACCCGCCACCACAGCATACCATACCGCTAAGAAAACCACATACACACTATTATACCGCACCAGTTAGACACCCACAACCACCACACCGCCCAGACAATCACATCCACCACACCACACCACCCACACAACCACAACCACCACACCAGACCACCCAGACAACCAAAATCACTACACCACCCAAACAACCACAACCACCACACCACACCACCCAGAAAACCACAACCACCACACCTGATCACCCAGACAACCACAATCACCACACCGCCCAAACAACCACCACCATCACACCACCCACACAGACAACTACAACCACACCAAACTACCCAAACAACGACAACCACCACACCACCCAACCACAAAGCCAGAAACACAACACACGTCACACCACTCAGATAGCCACAATCACCGCACACCACACCACAACACACGATCCGGACAACCAACTACACACCATACCACCCCAACAACCACAATCAACACCAAACCGCCCTGACAGCAACAACCACTGCACTACATCACACCACACCATTCGGACAACCACAACCACCACACACCAAATCATCCAACAACCACAACTACCAAACCTTCACCACTAATCACCACTAACGATCGCTTACCACACCCACAATCATCTATCACAACCACTACCGTACCACCCTAACCCAAAGCACCAAGACACCACAGAGCGGTGAGGGGTGCCAACAACAACCTTTTAGTGCCTCATGCCAACAATGCTGTGCCAATCTGACACACACACACACACACACACACACACACACACACACACACACACACACACACACACACACACACACGCACACGCAAACTCTGACCCACGTGTTCATGTGTATAATATAGAACCGAGCACGCCGGTCGTTGCTTAATGCGTGTGTGGGGGGAAGTGGAGAGCATTTCCTGCCAGTTTACTAACCAATGGAAAACAGAAAATTACATCCAAGTCAGCAGTGCTAACCATTATCTACATGGTGAGAAAACAACCACAACAATATTTAGACGCATGGATGACCATGTGGGGGGTATACACTACAGTTCGAAAAGCCTTGGCATGCGACTGACTGACTGGGCCGCTCCAAGAGACGCTCCCGCAACTAAAAAGTAGTTAAGTCAGGTATGATCATTCGCTAAAGCCCAGGGAGGAAGTGTGTGTGTGTGTGTGTGTGTGTGTGTGTGTGTGTGTGTGTGTGTGTGTGTGTGTGTGTACAAGCTGTTTTGCTGCTGGGTTGGGAACGATGCGAGAATAAACAGCCACTCTAAGTGCAAAGGAGAGACACTAACACGCAACGTTAGTGAAAATGTTTAAGGGTACTGCTCTGAAACAGGGTAGGGGAAATGGGGAACTAGTGGTAGTATGGGACTTGGCAGTGGGAAACAGTGGTGGTGGTGGTGACGGTGTGGGACTGAGAAGTGGGTAACAGTGGTGTAGGTGGTGGTGGTGGGGACGGTGTGGGACTGAGAAGTGGGTAACAGTGGTGGTGGTGTGGGATTGGGAGGTGAGGAACAGTGGTGGTGGTGTGGGACTGGGATGTAAGGAAGTGTGGTGTGGTGGTGGTGGTGGTGGTGGACTGGGAAGTAAGGAACAGTGGCGGTGGAGGCGGTGGTGGTGGTGGTGGTGTGGGACTGGGAAGTTAGGGACAGTGATGGTGGTGGTGTGCAAAAATGGGAAACAGTGATGTCGAACTGGGTGGTGGTGGTGGTGGTGGTGGTGTGCGGCTGAGAAGTGGGAAACAGTGGTGGTGGTGGTGGTTGTGTGCGGCTGAGAAGTGGGAAACAGTGGTGGTGGAGGTGGTGGTGGTGGCGTGCGGCTAAGAAGTGGGAAACAGTGGTGGTGGTGGTGTGCGGCTGACAAGTGGGAAACAGTGGTGGTGGTGGTGGTGGTGGTGGTGGTGGAGTGGGACAAGGAACAGCGGGAGAGAGGGAGGAGAGAGAAGCAACACTGGGCGGACTATTTAAGAAATAATACATAACTGGGACAGAAGGACACGACGGAGTGGGGGAGGGGTGGCAGGATGTGAACTGGCGACACACGACGAGGCAGGTTACAAAGCACGTTACCAGCACTGGATATAACAAGACTATAGGAGAGGCACGGTACAACATGGCAAAGGAGAGGTGCGGGAGAAAACAGAAAGCAAGGAGGGACACGGCCGGCTGAAACCCAACCAGGAGAGGACGGGCACAGTACAGCTATCATGGCAAGCTGGGCACGGTAAAGCATAGCAAGTAGTGTAAAACGCAGCAAGGACGAGCAGAACAGTGTATAGCATAGCAAGGAATCGAACTGAAGGTTACAACAAAAACAAAGAGTGATAAGGCAGGACAAAGTACAACATAGCAGACTACTAAACAACACAGGAGATGCGAGGCAGGGGAAAGTACAAATGGAGGAGGGGGGGGCGGGAGCAGGGTGAGTACATCATTGAAAAAGAGGGGGGGTGGATTATGGTATGATACACCATAGCAAGAGGTGCCAGTGCAAAGAAGAGGGAAATATATGTGACACAAAAAGATGGTGATATAAAGAAAATACTCTTGTTCTGACAGTGAGTCTGAAACTGCTGCATAATCTTCAACAGAAGTTTTCAATTTTAGCATAATTTGGAGGTATTTAAACACAGCTCCAGGACATCAGTCAAATCTAGTTCCATCTCCTTGTTCCACTGCAAGAAGTCTGAACCACTTGTATCACCGTACAAAGAAGGGAAGGGGTGGGGGGAAGTCCAGTGTCTATTTCTATCTGTTCAATCACGACTCACAGAAGGTGATAATAAAACAAAGACAAAAGAACACCTCGCAATGCGCTGTTCTTATTGTTATTCTTGTTGCCACCAAGGGATTTATTATTCAGGGACGACCTCGCGTACGAAAGAGGATTATATTGATGTTATTAGTCAACCCTCCAGCTCGAAAAGTCCACTGCAAGCTTAATAAAATCGTCAGATGGCAAAAATACAATGAAAAAGACGTCCCCAGGCTCAATGGGTTCAATTAACTGTTATATGAACCCTTTCAACAAGAGGACGTTTATTTTTTTCTTATCTACCTACAGCTCATTCAGTTTGAGACATTTTTCAGACTGGTTGGGCGAGATACAACCTACATTAACCTTCCACTACTTAGCTGCGCTCCTTATAGGAATAAAAGTCTGACTGCAGCAAGAATGCACTAAACAATGTCTTCACACTAAAAAAAGCTAACACTATCTAACCTTTTCTCAAACATGTCAGTTCGATCTTAGAATAATCTTAGAATCCCCCTCCCCCCTTTTTTTTACAGCTAACTTCGTCATGGGTGAACAGTCCTTCTGCTATCTGTCCTTCCGGTGTACTTCCATGCTTCTGTGACGTCTCTCGGCTGAATTCATTACCTGGGCGTTTGCTCCGAGTAACAGCCATGAAAAGTTAATACAGTATTGATAATTTCGTGCTCTTGTGAATCAAAGCTGAATCAAATCATCTGGTACTGCTTGAATTTAAAGCTAGAAGATGTGACCGTGAGAAGGTCAGGATTCACCTTTAACTCCGGATATTTTTTCGAGGTGGAGTGGTTATATATAAATTAACTGTCATAACCTCTTCTCTATTAAAGGTGCTTCCAAAGGTGAATAAACTTCGTTCGGTGGCAGGTGTTACGACTAAGATGGTCGAACAGTAATCTGATTTCTTTTGTATGTTGAAATGCATGAATGTATGTATATTTAGTGTTTACCTGTTATTGACTGGAGTTAAAATGTTTGCACTTTCCACGGGGGACTCAAGAAAACGAGTCAATTGTTTAATTAAGAGTTGAAGTGTTTATACTTTCTGCTGTCTGGGGGATTCGAGACAACGAATATGAACCACCTGTTTAAAGGCCAGGTAATGGCTTCCAACAGAGTTGTTTGTGAAGAACGGGCGAGTTGAGTTGAATGAGCAGGTGAGTAACTGCAAGACAGTGGATGAACGGCTGGACCCGAACGAAGGTGGACAGTGGGAACCGGAAGACTGGCCGACCGGGAGCAGTTACGAACGATTTACGGCACTGGAAATACAATTTGGATATTGGGAGATCTACCAGAGACCCTGCGATTGCGTGGAGCCTGCGAAATAGCTGAGGTTATGAGAGGGACAAGGACTGCTGAAAAGCAACCTGTCACCTAAAATTCCAACTCGTGGATCTGTAAATACTGCCAATAATAAGCACCTACTTTTACGTGTTTTGGTCACAATCCTTCCTTAATATGAACATATTCTTCCACGACAGTAACCTAGATAAAATTAGAAATAAATTTTCACAATGAACGGACTAACTTCAGTTTACGGGAGACCTCTTATGGTGATAGGTTGAGAGCTACATCTGACACTAATTGGTTCAAAGTCTCTTTTTAAGTTTAATCAAAAGCGAAAAAATGCCGTACTGGAAAGGTGAAAAATGTGGATAGATGATGTGAGGAGACAATGTCCACCAGAGGAGTGGTTAAGGCGTCAAAGCGAGGAGGAGAGCTGAGGAAAGGCATGGAGGCAAAGAGAAGAGAGGGGTACGACAGACGGGTAAGGGAGAGGGAAGAGGAGGAAAGGGGTGAAGGCAGAGGGAGAAGGAGTAAAGGCAGAGGGAGAAGGAGTAAAGGCAGAGGGAGAAGGAGTAAAGGCAGAGGGAGAAGGAGTAAAGGCAGAGGGAGAAGGAGTAAAGGCAGAGGGAGAAGGAGTAAAGGCAGAGGGAGAAGGAGTAAAGGCAGAGGGAGAAGGAGACGAGTAAAGGCAGAGGGAGAAGGAGACGAGTAAAGGCAGAGGAAGAAGAAGAGGGGTGAAGCAGGAGGAGGAGGAGAGGAGTGAGGGCACAGGAGGAGAGGAGTGAAGGCATAGGAGGGGGAGAGGAGTGAGGGCACAGGAGGGGGAGAGGAGTGAGGGCAGAGGAGGGGGAGAGGAATGAAGGCAGAGGAGGAGGAGAGGAGTGAGGGCACAGGAGGAGAGGAGTGAAGCCAGAGGAGGGGGAGAGGAGTGAGGGCACAGGAGGGGGAGAGGAGTGAGGGCAGAGGAGGGGGAGAGGAGTGATGGCACAGGAGGAGAGTGATGGCACAGAAGGAGAGGAATGAAGGCAGAGGAGGAGGAGAGGAATGAAGGCAGAGGAGGAGGAGAGGACTGATGGCACAGGAGGAGTGAAGGCAGAGGAGGGGGAGAGGAGTGATGGCACAGGAGGAGAGTGATGGCACAGAAGGAGAGGAGTGAAGGCAGAGGAGGAGGATAGGAGTGAAGGCAGAGGAGGAGGATAGGAGTGAAGGCAGAGGAGGAGGATAGGAGTGAAGGCAGAGGAGGAGGATAGGAGTGAAGGCAGAGGAGGAGGATAGGAGTGAAGGCAGAGGAGGAGGATAGGAGTGAAGGCAGAGGAGAAGGAGAGGAGTGAAGGCAGAGGAGGAGGAGAGGAGTGAAGGCAGAGGAGGAGGAGAGGAGTGAAGGCAGAGGAGGAGGAGAGGAGTGAAGGCAGAGGAGGAGGAGAGGAGTGAAGGCAGAGGAGGAGGAGAGGAGTGAAGGCAGAGGAGGAGGAGAGGAGTGAAGGCAGAGGAGGAGGAGAGGAGTGAAGGCAAAGGAGAAGAGGATTGAAGGCTAAGGAGGAAGAGGATGGAAGTGATGCCAAAGGATGATGATGATGATGATGATGATGAGGAAGAGGAGGAGGAGGGGAGGGGAGGAGGAGGAGGGGAGGGGAGGAGGAGGAGGAGGGGAGGGGAGGGGAGGGGAGGGGAGGGGAGGGGAGGAGGAGGAGGAGGGAAGTGATGACAGAGAAGGAGGAGGAGAGGAGTGAAGGCTGAGGAGGGGGAGAAGAGGAGTGAAGGCTCAGGAGGGGGAAAGGAGTGGTGGCAGAGGAGGAGGGGAGTTAAGGCAGAGGAGGAGAGGTGACGAGTAGAGGAGAAGAGGGGAAAGGAGAGGAGTGAGGCTGTGGGAAGAGGAGAGGGGTGAGGTGTGAGGAGAGGAGAGGGGTGAGGTGTGAGGAGAGGAGAGGGGTGAGGAAGAAAAGAGAGGAGAGGGGTGAGGAAGAGAAGAGAGGAGAGGGGTGAGGAAGAGAAGAGAGGAGAGGGGTGAGGAAGAGAAGAGAGGAGAGGGGTGAACCAGTAGGAAGAGGAGAGGGGTGAGGCAGTGGGAAGAGGAGAGGGGTAAGGCAGAGGGAAGTGGGGAAGGGTGAGGCAGAGGGAGGAGAGCAAGGGTGAAGCAGAGGGGAGAGAGGACGGGTGAGGCAGAAGAGTGAAGGCAGAGGAAAGGAAATGAGTTAAGCAGAGGACGGATGCAGACAGAGGAGTGTAAACAGAGGTGTGAGGTACAGGATGGAAACGGAAATGGTAGCAGAGGGATGAGGCAGAGGGTGACAGCAGATGATGGGGGATGGACACAGAGAGGTGGAAGCACAGAGGTGTGTAGGCAGGAAGGTGGAAGTAGAGGGGTGAGGCAGAGGGGAGAGACAGAGAGGAGGAAGCAGAGAGGTGGGGGAGATGGGTGAAGGCAGAGGGAAGGAGGAAAGATGATGGGTAGAAGAGGACAAAAGATGGAACAGAGGGTGAAGGCAGAGAGGAGCGGCGAGGGAAGAGAGTGTTGGGTTAGGACACTGAAGGTATGCCATTGCCTAAGGGGCCCCCACAGCGCAGTAACTCACTGTCGTACTCGTTTGTAGCAATGATGTGGGGTGATGCAGGAGGTCAGGAGGTCTGTGGGAGGAGGCGGAGGTGCTGGGGAAAGGGGAGTGGGAAAAATAAGGGTGGGGGAGAGGGAAAAATAGGGGAAGGAGTAGCATAAGGAAAGAGAAGTACATGAGAAGGGGTATGGAAGATAAAAGGGATAGGACAGGGAAGTGATGGGGAAGGGAAAAGGAAGTACACGAGAAGTAGAGTGGGAAGTGTAGGGAAAGGGAAGGAGTGGGGAGAGGGAGGGGGAGTGGGGAGAGGGAGGGGGAGTGGGGATGGGAGGGAGAGGGGGAGGGGAAAGTATAAGGAAACGGATGGGGAAAGGGAAAGGGGAAGTGTAGGGAAAGGGAAAGGGGAAGTGTAGGGAAAGGGAACGTGGAAGTGTAGGGAATGGGATGGGGAAGTGTAGGGAATGGGATGGGGAAGGGGGGAAAATAGGGAATGGGATGGGGAAGGGGGGAAAATAGGGAAAGGGAAAAGGAAGGGAAAGGGAAAAGGAAGGGAATGGGAAAGTGTAGGGAAGGGGAAGGGGAAATGTAGGGAAGGGCTTGGGGAAGTGTAGGGAATGGGATGGGAGAGGGAGAGGTGTAGGGAATGGGATGGGAGAGGGAGAGGTGTAGGGAATGGGATGGGAGAGGGAGAGGTGTACTTAAAAGGGAGGGGGAGGGAGAAGTTTGAATGCGGGGAAAGGGTGGGGAAGGGCAAAGGATGAGTAAGGAACGAGGAGGGGGGAAGTGTAAGGGAAGGGTATGTGTTAGGAAAGTGCAGGAAATGAAGTGTGGCGGAATAAAATCTCTATGTGTAGGGATATGCAGTGGATGGAGAAGTGTAGGGGAGGGGAGAAGTGTTTGGGAAGGGGGGGGGGGAGTATAGAGGATGGGGGGTGTACTGGAGAGGGGGGAAGTATAGGGCAAGTGAGAAGCGTTCGGGTGGAAAACCAGTCGACGAAAAAATCATGAGGGGGAAGACAGTGAGGGAAAGAAGAAAATGAATGGGAAGAAACAGGGAAGTAAAAGTACGGCTATCGATAGAAAGGGAATGGGGATGGGAAGCGCCTAAAAGGAAACTGGGAACTAAAGACTATCAGAGAAGGAAAAGGGAGATCTTCATAAACACGAGGGTAAAAGGAAAATGAGAAAAACTGAAGCATTAGCTCGCTGGCCACTGGTGTGACATGTCAATTTTACAAAGTAATTCTCTCTCTCTCTCTCTCCGCTGAAACAACACAAAAAGGGCAAGTTGTTCTGGAATGCCTCTAGGGAAAGGTATATAATGTTCGCAAGCCAGTGCGGGAGGGGAGAGTTCAGTATGTTAGGTGAATAAACTGCTAGTGACATTTTCGATAAACCATTATCATCTTTTTACAACGATGCTAATAGCTGCTGTGCACTGTTATTATTTATCGGCAGAAACTGGTATCTTCAGGCAAGGTGGATATAAAGGCATATCAAGCGACTCTCCAAAAAAAAATCGATGAGAGAGCAAGATGTGGGTGGAGTGGGTGGAAACGAGTGGGTGGGGAGCAGTAGGCAGCATTGGGTGGGATGGTGGTGAAGCACGATGGCAGTAGTGTACCCACTAAATACTGGTGTATTATGTGGGGCGTTGCTGTTGCTGATAAGGTTAAAGCCATAGATAGCGTATACAAATGAGATAATGGTCAGACAACTAATAATGTGATCAGAGAAGAGTAGGAAGGCCTTGAATGCCGGTGGATGGTGACGCAGTTAGTATTATAGGCCGCGCCCTATACTGTGCATGTGCTGAAGGTCCGACGAAGACCTACATGAAAGGTACGAAAGTATGTACTTCTCTCATACAATTATATAATGCATGTATACACTTACAGCCTACAGAGTATATATATTAATATATCTACCTACCTACCTACCTATCTATTTATATATGTTTAAATGTATTTATCTATCTATCTATCAACACACACACACACACACACACACACACACACACACACACACACACACATATATATATATATATATATATATATATATATATATATATATAATACACACACATTTATTTGATCCGATAATCACGTCAGCCTACCTACATTCCTGTAAGTATAAACGAAAACTTATGTCAATGTACACTGCGGTACATGCCAATATTCAAATATACTGTATATTATTTTAACCGAGATGGGGTGAAATGTTTTGAACAGAAAGAGAGAGAGAGAGAGAGAGAGAGAGAGAGTGTGTGTGTGTGTGTGTGTGTGTGTGTGTGTGTGTGTGTGTGTGTGTGTGTGTGTGTGTGTGTGTGTGTGTGTGTGTGTTTATCTAATTGTTCTTAATTAATTCTACCTTTACAGGAATGATTCAAGCTCGTACTGTTCCTTGTATTAAACCATCTTTATCGAACATACCCTTAAGTTTACGAATAGTTTTGACACTCAACATTTCATTTGGCGGTGCATTGCACTGATCAATTGCCCTATTTGGGAAACTGAATTTCCTTGCGTCTTTATCAATTCTCTTTTTATGTTTTTTTTTTTTCAGTGTCCTCTTGTTGATGGCTCCCCAGAGGTTATATGCTCATTTATGTCTATTTTCTCTTTCCCTGTGATGCATTTATATAGCATAATCATGTCTCCTCTTTTCCTTCTCTCTTGCAATGTTGGTATGTTCAGTTTTCCTAGGCTTCTTCATAGCTCAGATCCCTTAAGCTTGGTATCCATCTTGTAGAGGCCCTTTCTATTTTTCAATCTTATCTATGTGTTTTTTGAGGTGTGGATTCCAGACTACAGATGCATATCTGATGAATGATGTTATTAACTTTCTCAGCACGTTTTCATTTACATGTGTGAATACTATTCTCATATTAGCAAGCAGTGTATACATGTTCCGTACCTTCTCACTGATGTGGTCAGCCGAAGACTGTAATTGATAACCACTCCTAGGTCCTTCTCCTTTTCTGATATGTGTTAGATTGAACTTCCTAGCTTATAATCCCAGTCTGGTAATTTTTCACTTTTACCAAACTTAATTACATGGCATTTGTCCACAGTGAATTCCATTTGCCATCTATTGCTCCATTCGTGAGGTTTATTTAATTTTTCCTATAGCGCACTGCAACAGTCTGTGTTTGTAATTCTCCTTTGTAATTTTGCATCACCAGCAAACATATTTAGATAGCTTCCATCTCCAACATTGCTGTCAATGTCATCTATATATACTAAAAAACATAACTGGTGCCAGCACTGACCACTGTGGAACTCTGCTCGTCACTTCCCTCCATGATAAGTAATTTCCCCTTAATACTGTTCTCATTTCCGTTTTTTCTGAGAAAATCTTGCATTCAATGGAACCGATAACCTTGGATTCCTCCTTGATGGTACAGTTTCCATAAAAGTCTTTGGTACAGTACTCCTTCAAATGCTTTCTTGAAATCTAAATAGATAGTCTACTCATCCGTCTCTTTTCTGTAGCATTTCTGTAACTCTATCATAGCAGCTTCATATATTAGTAACACATGATTTTCCCTTTCTAACACCGAACTGTCTTTCCGTTATCATTTTTTTTTTTTAAATCCAGATGATTACTCAAACTTTTCTCATCAGCTTTTCTAGTATCTTACAACACTGGTCAGGGATACTGATTGGTAGTTGGATTCTGTTTATTTCCCTTCTTGAATAGAGGAACAATGTTTGTTTTCTTCCAAATACCAAGTAATATACCTTGGCTTAATGATTCCTTGAATATGAAATATTTTGGTCTGCTTCACTCCTCTGCACATTCATGTAGCACCCAACATGTATTTTATCTGGTCCCTTTGCTCTTTCTCTGGCTAATTTACTCAACTCTTCCTATGTTTCTCATTCCAGTATTTGTATACCTGGTAAAATGTGTGGATATGCATGTTCCTTATCATCTCTCAAAATTGCTTTCTTCCATTAAAACTGATTGGAATTTTGTGTTAATTGCTCCACAAATATCTTCTTGAACATAGATTATCCCCTCATCCAAGATGGACTGTATTTTACCTTTAACTCTGATTTTGCTTTATGGACGTAGCTGTAAAACAGCTTCAGTGGATCACTACTTTTATTCATAATGTCTTCCTCAAACTGCCTTTGGGCATCTCTCTTTATCCTCGTATAATTATTTCTTGCCTGTTTATATTTGTTCCATCCCCTCTCACTATTGTGTCTTCTGTATGTATTCCACAGCAAGTTTCTTCTCTTCTGATTTTCTACATTCAGTATTAAACCGTTTTTTTATCCTTATTTCTGTTTCTTTGTGCTGTCAGATATAATTTCAGAGTCGTTTAAGAAAATTCACAGAATTTTCTACATACAGCGTCTATATTTTGTCCTCTAAGCTCCTTTTCCCAATCTATTTCTATAAAGTACGAGTACTTCTTTAAGTCATGATAGTTGCCCTTTTTGTAGTTTGGGTTCTTTTTGTAACTTTCACTCCCGTTAACTATATCGTATGTAATTCTGGTGTGGCAATTTAATACTGCATGGTCGATTTCGCTGAATGGAGTGTGATACATTATGCTGTCGATATCATCATCTTGCCTCGTAAATACAAGATCTAATAATGATGGACCTTCTAGTCCTCTTTTTATGGTGTTTTCCTTTACATGTTGTGCGAGGAAAAACTCCTGTACAAGATCCAGGAGCTTTTGATTCCAACAGCTTTCACAGATTCATACATCTAGAGTATTCCAATTTATATTTGTACTGAAATCTTCAGGTATTATAATTCTTTCACAATTCTCTTCCATTCTATGTAGCAGAGCTCTTAAACTCTGAACTGTACTTTCTACCAGGTCTCCCCATTCGCCTCTTGCCCAAGTGTTTGTTTAGGGTGGCATGTATAACTTCGCCACCATTATTTGCCCTTCATATGTGTGGATCTCTACTGCAATTAATTCTACTGGTGGGGGTATATGCAGGTCTATCTCTTTGACTGGTAGATTTTTCTTTGTTAATATCATAACGCCTCCTCCTTTTTTCAAATTTCTACCTCTTCTCCATATATTGCATTCCTTAAAGCTTCGGGTGTCGTTTGACATCCTTGGGCTTAATATTGTTTGTTAGACAAATGTGTGTGTGTGTGTGTGTGTGTGTGTGTGTGTGTGTGTGTGTGTGTGTGTGATACTCAGACATGTACCTAAATAGTGAAATATGAAGGTAATTTACTGGGTGGTGATAAATGAATTCGCTGACTATAACACCTTCAGTCAGATAAGTTTCTATTCTATTGTGGCCACACCCAGAATATTTAGTTCAGTTTGTCTCCATATGACATGCAAGAGTGTTTTAACTGTAACCTCAAAACTCGGTTTGACATGTCGTTATGCTATTTCCGGATGTGAAAAGTTAAGAATGGATGAGAATGATGGAGATCGGAAGAATCGGGGGAGGGGGGTGAAGGAAAGTGTGGAAGAATAAAATAATACGGCGAAATGACAGTGACAACGTTAGGGTAATTAATAATGAAATAAGCCAAAGAACGGCAGACTGCATTGCTGGAGAAACCCGTTTGAGGTGAGCCTTTGTTATGGGAAAATGTTCGCCCATCACGATTTTTTTTTTTTTTTTGAAAATCCGAGAGACAAAGTAATTCGGAAAACTGATGATAAAATAAAGAATATGAAGTGCAAGGAAACGATGGAAAGTCGTGAAGATGAAAGTGAACGAAAGCATCCGTAACTCAAACGGTAACGGCAAGGATGTGAGTGGAAAGAGAAGGAATATCATAAGGCAACGAGAAAGTGGAACACGGAATTCGATAAGGTCATAGGTGATGAGCGGGAGGTAAAAAAAAAAAAAAAAAAAAAAAAAAAAAAAAAAAAGGAAGATGAGGTGGACGAGGTAGAAAGCGGGGCCCAAAAGGCACGGAATTGATCAAGTGACACGATTAAGTAAGAGGATGGAAGGGAACAGTGTACGGGGAGGGGAATATACTAGGTCAGTGGGGAAAGGCGGGGTGTGAGAGAGGAACACCAAGTAATCGGGCATTGAAGGAGAGGCGAGGATATTAGGGGAAAAAAAAAAAAAAATAGACTTGCTGAACCAAAATTCTCTCTCTCTCTCTCTCTCATAACACTTGACAAAGTATGCTACGCACATCTATCAAGATAAAGAGACGAATATAAAATGTCGGAGAAAGAGCATCAGTGGTGGTAACTAGTGTTGATGAGGATAAGTGATATGGAGGAGGAGGAGGAGGAGGAGGAGGAGAAAGAGGAAGAGAGAGAGAGAGAGAGAGAGAGAGAGAGAGAGAGAGAGAGAGAGAGAGAGAGAGAATGAGACGAAAAGGAGCGTTAGGAAGGGTTAAAAACAAAACAATAAGCCGGAGAGAAACGGGAGAGACTAGGGAAGTGGAGTGGCGGCAATGTGAAAGGTGATGGTTAGTATATGTACAGCAAATTAGTCTACTTGGTGGAGTTAAATGCTCTGATGGTCTCTCTCTCTCTCTCTCTCACACACACACACACACACACACACACACACACACACACACACACACACACACACACACACACACACACACACACACACACACACACACACAGGTTAGCTATTTAGTGTACAAAGTCAAAAACAAGGGTATCTTTTCAACAAACCCCCATCAACACAAGGGGATACTTCTGCAGTCCTAAACTACACCACAGAATTAAGGCCTACAAAATCCTTGGTTGCATTTACCTGTGTTTTATGTGTCGTGTCTTATGTATTTCACTGGTTCATCTGTCAACACCTCTGATTATTACTTACTGTGAGGGCACCTTGAGGTGCCACAACAAAAGGTGCCATCAACACTGAGGCCCCATACCATTTACAGCCGGTGAGGTGAGCCACACTACCCTTTTATTACCAACCCTCATGGTCCGCATACACATTAGGTTTACAACACTCTGCCGCCTTCACCTCGTATGTGTGCCCATGAAGTACTGCCCACGCGGGGTCATGCCAACTCAATTTAATTTTAAAGCTCAAGTAAAATCTCCAAACCCCGAAGACCACGCAGACTCCACAAGGCCCAATTCTAACGCCTTGCAGACCCACACTCAAAACAGAAGACAATATTGAAGGGCAGCAGCACATGGTGACGTAGTGCTCCTTGCCGCGGCCTACACCCCATACCGGCCATACCTGAGGCGGCCACACCCCCGCCCTCCCACATCACAGTACATACAAGGCGAGGTGAGAGGCGAGGTGGGGCGTGGAGGGGAGGTGGTACTACAAGGTTAACCATGCACTCAACCATCATTCGCACTCGTATACTAGGTGACAGGATGTTTCGTAACATCCCTTCCTATGTGCTTTATTCAGCCTCTAACATCGCAAAATTCTCGCCGATAGCTTTAATATCGACGCAGTTTGCATCCCTAACATTCAGAAGGATGCTGAGTTATAACGTGCAGAATAAGTCGCTTTGGTGAGGCGTTACGTAACCTCCATGTCACTCAGAATAAGACCCTCGCTACACTACAGCCTACTCAAAGGTGTCCATGCAGCAGAGGGTCATACTGTGTCATAGGAGACTTCGTTGTACCTTTTTCTTGGTGATTTATTATGCATAATAGTCTCTGATCTCCTCTTACAATTACCTGTATGTTGCAGGTAATAACACGGTTTGCCTCAACAGCGTTAAGAAAATAGAAAGTTAATATGTACAATAAAATGCTGAACAACCTCCACAGCCTCTTAGACGACGACCAATACTAGTTTGACAATAATGCACTCAGAATGGCCACGCTGAATTGTTCAATGGATAAGCAAGTGCAGAAAAATTAGAATGCATAAAACAGGTTAGGCAAAGTACGTATCTTACCTGGCACTGAATGAGAAAGATCCAGTTACTAAGAAAACTCGTAACGAACCGGTGCCTGCTGTGTTAGTTAATCCATGTGGCAAACAAGGAATGAGTACTCAGTCAGCAATGACGAACAGAAGTTTTTAGGCTAAATGAAATACTGTCCTTTATAAATGGAGTTCCCAATGTGCTACCATCTAAATAATTACTGCTTCATAAGGCATTCAGAACCCGGCTAAGACGGGACCCTAATAATAACAACAACAACAATAATAATAATAATAAAAATAACAAAAAATCTATTTTATAATGACCCGATTTCTGTATGTTTGTTACCGTAACACAACAAAAACGGCGCAACGTTGGGCAATTTTTGTTAGAGCAAGGTACCGTTAAAATGCTCTATCTTGAAGAGTAACACAATTTTCAGCACAATCGGGCCACCGATTCCCGAGTCATGACTCATTTCTGGCCTGCTTCATATTTAGTATTTGCTTTTAGTGGAGGGGACAGATCCGTCCTTGGTCCGGCACTGATATCATCAGCATGACAGAAGAGATGAGTGACGTGTTTGCTGTATTATCACTCTCTCGCCTCTCCTTCCTCTCTCCTTATACTCCTAATATTGTATAATATAATGCTACAGTATAACTTAGTATAATAGCAAACACTACTATCCTGCCACCCCCTTCTCTCTCTCTCTCTCTCTCTCTCTCTTTCTCTTAACGGGTGTCACAGCAAGATAAAGGTAAGGGAAAATTCCTTGCCCCGTCTCGCTGACGGCTTAATTCAAATTTCTGTTATCTTTCGACTGAAAATAGGAATTGACGACATCGAACGGAGGCGGCCATTAATAATAATAATAATAATAATAATAATAATAATAATAATACTTTCTGCGAACTTGACTTACTGAAGACTCGTTTTCTCTCAATGGACAGTAAACCACTCGAGGAACATAAATGGTCTGGCGGTAGTCTGAACATAAGCTAAATTAAAGCCGAAATCTGAAGCAAGTGGGGCGCGCACACGGGAAAAAAAAAAAATCATGAAAGAATGTAGGAAGCTGTGACAACCAGAATGGCAGACATGGGCGTGCTGGCAAGGTCTCTCTCTCTCTCTCTCTCTCTCTCCTGACGCAGCAGAAATTGGGGTTATTCACGCTTCGTCCCATTTTGCGTCACCATGTATATATCAGTACAACTCAATATACAGAACATCAGTAAAAATCCCTCTCTGAAGAATTTAATGGTTTTTGAAATGTGTGGCTACATTCTACAGAGGTTCCCAAATCACCTTTATATTCTACGGAGTCTCCCAAATCCCTTTTATATTCTACGGAGTCTCCCAAATCCCTTTTATATTCTACGGAGTCTCCCAAATCCCTTTTATATTCTACGGAGTCTCCCAAATCCCTTTTATATTCTACGGAGTCTCCCAAATCCCTTTTATATTCTACGGAGTCTCCCAAATCCCTTTCATATTCTACGGAGGCTCCAATTTCCAAAATCCCTCTTCTTTTCCAATACAATTATGTTTTGACATGTCTGTATTTTATTTCTACTATATACAGTACGTCGACCTTAAAAAAGACAAACATCACAGCCAGCATATACGCAGCCATTAAAAAAAAAAAAAAAAAAAAAAAAAAAGTGTTTGAAGAGATCTACAGCGCATCCTAATTTGGCACAAATACAAAAAAAACTAAACTTGAATGTAAACCAAACGGCAGAGAAAATTGACCAATTCTAGTCGAGTTGCTGCTTTCTCGTAAACAGGACGTGAAAAGACAAGAGCGGATGGGACAGGAGAGGAAAGGTGAGGTTAGATAAGGATAAGTTGGCTCAAGATAGGTCAGCATACTGTATTAGACCTGGCTTAAGACTGGAGTGGACGAAGCCAGAATCCAGCCACGAGTGACAGCACTTCAGACTGGACTGGATGAGGGCGGTGTCCGTTAGATCATCTCCATGGCAGGTTACAGTTTCAATAAGGTACTATCATGTAATGGATATACAAAACTTCCGCACTTACGAAGCTGAAATATGCCAAGGAGACCATGTTACCGGAAATCCCCCGCCACCGCCTCATTATGCAATCACAGCCTACGCTGCTGCTCGCTTATATGGTCAACTTCTACAATATACATCAACACCAGCTACACCACCTCTATTTGGATTAGGACAAAACACTGCTTCACTTAGCAAATACATGGCATATACACATACATGTGTGTGTGTGTGTGTGTGTGTGTGTGTGTGGAGAGAGAGAGAGAGAGAGAGAGAGAGAGAGACCTCAGCCAGCAAACATTCTCCTTTGGGGGAAGCAGAATGGATGCTGGAGGGGAATATGAAGAGAGAGAGAGTGAGAGAGAGAGAGAGAGAGAGAGAGAGAGAGAGAGAGAGAAACATCCAAAGAATATTCTCTGAATCTTATGCGTAAGTCAGGTACAAAGAACGCACTGATCTTCTGATAAATATATTCTTAATTATGTTCACTCTAAGTAAACAATGGACAGGCGCTGGGTTCCATCACTGCGCCGCTGATGTCTGTTTCTCAATACCCTGACTACTCAGAAAGTTTTTTTATATCCTAAGGAGACTTTGTGAGACTACTACAAAAAGGATCCAACCTTGTACTACTTCTCGCCTCTAAAAACTATCTCGAGTAACATCTTAGCAAAGGCCGACAATTCATGTATGGAATAAACTGTGGCTAACGCCAGATGATTAAACGAGTTTTTAAGATAATGATGCAACAATTTCTGCCCCTGTACCATGCAAACTAAAGCCAATACATTTCTTTCGGTTATCCCTATAACTAACGTTTTCTTAGATTCACAAAACATCCGTTTTCTCATGATTGACTTCAGGAAGAACTATTAATAAAATACCAAACCAAAATTAGAGGTTATTTTTTATACTAAAATTATGTTCGCTCCTTTTTCCCCGCCCCTTCGATGACTGAACACATGTAACTCTGTACTGTTTTGAAAGAGTCCCCACAAAGCATTATATATATTAATGATGTGTTTTTACCGTGTTGTCTGGAACTTGATACGAAAAATCTCACAATGTATACCTAAAACACATAGTCAAACATTAACGGAGAGCCAATATCACAAAATAGGATTTTAGTTTACAAAAATCCACAAGAACTAAACAATGCTTGAACATAATCCTGAGAGCCCATTAACACTTTCAGGTCAAATTCTGGGTCTTCACACTTACTATGGCCAAATGTTTTACCTCCTTGAATTAGAATACATTTTAAATTTCATACTTGCGTTCTCATTTTAATTATTTATTTTAGGACAGATTTTACAAAACGTAGAGGAAGATAACAGCAACACCTGTTAATACGAGGCCTTTCAAAAATCCAATGAAATCCGTCTGATAGCAGCCATAGCATCCAACCAATGCAGTAAATCAGGTGACATAATAATGGGCAGCCTCTTGCTGCTTTCAGACAATTTTATTTACTCCAGGATAGCTCCCACTGCCGATTGGTGAAAGGGTTGAAGTTTATATGCAGTACAACCCCTTCAGTTCGACGCCATTTCATAGCTGAATATGTAACAGTTTAAGAGATAGTAGGAATGAAATGAAGGCTGTCCACAGAACGGAAGGGAGTTTAAAAAGAACGAACCCCCCTTCAACGTCAGTTCATCAGTGTCTCCAAAATTTCGGTCCATTCAGCTCATTTCCGGTCCATTCACGTCTTTTAAGTCATTTCAGGGTTCATTCACATCCATTCAACGTTTCATTCTGAGCTTAGATTCAATCTCGTCTTTTTAGGTCCTTCTAACCATGCCCCACTCCATTTTGATCATCGTCCATTTCTATCAGCTTAGATCTAGTAAGGATAACACCTGTCCATTATGGAATCCGTTCA
>NC_137042.1:14195196-14200196 GCF_032717465.1 Coenobita brevimanus
TGTCTTCTGTATGTATTCCACAGCAAGTTTCTTCTCTTCTGATTTTCTACATTCAGTATTAAACCGTTTTTTTATCCTTATTTCTGTTTCTTTGTGTTGTCAGATATAATTTCAGTCGTTTAAGAAAATTCACAGAATTTTCTACATACAGCGTCTATATTTTGTCCTCTAAGCTCCTTTTCCCAATCTATTTCTATAAAGTACGAGTACTTCTTTAAGTCATGATAGTTGCCCTTTTTGTAGTTTGGGTTCTTTTTGTAACTTTCACTCCCGTTAACTATATCGTATGTAATTCTGGTGTGGCAATTTAATACTGCATGGTCGATTTCGCTGAATGGAGTGTGATACATTATGCTGTCGATATCATCATCTTGCCTCGTAAATACAAGATCTAATAATGATGGACCTTCTAGTCCTCTTTTTTATGGTGTTTTCCTTTACATGTTGTGCGAGGAAAAACTCCTGTACAAAGATCCAGAAAGGCTTTTGATTCCAACAGCTTTCACAGATTCATACATCTAAGAGAGTATTCCAATTTATGTTGTACTGAAATCTTCAGGTATTATAATTCTTTCACAATTCTCTTCCATTCTATGTAGCAGAGCTCTTAAACTCTGAACTGTACTTTCTACCAGGTCTCCCCATTCGCCTCTTTGCCCAAGTGTTTGTTTGGGGTGGCATGTATAAACTTCGCCACCATTATTTGCCCTTCATATGTGTGGATCTCTACTGCAATTAATTCTACTGGTGGGGGTATATGCAGGTCTATCTCTTTTGACTGGGTAGATTTTTCTTTGTTAATATCATAACGCCTCCTCCTTTTTTCAAATTTCTACCTCTTCTCCATATAATATTGCATTCCTTAAAGCTTCGGGTGTCGTTTGACATCCTTGGGCTTAATATTGTTTGTTAGACAAATGTGTGTGTGTGTGTGTGTGTGTGTGTGAGTGTGTGTGTGTGTGTGTGATACTCAGACATGTACCTAAATAGTGAAATATGAAGGTAATTTACTGGGTGGTGATAAATGAATTCGCTGACTATAACACCTTCAGTCAGATAAGTTTCTATTCTATTGTGGCCACACCCAGAATATTTAGTTCAGTTTGTCTCCTTATGACGTACAAGAACATTTTGCATAACCTCAAAACTCGGTTTGACATGTCGTTATGCTATTTCCGGATGTGAAAAGTTAAGAATGGATGAGAATGATGGAGATCGGAAGAATCGGGGGAGGGGGGTGAAGGAAAGTGTGGAAGAATAAAATAATACGGCGAAATGACAGTGACAACGTTAGGGTAATTAATAATGAAATAAGCCAAAGAACGGCAGACTGCATTGCTGGAGAAACCCGTTTGAGGTGAGCCTTTGTTATGGGAAAATGTTCGCCCATCACGATTTTTTTTTTTTTTTTTTGAAAATCCGAGAGACAAAGTAATTCGGAAAACTGATGATAAAATAAAGAATATGAAGTGCAAGGAAACGATGGAAAGTCGTGAAGATGAAAGTGAACGAAAGCATCCGTAACTCAAACGGTAACGGCAAGGATGTGAGTGGAAAGAGAAGGAATATCATAAGGCAACGAGAAAGTGGAACACGGAATTCGATAAGGTCATAGGTGATGAGCGGGAGGTAAAAAAAAAAAAAAAAAAAAAAAAAAAAAAAAAAAAAGGAAGATGAGGTGGACGAGGTAGAAAGCGGGGCCCAAAAGGCACGGAATTGATCAAGTGACACGATTAAGTAAGAGGATGGAAGGGAACAGTGTACGGGGAGGGGAATATACTAGGTCAGTGGGGAAAGGCGGGGTGTGAGAGAGGAACACCAAGTAATCGGGCATTGAAGGAGAGGCGAGGATATTAGGGGAAAAAAAAAAAAAATAGACTTGCTGAACCAAAATTCTCTCTCTCTCTCTCTCATAACACTTGACAAAGTATGCTACGCACATCTATCAAGATAAAGAGACGAATATAAAATGTCGGAGAAAGAGCATCAGTGGTGGTAACTAGTGTTGATGAGGACAAGTGATATGGAGGAGGAGGAGGAGGAGGAGGAAGAGAGAGAGAGAGAGAGAGAGAGAGAGAGAGAGAGAGAGAGAGAGAGAGAGAGAGAGAGAGAGAGAGAGAGAATGAGACAAAAAGGAGCGATTGGACGGTATAAAAAAAAAACAATAAGACGGAGAGAAGCAAGGAGAGACTAGGGAAGTGGAGTGGCGGCAATGTGAAAGGTGATGGTTAGTATATGTACAGCAAATTAGTCTACTTGGTGGAGTTAAATGCTCTGATGGTCTCTCTCTCTCTCTCTCTCTCTCTCTCACACACACACACACACACACACAGGTTAGCTATTTAGTGTACAAAGTCAAAAACAAGGGTATCTTTTCAACAAACCCCCATCAACACAAGGGGATACTTCTGCAGTCCTAAACTACACCACAGAATTAAGGCCTACAAAATCCTTGGTTGCATTTACCTGTGTTTTATGTGTCGTGTCTTATGTATTTCACTGGTTCATCTGTCAACATCTCTGATTATTACTTACTGTGAGGGCACCTTGAGGTGCCACAACAAAAGGTGCCATCAACACTGAGGCCCCATACCATTTACAGCCGGTGAGGTGAGCCACACTACCCTTTTATTACCAACCCTCATGGTCCGCATACACATTAGGTTTACAACACTCTGCCGCCTTCACCTCGTATGTGTGCCCATGAAGTACTGCCCACGCGGGGTCATGCCAACTCAATTTAATTTTAAAGCTCAAGTAAAATCTCCAAACCCCGAAGATACGCAGACTCTGAGGCCCAATTCTAACGCCTTGCAGACCCACACTCAAAACAGAAGACAATATTGAAGGGCAGCAGCACATGGTGACGTAGTGCTCCTTGCCGCGGCCTACACCCCATACCGGCCATACCTGAGGCGGCCACACCCCCGCCCTCCCACATCACAGTACATACAAGGCGAGGTGAGAGGCGAGGTGGGGCGTGGAGGGGAGGTGGTACTACAAGGTTAACCATGCACTCAACCATCATTCGCACTCGTATACTAGGTGACAGGATGTTTCGTAACATCCCTTCCTATGTGCTTTATTCAGCCTCTAACATCGCAAAATTCTCGCCGATAGCTTTAATATCGACGCAGTTTGCATCCCTAACATTCAGAAGGATGCTGAGTTATAACGTGCAGAATAAGTCGCTTTGGTGAGGCGTTACGTAACCTCCATGTCACTCAGAATAAGACCCTCGCTACACTACAGCCTACTCAAAGGTGTCCATGCAGCAGAGGGTCATACTGTGTCATAGGAGACTTCGTTGTACCTTTTTCTTGGTGATTTATTATGCATAATAGTCTCTGATCTCCTCTTACAATTACCTGTATGTTGCAGGTAATAACACGGTTTGCCTCAACAGCGTTAAGAAAATAGAAAGTTAATATGTACAATAAAATGCTGAACAACCTCCACAGCCTCAGACGACGACCAATACTAGTTTGACAATAATTCACTCAGAATGGCCACGCTGAATCGTTCAATGGATAAGCAAGTGCAGAAAAATTAGAATGCATAAAACAGGTTAGGCAAAGTACGTATCTTACCTGGCACTGAATAAGAAAGATCCAGTTACTAAGAAAACTCGTAACGAACCGGTGCCTGCTGTGTTAGTTAATCCATGTGGCAAATAAGGAATGAGTACTCAGTCAGCAATGACGAACAGAAGTTTTTAGGCTAAATGAAATACTGTCCTTTATAAGTGGAGTTCCCAATGTGCTACCATCTAAATAATTACTGCTTCATAAGGCATTCAGAACCCGGCTAAGACGGGAACCTAATAATAACAACAACAACAACAATAATAATAATAAAAATAACAAAAAATCTATTTTATAATGACCCGATTTCTGTATGTTTGTTACTGTAACACAACAAAAACGGTGCAACGTTGGGCAATTTTTGTTAGAGCAAGGTACCGTTAAAATGCTCTATCTTGAAGAGTAACCACAATTTTCAGCACAATCAGGCCGCCGATTCCCCGAGTCATGACTCATTTCTGGCCCTATTCTTCAAATTTAGTATTTGCTTTTAGTGGAGGGGACAGATTCGTCCTTGGTCCGGCACTGATATCACATCAGCATGACACAAGAGAGAGGAGTGACGTGTTTCCTGTATTATCACTCTCTCGCCTCTCCTTCCTCCCTCCTTATACTCCTAATATTGTATAATATAATGCTACAGTATAACTTAGTATAATAGCAAACACTACTATCCTGCCACCCCCTTCTCTCTCTCTCTCTCTCTCTCTCTCTCTCTCTCTCTCTCTCTTAACGGGTGTCACAGCAAGATAAAGGTAAGGGAAAATTCCTTGCCCCGTCTCGCTGACGGCTTAATTCAAATTTCTGTTATCTTTCGACTGAAAATAGGAATTGACGACATCGAACGGAGGCGGCCATTAATAATAATAATAATAATAATAATACTTTCTGCGAACTTGACTTACTGAAGACTCGTTTTCTCTCAATGGACAGTAAACCACTCGAGGAACATAAATGGTCTGGCGGTAGTCTGAACATAAGCTAAATTAAAGCCGAAATCTGAAGCAAGTGGGGCGCGCACACGGGAAAAAAAAAAAAAAATCATGAAAGAATGTAGGAAGCTGTGACAACCAGAACGGCAGACATGGGCGTGCTGGCAAGGTCTCTCTCTCTCTCTCTCTCTCTCTCTCCTGACGCAGCAGAAATTGGGGTTATTCACGCTTCGTCCCATTTTGCGTCACCATGTATATATCAGTACAACTCAATATACAGAACATCAGTAAAAATCCCTCTCTGAAGAATTTAATGGTTTTTGAAATGTGTGGCTACATTCTACAGAGGTTCCCAAATCCCCTTTATATTCTACGGGGTCTCCCAAATCCCTTTTATATTCTACGGAGGCTCCAATTTCCAAAATCCCTCTTCTTTTCCAATACAATTATGTTTTGACATGTCTGTATTTTATTTCTACTATAT
>NC_137042.1:14210196-14535196 GCF_032717465.1 Coenobita brevimanus
TCTCACTTGCATCCTTTAACATCAGCTCAACCCTTCTACCTACACGTAAATCCAGCGCACTTTTTCCCTGTAAACAAGTACACTAAGCCTTGCCAATGTCGCAATGTCGTAAACCCAACCGGACGCGCCCTAGATAAGCGCTATCTCTGAGGAGCCGGGGAGACTGTCGCTGGGCGGAGAGGGAAAAAATGGTTGGTGTGGGAGGGAGCGGGGGATGAGTAAATAGAAAGTGGAGAAGTAAGTGCAATGAGGGTCACAAGGAGGGAAAACACACTGAGAATAAATAGGCGAGAGAGAGAGAGAGAGAGAGAGAGAGAGAGAGAGAGAGGCGGAACGCGTGAGGGAGACAAGAGTGTGAGGCTGAAAACAAAGAAGAAGGACGTGAAGAGAAAAGGACCACAGAAAAGTGAGAGAAAAAGAGACAGGGATGGGTAGACAGCAATGGTATAAGGGTGGAGGAGGAAAATGGTGAGGAGGAAAACACAAAGAGCAAGAAGCAGAGGAATAAAGAAGGACGGGTAGGGGGAGGAATGGTGTGTGTGTGTGTGTGTGTGTGTGTGTGTGTGTGTGTGTGTGTGTGTGTGTGTGTGTGTGTGTGTGTGAGGGGGGAGGAGGGATAAACAAGGGAAAAAGAAAGACAGGGATGATACGGACAAAACAGAAGGGAAGCGAGGGGGAAAAAAATGCACAAAGGAAGATGGGTAGTGTAGTGGACACGGTGGAGGGAGAATATATGGGAATCTAAAAAAATAAATAAATAAATAAATAAATACAGTAAATAAAATAAAAGTATATACATGTGGAAGCGCTGGATCCTAATATGGGGCTTCGCTAAAGACTACGGCAATGAAGCAGTTTCCGAAAATCTTATGCAAGTGACTGACGAACAGATTCGTTCTTATAGATACTCCCGCATCTAAATATGGGCAGAAAAGAGGAACTATAAATAGCCAAAGAAGGGACAGGGAGAATACCTGCGTACAATGGTGAAAAGACGGCGAAGAGGAGATCAAGAGCGAGTGGGGGGGGGGTGGATGGGCAACTGAGAAAGGGTGAGTGAGAGAAGAAAATGGAAAGGAAAGGCAGAGGTAAAGGAAAATACTGACGAACGCGATAAGCGAGGAGGCAGAAGAAAAGGGACAAGGGATAGCGTTGAGAGGAAAGATTGAAGACCATACAGCACCGATTCCAAGCAAAGATATATGACTTGCAACTGACACAAACGGGGAAGATGCAGAGGTGGTTTTGACGTAGAAACTGTACTGGCACTGAAGTGGCCTTCCTGTTTACGTGGTGTTGGCACTGAAGTGGTCTTGGCATAGAGGTGGTCTTAGCACTGAAGTGGTCTTGGCGTTGAAGTGGTCTAGGCAATGAAATGGTCTTGGCATTGAAGTGGTCTTGGCATTGACATGGTCTTTTAGCACTTAAGTGGTCTTGGCACTGAAGTGGTCTTGGCACTGACATGGTCTTCAGCACTTAAGTGGTCTTGGCATTGACATGGTCTTTAGCACTTAAGTGATCTTTAGCAGTGAAGTGTTGAATTTGTCTTAGTGTTGAAGTGGTCTTGGCATTGAAGTGGTCTTTAACGATGAAGTGGTCTTTAGTATTGAAGTAGGCTTGACGTTGAAGTGGTCTTGGCACTGACGTGGTCTTGGGATTAAAGTAGTCTTTTGCGTTGAAATGGTCTTGGTGTTGAAGTGGTCTCGGCGTTGAAGTGGTCTCGGCGTTGAAGTGGTCTCGGCGTTGAAGTGGTCTTGGCGTTGAAGTGGTCTTGGCGTTGAAGTGGTCTTGGCGTTGAAGTGGTCTTGGCGTTGAAGTGGTCTTGGCATTGAAGTGGTCTTGGTGGTGAAGTGGTCTTGGGACTGAAGTGGTCTTGGCGATGAAGTGGCTTGGTGTTGACGTGGACTGCTGAAAGGCATGACCTAGAAAGGGAGGAAGGGTTGACCTCAAACTGGAAGTCCGTAAACCGTTAATGCTGTGAAACCAAATGTCTAACCTAATAAGAGTTAAATAAAGGCAGGAAGAAACAGAGAAACATCAATTAGAGAGGTACGGCACGAGAGACAATATGGAGAAAGACTGGGGACAAAAAGGCCCCTTTTAGTCGCCTCTTACGACAAACAATGATACTGGGGAAATATACCCCTCCTTCCCTCCCCAGAAGAGAGAAAACGACCAAAACAGAGTACCGTAGAGGGAGAAGAAAATAGGTAAACGAGAGGAGTATAAAGGAAGAAAAAAAAGAACAAAGGATAAAGGGAAGAGAAAATTGGCGAAAGAAAGAAGTAAATGGGTATGAAAGAGAGAGAGAGAGAGAGAGAGAGAGAGAGAGAGAGAGATGGGGGGGATTTGCAAAAGAGAGGAAACAGAAGAAAACGAAAGTAAGAGGAGGAAAAATAAGTGAGCATAGCTGACGAGGAGAGGGAGTACATGAGAAAAACAAAGGGAATACATATAGGTAAAAGGAGAGAGAAATCAAAACAATGAATAGGTCAAAGGAGGAGAGAGAGAGAGAGAGAGAGAGAGAGAAACACTAGAATATGAGGTAAGCGATAATGGAAAGCACCAGTCCGGCTGTGCTACTCATGTGGGTACGATGAGAGGTGAAGGGGGAGCAGAAGTAGAAAGTGGAAGAGTACGGTGCTTAAGGAGGGCGGTTCGGTGTGGCGGAGGGATGGCAGTGGTGGCGAGGAATTGCATCAAAGAGCCAGAATTATTTCCACTGTGAAAACGAGACACACAGCGAGAATTATACCCACTGTGCAATCAAGACGTGACAGAACACAAGCTTTACCGCTGAAATGAACACACGTGACACAGAGCTAGAACTATAACCAAAGAGAGGTCAAGTCACGGACAGATTATGATGAAGTTCTGTCCACAGCACCCTGAATGAACTCCAGGACTGAGAGTCTGGCTACAGAAAGAAAAACAGCGTACAGTATCGAGGCGAACCCGGCGTCCTACAAAAGGAGAATGGGATGGGAGGGTGAAGGGGAAGTGCCAGGCCCTTGAAAGTCCTCACAGAAATATTCTCTGTGTATGTATGTGTGTGTGTGTGTGTGTGTGTGTGTGTGTGTGTGTGTGTGTGTGTGTGTGTGTGTGTGTGTGTGTGTGTGTGTGTGTGTGTGTGTGTGTGTGTGTGTGTGTGTGCGCGCGCGCGTTTTTTTTTTTTTTTTTTTGGGGGGGGCCTACAATTTAGGCCTTGGCCCAAAACTTCAAGTGATCAGAGGGCCATACCCCATCATTCCTGTAAGTTTAGCCAAAATAGCATCGGTAGCTTTCGCGTAAAGTTGTTAACAGACAGACAGACAGACAGACAAACAGACAAACCGAGTGAAAACAATACCTGTCCCCAAGCCCTTCCGGGGCTGGGATGGGTAATAAATCCACCCTATCTTCTTTCAACTCCCATGTCACTAGCACATTCCAGTATCCATCTCTTTATCGGCATGTATTGAAAGCTATATGGCTTTTATTAACAGCTTTTATCGACATTAGTCTGCCAAGTGTATTTACTTGTACAGTATTAACTTTAGCGGTTATAACATGAAAGTTATGAAAAACTTTCTTTTCTGACAGCCATGTCCTTAAGATGATGTTCATCAAACAGTATGCCCATGGCACCACATATCGATTCACTGCCATCCTCCACTGGACCCATACCAGTTCTCTGATTTACCACACGTCACTAATATAAATCTTGGAATACTATTCTATCACACTAGTCTCAACAGCAAGGGAAAAAAAATATCAAATGAATAAGAACGGCTAACCTGGAAACCGAAGAAGCCGGTTGTTATTTTTATGATAGAAAAAAGAAAGAAAGAAAGAAAAGAAATCTTGATGACTGTAGACTGTTGCTGTTTTCGCTAAACTAACGTCGAACGTTCAGCTTGGAGAACTCGACAGAAAGAAGTGTTTGCATTTAAACAAATGTAGCTAAATTAAAAAATAAAATAAAATAAAGCATGTGCTTCTATAATTATTTTGCGCATAATAATGATGAACTATATCATTTCAATAAGTAAACGATAAGGACGACTTGATAAAATACACAATTAGCCGCATTTGATCCAAGAATATTGTTGAAATTGATCAATTTTCCGGTGATGGCGGATGTGCTGCAAGGAAAAAAAATGCAAGGAATCTCTTAAATCTTCTGCAAAGAAAATGCAAACAAGAAGACACTCTTCATGCTCCTGTCAGTGAATAAGTTAGTTAACTGATAGACCTCAGACATAATGTGTAGCCCAAGTAAGATAAATCCCAGACGATAATTAACATACAGTGTATATATATATATATATATATATATATATATATATATATATATATATACCGTAAATAATCTCTCTCTCTCTCTCTATACAGTATATATATATATATATATATATATATATATATATATATATATATATATATATATATATAGAGAGAGAGAGAGAGAGAGAGAGAGAGAGAGAGTTGGACAAAATTCAAAATAAAGCCATTAATCAATAATCCTGCCATTACGCAGAACCTTCCTCCATTATCAGTACATAGATATGTTGCTTCTTTAGCATTATCTTACCAATATTTTTACCGTAAGTGCTCTGACGAACTGGCTTCAATTGTGCCTCCCCTTCACATTTTCTCCCGTAATAATCGGGCAGCTCAGAGCGCCCATGAACTCACATTCTCTCTCCCTCAATGCAGAACCTCTGCTTATCAAAATTCATTTATCCCCAGAACTACTACTCTCTGGAATTCACATCCTGGGAGCTGCTTCCCACAAACATTTAATCCACTTTTATTTAAATCCAGTTGTTATAAATATTCTACGAATGGAGGATGCCTTTAGGTACATGGATTTTTTTTATTTCCTTTGTTTTTCCTACCTCCATTCTCTCTCTCTCTCTCTCTCTCTACTACTCCTCGGAATTCACATCCTGGAAGTTGCTTCCCACAAACATTTAATCCATTTTTATTTAAATTCAGTTGTTAAATACATTATATATATATATATATATATATATATATATATATATATATATATATATATATATATATATATATATATATATATATATATATATATATATATATATATATATATATATATATGAGGTCTAAAATCTCTACCTCTCAACTCAGTACAGCCATCTCCATAAATCAAGACCTACCTACGATCAGTGAATGGGGACAAAACAACCTTGTCTCATTTAATGCTAGTAAAACTAAATATATACAATTTACTAATAGACAGATATTGCTAGATTCGTATATTACCTTCAGTAATACTAATATTCCCATCTCCAAAAGTACTGAAAATCTCGGCGTCTCACTTAACAGTGCCCTCAGCTGGACCTCTCATGTTAGATCACTTGCTAAAACCACCTCAGAGAAACTTGGATTAATGTACAGAGTCCGTAACTTCTTCGCCGATGAGCAGTTAGCTATAATTTATTAGAGTCATGTGCGCTCTCAGCTTGAATATTGCTCACCCTTGTGGAATGGATGTGAAGAGGTTGCATTAAAACTAAAAGACAAAATTCAGAACAAGGCTGTTAGAATTATTAACAACCCTGCCATTACAAATAAACTACCTCCCCTACAAGTAATAAGGAATGTTGCCTCCCTTGCATAATTTTACATAAATTTTTATGGCAAATGCTCAGACGAAGTTGCGTCCATGGTGCCACCTCTCCATGGCTTCCCTCGTGCTACACAGGCATCTGGTTGCGCTCATGACTGGAATGTCACTCAGCGATATTGCAGAACTTCTGCCTATCAGAATTCTTTCATTCCCCGTACTGCATCTCTTTGGAACTCGCGTCCCCAGAGTTGTTTCCCTCCAAACTTCAACCTACAACTGTTCAAGTCTAACTGTTAAAGATATTTTATGAACAGAGGACACCAGTAAACTGGTGTATGGATTTATTTTTATTCATTTGATTTTCCTTCCTCTGCTCTGTTATTATATATATATATATATATATATATATATATATATATATATATATATATATATATATATATATATATATATATAATATAATATAGAAATATAATACGTATAATAATTATTATTATATAATATACCTATTGTATTTAAATATAAATACTGTATATATATATATATATATATATATATATATATATATATATATAATACATACTGTACATTCATATATATATATATAAATATATATATATATATATATATATATATAATACATACTGTACATTCATATATATATATATATATATATATATATATATATATATATACATACACACACAGTATATCTAACTATCTATAATATATATATATACACATTTAATATACTACATACATACATTCATATATATATACACATTTAATATAATGCATACATACATTCATATATATATATACAGTATATCTATCTATATATAATATATATATATATATATTCATTCATTGCCAGACGCCATGTATCCCAAACGGGGTGGTCAACGGCTTAGAGTTAATTGTTTTACAGGGAGGGGCACTAATCCTCCACCAACCCCACTTGACACGTAGGGATGCCAACAGCATCTGGTGTTCCCAGGCGGTCACCCATCCAAGTACTAACCAGATCCAACGTTGCTTAACTTCGCTGATCGGACGGGAAGCGGTGTACTCAACGTGGTATGGCCGTTGGCATATATATATATTTAATATACTGCGTGTATATATATATATATATATATATATATATATATATATATATATATATATATATATAATAGAAAATCTTAGCAGTTTGCTAAAAGTCTCTTAAAAGCAAACAATCCTGGCTAATTAACTAACGCAAGAATAATGAGCTCTGCGTCCATTTTTGTGGTCGGACGGGGCGCCCACCATACATTTATGTGCAGTGTTATCTGCAAATGACTTAGTGAAAAATCTAACGGCTTCTTGGTCACCAGGAAAACACAATATACAACGTTGGGTGGTAAATGGACGACTGACGGTCTAATGGGTTAATGTGCCCCAACCCGGTTTACATCCAGAGGAAGGTTGGGGCTACTTCTCACATAATACAACTCACAGTAGTACATGTAGTCACTATCGCATGCAATGCCTGAACTACGGAAAGTTTGTTTGCCTCAGGCCCCTACACTCTTGGTGATCAATAAAATAATACCTGATACACCAGCAGATACTATATTACTTATACAGGCATTAGTACGCTTCAACTGGTTTCGGTCTCCGTCCTAAATCTCTCCTCTGATGTTACACCCTCAGCTGCCTTACCCTCACTTACCACACATCACCGACTCTCCCCAGCCTCCCTCACTCGCATCTACCTACTTTCACAAGCCGCCATTATCCCTCCCCTCCCCTCACCCCTCTTTATGCCATTCCTCTAGTGGCCTTGCATTCCCATCAGTCATGTCCTTATTTCTCTCACACCCTTCCCTTACTCCTCTCTCTCTCTCTCTCTCTCTCTCTCTCTCTCTCGTCCCAATGGACGCAACTTCGAATCCCGGGTGGAGCAGCACGAGTTTAGGGATTTCAATTTCGTTCAAGCACACTTATGAATATATCGTAAGACCGGCCGACACGTAGAAATATCCCCGTTAATACCAATATTGAGACTGCCCTACCATTTATTCAATATAAACAGTGGGTATCAGCGCCGAAATGGTGACATGTGGAGTCCTCTGAGCCGCAATGAATGGGCTGTTAGGCATATGCCCAGAGTCGGACACACACACACACACACACACACACACACACACACACACACACACACACACACACACACACACACTTCCTCCAGAAATTACGAAATTACATTAACTAAACAACTCGACTATCACAAGAATTCGCATCACAAACTTCATGAGGAAAATTTGTAGTCCATAAACAGGAAGTGTGGCTACAGTGAACGGCATGCAGGGTTTGTCGTAACTGCATGATAAGACAGAGGCAAGATAATCTGTAGATAGGCGCTCAGATACGAGTTACGCTACCACAATCCTGGCTGAATCATATAATTGGGGCGAACTGGGGTAGGCTAATGAAGGTATGCGGAATGTGGAAGAAGATACGATATGTTGGCAGCAACAAGAGGCAGATGATGAAGTGAGAGGAAGGATTTGAGGTGTACACCTGCAGACACATAAATACTGATTCACTCCATATCGGTGGATAACGAGTTATATGTGACTTTCCAAACCCTGTGATGCCATCTCCAGAGTCCAGCCAACTTCCCAAAATATTATGTAAGGATCATAACTTTAGTCAATAACAAAAAGTAGATATTTTTACAGTCGCTAGGTAGATTTAACCCGTTCCGTCTCACGACTTTCATTTCAATCAGTTTTCCACCATGCGATTTTATTCAACCTAGGAAGGATCTCTGGTATGGAAAGGGTTAATAAAGTATATACCTACCTCCACTTGCTAATAAAATCTGTTCTAAGCTAAATAAAACAGTCTGCAGATAGGAAGACTAAGATGAACAAGAAGCCGTGCCAAGGCACAGCAAACACGTCCCCGGCAGTCATTTTAGTGCTGACGTATAAGCACAACAGGATATCTAGTCAAAGGTGTCACATATCAAATTTGGAATAAATCAGGTGAAAACTGACGATTCTATACTCATTTGAAATTGTAGGGCCGACCGACCTGACACTGACCCTACTACCGCAAACTGGAGGGTGACCCTTCCGATGTAATGAGGCATGTTATAGGATGCAGATTTGAAAGATGCACCTTTAGGTTTTAGTTTCCCGTCAATATGACGAATTAGAAGTTATGACGAAAAAACGATTTTTACCCGTAACCCACCTTTTTTTTTTTTTTATTACATTTGGGTGACCTACAGCCTGGGCTCTGACCCAATTTGGCCCAAAATTTAATCAGAACAGAAGGTCTGCGTTCATCATCCCTGTAATTTTAGTTAAAATCGCACCAGTAGTTTTCGCGTAGTTAACAAACAGACGGACAGCAGACAGACTGACAGACAAACAAACAGACAAACCGAGTGAAAACAATACCCGTCCCCGAGCCCCTCCGGGGTGACGACGGGTAAAAATGTTATCGGATTCACGAGGGTATGCAAACAATGATGACTTGAAACACTATCCAATGTGCTGTCTTAACAACTATGCTATTGTATGACTATGTAAACTAAATAATTAAAAAAAAAAAATAACTACCATACTAAGAATTACCTACCCGACTAAGAATCCCGTGCATGCCAAAAACTGGTGGCACAGCAGGCTTCATAACATCTTCCTTTGCAATATATTCTTTATGTTGCAACTTTCACACTGCCTTGTACGTTACTTATGTCGTTTATATCTAAGTGGTTTAAATTAATAACAAAATGACGATAGTAGGGTGCATGTGGAAAAATAAAGTGGTAAGAAAAGTACGCTACGAAGCTGATATGGGGTTGAAGTAGGCTTCGGCTTCTGTTTCAAATTGCCAGGATTTTCGCGCAACTGCTTCAGCTTCAGCTTCATAACTTTTACAACATCTGGTTTCGGCTTTGGCTCAGGTGACGAAGATTAACTCAAGCCCAGTACCAAGCAGCCGCTGGGCCAGTTAGTAAATATAATACACGGAGGCCAAGACATACCGTTTATCCCTTCAAAACCGTTTACAACGAATCACTCAGAACCACGATGGTTAAACATTAAAAATATTTCATAGGCGAAAGGAAAGGAATATAATAGAAAAATAAAACGTGGAGAGAAACACTTACGTAGCCGGTACGCAATTTTGAATACAAAAGTAAAGAGGGAGATACCGAAAGCAATGAGAAGTTATGAAATTACGGATGCTAGTGAATCGAAAGAAAATCCCAAGGGTATTTACCAACTGTACCGTACGAAAAATAATGATAGCATAGTACCTCTCAGAACAGAATCAGATATTACCAGTCAAGACAAAGAAATGTGCTCCATCCTAGGCCGGGCGCACATTGAGACGCAGGGCAGCGCAGAGCAGGGCAGACGCAGGGCAGGGCAGGTGTAGTGCGCACATTGAGAAGCAGTCTGTCGTCCTGTGCGGGTACTGTGGTCATGACTGTCGCTCAAGATTACTTACGAAACCTTAGGTCAGAGTCCGACTCAGAAAATGAATTTGAGAAAGTTATGTTATTATATGACATTTGTAAAGGAAAGAGGTCACTGTGGAGGAGTGAATACATAGAAAAGAGGAATACCCATGGGGCATTTGCTTTAACCTCAGAGTCTGATACAAGATACAAGAATTATTTCAGATTAAGCCGAGATCAATTTGAAGAAGTGCATAATATGATACAAAGTGACATATCCTCTGGTAAATTTCATTGTGCAATACAATTTGCATCATACAATTTTTTTCCTTGAATTGCTTGATATTTACTAACTACAGTAAATGCAATATCCCAAGAGCTAGTTTCATTACATATAATTCAGTAGTACCATCTGCCTGTCTGTCTGTCTGTCTCACACACACACACACACACACACACACACACACACACACACACACAAGATGCAACGGCATACATCAACGGAAAGCCTATATCTCAGTCGTATACGTATGCAAGTTCATGATATTATTTTTCATACAACAATATACTCACCATCTTTAAATTGTAGAGTGCATGCAATCACAGCCCATATCTTGTCTTTACAAGATCCCTTCATGTACTCAGGATGAGTAGTGTCATACAGCACTCTTTGTTGGCGGACAGCCTCTATAAGTTCCTCGGTGGACGACATCGTGAGTACTGTCAAAATGAATTGCTGTGCCGCATGTGCGCAGGAAACTGCGTTTCCAAGACTGCGTGGCGCAGGCCGGCACAGGTCTGCACCTAAGCTGTGCTGCCCTGTGTGCCCACGTGCGCGCTTACATTTCAAATAGTGAGATTCAATTTTCTGCCCTGCTCTGTGCTGCGTTGCCTGTGTCACCTGCGTCCCAATGTGCGCCCAGCCTAAGCGCGAACGTGGGCACGCAGGGTAGCTGCAGACCTGTGCCGGCCTGCACCACGCAGTCTTGGAAACGCAGTTTCCTGCACACTTGCCGCACAGCAATTCATTTTGACAGTACTCACGATGTCGTCCACCGAGGAACTTATAGAGGCTGTCCGCCAACAAAGAGTGCTGTATGACACTACTCATCCTGAGTACATGAAGGGATCTTGTAAAGACAAGATATGGGCTGTGATTGCATGCACTCTACAATTTAAAGATGGATAGTATATTGTTGTATGAAAAATATCATGAACTTGCATACGTATACGACTGAGATATAGGCTTTCCGTTGATGTGTGCCGTTGCATTGTGTGTGTGTGTGTGTGTGTGTGTGTGTGTGTGTGTTCTTACCTAATTTCTTACCTAATTGTATCTTTACAGGAATGAGTCAAGCTCGTACTGTCCCGTGTCTTAAACCATATTTATCGTACCTATCCTTAAATTTGTGAATTGTTTTGGCACACACTATTTCATTCGGTAGTGCATTCCATTGATCAATTGCTCTGTTTGGGAAACTGAATTTCCTTACGTCTTTATCACCTCTCTTCTTATGCAGTTTTATGCAGTGTCCTCTAAGTGATGCTTCTCCATATGTTAAGTAATCATTTATGTCTATTTTCTCCTTTCCTGATATGTACTTATATAGCATTATCATGTCACCTCTTTTCCTTCTCTCCTGTAGTGTTGGTAGATCCAGTTTATTTAGTCTTTCTTCGTAGCTTAGGTCCCTTAAGCTTGGTATCCATCTTGTAGCGGCCCTTTGAACTTTTTCAATCTTGTCTATATGCTTTATGAGATGAGGACTCCAGACTACTGATGCATATTCCAGGGTTGGTCTAATGAATGATGTTATTATCCTTCTTAGCATGTCTTCATTTATGTATGTGAATGCTATTCTCATATTTGCAAGCAGTGTATACATGTTCCGTACCTTCTCGCTGATGTGGTCAGCCGAAGATAGTCTGTTATTGATAATCACACCTAGGTCTTTCTCTCTTTCTGATGTGTACAGGGTTTTATTTCCTAACTTATAATCCCAATCAGGTCTTTTTCCACATTTACCAAACTTGATTACATGACACTTGTCCACATTGAATTCCATTTGCCATGTACTACTCCATTCATGAAGTTTATTTAATTCTTCTTGTAGCTCTTTACAAGAGTCTGTGTTAGTAATTCTCCTTTGTATTTTTGCATCATCTGCAAATATATTCAGATAGCTCTCATTTCCAGTGTTACTGTTTATATCATTTATATACACTAAAAACATGATTGGTGCCAGCACTGAACCCTGTGGTACTCCACTAGTCACTTCTTTCCATGATGAGTAGTTTCCTCTTAGTACTGTCCTCATTTCTCTTTTTATGAGAAAGTCTTGCATCCAACAAAACAGTTTGCCTCGAATTCCTCCTTGATGGTAGTTTCCATAAAAGTCTTTGGTGTGGTACTGTGTCAAAAGCTTTCTTGAAATCTTGATAGATACTGTCCACCTATCCTTCCCTTTCCTGTATTGTGTTTGTTACTCTGTCATAGTAGCTCAACAGATTAGTAACACATGATTTTCCTTTTCTGAAACCAAACTGTTTTTCTGTTATCATACTGTGTTCTTCTAGATGATTTACCCAAGCTTTTCTTATAAATTTTTCTAATATCTTGCTTACAACACTAGTCAGTGATACTGGTCGGTAGTTGAGTGGATTTTGTCTATTTCCTTTCTTGAATAAGGGGACAATATTTGCTTTTTTCCAAATATCAGGTAGTTTACCTTGACTCAAGGATTTCTTGAAAATTAAAAATAATGGTTTACTTAACTCTTTTGCACATTCTCGTAATACCCAACATGAAATTTCATCAGGACCACTTGCTTTTCCTCTGTCTAATCTACTTAACTCCTCCTGTATTACTTTTTCTGCTATTTGTGTATCTGGTAGTATGTGTGGACATGCGTGTTTCACATAGTCCCTCTCAAAATTTTTTTCTTCTGTAAAAACTCATTGGAAATTCTTATTTAGTGCTTCACAAATATCTTTCTCTTGTGTATAAGTGATTCCCTCATCCGTAATGGATTGTATTATATCTTCTACTTTGGTTTTGCTTCTGATATAGCTGTAAAACAGCTTTGGTTGATCACTACTTTTATTTATTATATCCTCCTCAAACTGTTTTTGGGCTTTCCTCCTTATTCTTGTATAGTCGTTTCTTGCCTGTTTGTAATTATTATATGCCCTTTCACTATTGTGTCTTCTGTATCTATTCCACAACAAATCTCTTCTTTCTTTTGATTTTTTACATTCTGTATTGAACCATTTCAGTACTTTCTTATCTGCTTCTTTGTGCTGTGGGATGTACTTCTGGACTCCTATTTCATAAAATTCACAGAATTTTTTATATACAGCATTTAAATCTTGTCCTCTAAGCTCATTTTCCCAATCAACTTCTAAGAAATAATTCCTTAGGTCTTGATAATTTCCCTTTTTATAGTTTAGGCTCATTTTGTAACTGTCATTGCTGTTTACTATGTCATATGCTATCCTTAAGTTATAATTTAGTACTGCATGATCGCTTTTGCCGAGTGGAGGATATATTAAACTGTCAATATCATTTTCTTGCCTAATAAATATTAGATCTAGCACTGAAGGTACATCAAGTCCTCTTTTTCTGGTGGTTTCCCTCACATGTTGTGTTAAGAAAAACTCTTGTACGAGATCCAGGAGCTTTTGGTCCCAACAGCTTTCTTGGCCATTTATATTTAGAGTATTCCAATTTATATTTGTACTGATGTCCCCAGTTAGTATAATTCTTTCCGATTTCTCTTCCATTTTATGTAGCAATGATCTTATACTCTGAATTGTACTCTCTGCCAGGTCCTCATATTCGTCTCTTTCCCATGTGTTTGATCTGGGTGGCATGTACAAATTGGCTACAATTACTTTACCTTCAGATGTGTCGATCTCTACTGCAATCAGTTCTACTTGTGATGGTATATCTAGTTTTATTACCTTAACTTTTAGATTTTTCTTTGTTAATATTATAATTCCTCCTCCTTTTTTTAAATTTCTGTCTCTTCTCCATATATTGTATTCCTCTAAGTTTAGTATGTCATTGGATATCCTTGGTGTTAATTTTGTTTCAGTTAGGCATATTATTTGTGGTTCATTTTCTCTGACAATCATTCATCTCTAGTAATTTAGATACCATTCCATCCACATTTGAGTACATCAACTTTTATCATCTTGTTTATATACTTGTCATGACATGGTTCTACTACCTTCCTCCTTTTTCTTCCATCCTGTTTGTGTACCACTTTCGTACCTGCAATCCTATTACTTTGTAAAAAAAAATTCTTCTTCTCCTCTTCTGATCTTCCCTCATTTTTTGTTTTTGCTTCCTCCCTTTTCTCTTTCAGTAATTGCAGTTCCTCTTGTATTAGGCATCTTTTTATCCATACATTTTTGAACTCCTCTTTTTCCATAAGATTCTTTGCATTTTTTAGTATCTCTTCCACAGTGTTTACACTCTGAAAAGTCACCTTTAGAGGTCTTGTGTTGCTTTTCTCATATTTCCCTAACCTTTTGTGTTCCTCTATGTCTTTACTACAGATTTCCTCTGATACTTCTTTCAGTAAGTTCATTACATTTGTCATCTCTTTTTTGTCTCTTGTGATCTTGTTTTTAACTTCTTCCTCTTCTATACCAGTGATTACTATTGATTTGTTTATCTCTACTGAATCTCTGACTAACTTTGGATTGTTTTGGATTATTCTTTTCACCTCCTTTTTAATGCTTTTTTCCTCCGCCCTTGTTTCTAAGTCTTTCTTTACTTTCACCATTTCAACATACGTGGTTTCTACATCATTTTTGTAGCTTTGCACAGCTTCATTCACTTGTGTTATCTTCTCAATATCACTGCTCTGGTCAATAAGACTGCTAACTTGCCTAATTGTCTCTGTGTCATTTTTGAACTCTTCCATAACACTCTCGTGACTGACTACTGTACTTGCCATTTCACTCATTTTCTTCCTAAGTGTACTCAATTCCACTGTTAGTTCACTGATGGTTGTGTCTTTCTTATTGGCCTCCCTTCCTAGTTTTTCTATTTCTTCCTTTTGCAAGTGCATCTGCTTCTTTATTTCATCAATTTCATTTTTGAAAGCCATTTCTAGTTTGTTTACACGTTCAACCAGTCTATTGTGAGTCTCTACTTCAACCAGTTCTTGGTAGAAATCATCATGTTGCTTTTTACCTTTATCCCTTTTCTGTTCCAAATTTGCTTTACTAAAGTATGTATCCATTTTGCAATACTTAAAGTGCAGAGCATGTACTTACAATCTCCGTGTTGTTGTAGTCTAAACAAACCTCAGAGATGGCTCAGCGTATTCTTTCGTCTTGGTTCTATTTCCTGTTTGAACAAGTCTTGTTTAAACTTATTATTTTTTTTCCTTTTAATATGAACAATCATTTAGTCTAACCTGGTACTGAGCCTGACTCATTCAAAGATACTAATTTAGGTAATGCCACTGGCCGTGATGATTCGGTACGGAGCGCCGGTGTCACACGTCAGCCTAGATTGAATCCCTGTGTGTGTGTGTGTGTGTGTGTGAGAGAGAGAGAGAGAGAGAGAGAGAGAGAGAATGGTACCACTGAATTGTAAATAACGAAACTAGCTCTTGGGATATTAGATTTATTGTAGTTAGTAAGTATTAAGTAATTCTATGAAAACTATTATATAATGCACATTGTACTACACAACGAAATTTATCAAAAATATTAACATGCCAACACCCTGTATCGTCATTATTTTTTCCATCATCATTACTACCCTTTTTCACTTATTCCTTCCTCTCCTCTTTCAAGGTTTCGTAAGTAATCTTGAGCGACAGCCATGACCACAGTACCCGCACAGGATGACAGACTGCTTCTCAATGTGCGCACCACGCCTATGCTGCCCAGTGTTGTCCTGCCCTCCCCTGCACTGTGTCTGCCCTGCTCTGCGCTGCTTAGAGTCTCAATGTGCGCCCGGCCTAAATAATTATTTCATATCAGTATTTACAAAGGAAAATCTAGACCTGATTCCTAAAGCAGCAAATATTTACAATGATGAATACGGAAAATGTTCTTAGTAAAATAACCATTAGTAAGGAGGACGTTTTGAAAGAAATTAATAAGGTAAAACCTCAAAAATCGCCAGGTCCAGACAATATAAATGCAAAAATTATAAAAGAAACCAAAGAAGAATTATGTCAGCCACTATTAACGTTATTTAATGACTTTAAATTTAGGAGAAGTTCCAGAGGCGTGGAAGACCGCAAAAGTAGTGCCCATTTTTAAAAAGAAAGATAAAGCTGCTGCGTCAAATTATCGTCCGATAAGTCTAACGTCAATAGTATGAAAAATATTAAGAGTCAATTTCGGCAAATAAGATTAGAGAACAATTAGAAAAATTTAATCTTATAAATGAAAGTCAGCACGGATTCAGGCAAGGGCGATCCTGCCTCACAAACTTCTTGTCATTCAGATCGGAGGTCTATGAGGCAGTAGATAGCAATAAAGCTTACGATATTATTTATCTGGACTTTAGTAGAGCTTTTGATAGGGTCCCACAAGAAAGGTTAGTTAGAAAGGTTCGAGCACACGGTATAGACGGCGATATCTTAAAATGGACAGAATCCTGGCTGAAAGGACGAAAGCAGAGAGTATTAATAAATGGAACAGGTCCGACTGGGAATTAGTAACTAGCGGTGTACCACAGGGTTTAGTACTCGGTCCCTTATTATTTATTATATATATATATAAATGTTCTAGACTTAGGAATCACTAGCAGTATCAGCAAATTTGCTAACGATACAAAAATAAGGCGTATCATTAACTCGACTGACGACTGCCATAACTTACAAAAGGACCTCGATATATTGTCCAAATGGTCTAAAAATTGGCAAATCGAATTTAACACTGAAAAATTTAAAGTACTTACCGTAGGCAAGACCATTGGAGATACTAAATACAGCTTAGATAACAAAGAAATAAGCAAATCGGAATGCGAGAGAGATCTAGGAGTTATGGTTAGTAACCTCAAACGAAGGCAACAGTGTATTAATTAATGCGAGAAATAAAGCAAATAGGGTCCCAGGATTTATTTCGAGAAGAGTGAGCAACAAGTCATCAAAGTAATACTGCAACTTTATCTAGCATTAGTAAGGCCACATTTAGACTACGCCCTACAATTTTGGTGTCCGTACTACAGTGGATATTAACTCGTTAGAAAATGTACAGAGAAGAATGACGAAAATGATACATGATATTCGGAACCTGTCATACGAAGACAGACTAAAATGACTAAGTCTGCACTCACTTGGGAGGTGTAGCGTACAAGAAGACTTAACTGAGGTGTTTAAGTGGATGAAGAGTATAAATCAGGGAGATACTAGCAAGGTACTTAAAGAAAGCATACAGGATAGAACTAGAAGTAATGGTTTCAAACTGGAAAACTTCCGTTTTGGTAAGGAAATCGGTAGAAATTGGTTTTGTCAATAGAGTAGTAGACGAATGGAATAAGCTACCTAGTAAAGTAGTTGCTGCCTCTTCCACTGGGAGTTTCAAGCATAGGTTAGATAAGCATATGACAAATCAGTGGTGGGTATAGAAAAAAAAAATCGAATAACCAATACTAATTCATTCTTTTTCTTTTTCAGGTGACACTACGATAGCCTCTTTTTCTCCTTTCACACTTACCTATAAAATGTCCAAGCCAGTTTTTCTATACTGTGTGGTGTTCTTTCAGACTTCTTCCTGCCGGCTACGGCTGGAGGGTTTGGAGGGTGGGGGAGAGCCTTCTTTGCTATCCTTATCTCATTCTATTGGTTCAGTTACTCTTATAGGAGCTGCCTAGCATGGGCCAAACTGGCCTACTGCAGTTGTCCTCTCATCTTTTGTTCTTATGTTCATACCTTTCAAAGGACTTTGGCTTCGGCTTCATACCTTTCTAAGGGCTTCGGTTTACAGTATCTGGTTTCAGCTTCATACTTTTCTAAGGGCTACGACTTTGGCTTCGATGCCAAAGCGTTGGTTTCAGCCCCAACTGCATGCAATTACACAAGGATCAATAATAAAATACTGTATGTCTAATCACTCTTTAGAACCTGAGAGATGAGCAATGTTGGTAATTATACCAATAACATGAAATGGAGAGGTCTAGAACATGTGGGAACTGGGAAAAATATTGTTCTCTTGGCGACACAACTGCCAGGGTCATATCCCGTCTCACAATGAAAACGATTTAATGATTTAACAATGGGGATGTTATTACCTCCGCCAATGACGTTAGAGGAGGTTATATACTCACATAAGTTTGTCTGTTTGTCCACAAGATATCTCCAAAAGTTTTCAATGAATTTTAATGAAATTTTGTGGAAGGGTGGGCCATGGACCAAGAATGAACTGATTAAATTTGGGGGTGGATCTGGATCCGAATCCGGATACTGCAAAGGGAATGGCGGAGATATGCGCTCTCTGAGTGCTTTTTAGCTATTTATGAGGTACTTGTTTTGCATACAACAGTCCTGCATATAACTGAGTCATTAAACTGTCAGTTACAGCAAGGAAATTCAATTTGTTCAGTAATTTTATACCACTAAGACAAACACAGTTATGCTGTAAAGTTTAATCAATACTGATTATATAACTTTGAACTTAATTTGTATCCAATGCAAATCATAAACTGTAAGAGGCTGCAAAGGAATTTAATTTAAAACAATCTTCTATCTTCTGATATTACACAGGTTTTTCTGAAAATCATCTGAGGGACAGTATGGTAATTTTATCACGCTAGGGAGGCCACTGCAGTATTCTGTTGTACATTTTTTAATGAACATCTCAGACCTATAACTTCATATGCATACTTCACTGCAAGATAATTTGCTGTCTAAAAAAAATGAATAAAATGGTTTGTTTTCGCATAGAGCCTGATGTTCTGTCCGCCTGGTTCTCAAGGGCGTCCTGTGACTCAAATCTGGCTTCGGCTTCATACATTTTCGTGTGACTTCGGCTTCGGACTGATAGCAGTTTGCCTGGTAATATAATTCATGCAGTAAAAGGAAAAAAGTTCCATGCCTCTTGCTGCACTTAACATTCAAACAACCCACTCCACTTAACATGTTGACACAAAAACGAAGCACTGTAATACAGAACTACACTGTGACATGCTGCCCTTGGTGTTTATTACCATTCAGGATTTCACTGTGACAGATACTGCCCTTGGTGTTTATTACCATTCAGGATTTCACTGTGACAGATACTGCCCTTGGTGTTTATTACCATTCAGGATTTCATAAAACCGTACGCTTAGGGTATCATATTGTTCCGGGGACCGATCCAACACTGTCGGAAATTTAATTATTTATATATCACCAAACCCATGAGCGCGACATTTCTTTTTTCTCGGGGGAAGGGGGGGGGGTAGTGCAAATACAAAAAGTCATTTTTTTTATATGACTTACAGTAATCTTCCTGGCACATGCAGTAAACTCTCACGGTCACCTCTGATCACAGCATATTACAACTTATTACCTATACCTCAGCATAATCACAGTATTTCACTAACACTCACTCATCGCGCACAGGTGTTATGTTTCTGTGTGTGTGTGTGTGTGTGTGTGTGTGTGTGTGAGAGAGAGAGAGAGAGAGAGAGAGAGAGAGAGAGAGAGAGAGTCGGACACAGCCTAATATACAAGTGCTAAACTGATATGAAGAAACTATTCTCATAAACCACATAATTAAGCATGCACATCTAATTGGGAAAAGAAAGTTAATTATAAAGAAATAACAAACCTAACTGCTGATGGTATATAATGCAACACAATACAACCTCAACATGACAAAGGTGCTGTATGAGCTACACTAATGTGTCGCTGTTTATGATACTTGCCTAAATGGAAGAACTTTAATCAAGAATACACATTCAAATCAATAAACACCGTAAAATTTTGATAAACTTCTCACAGCCACTGCCACTAGGAACTGAGCTATAACGGGACCTTGTGGTCAAGGTCACTCATCTTGCACATGTCATCTTAGGTCATCACAATCTATAAGGCCACCAAGTCTGATGGTTCTAGCTTTAATCCTTCACGGAAAAAATGATGACATCCGGAATGTCCGGAAAAGTCCCAATTTTTTACGTCAGGCGATCTGTAAATAATCCACACACTAGAACCACACTCCTTTCCACATTGCGTCCACCTTAAGGTTACATTATAGTAAAATTTAAGCTTTCTAGCTTAAGCAGTTCTTGAGATACAGTGCTGACTCACTTTTCTGTGTTCTGGATAATACCCGGAGACCCAGATGACGGATTACCACCATATTTGGACAACAGAGGACAGTTGTTCGACAAAGATGACCAACTTCAAAGACTCTAAGCCAAATAGCCTTTGAAATATTGCAATTTTAAAATAAGTAATAATAATAATAATAATAATAATAATAATAAATATTGACAAAAACACGAAAACCTTCCACAGGCATGTGAGAAGTTTTAATAACTTTGACAAAACCAAGAAAACTTCCCATAGGGTTGTGGAAAGTTTTAATAATATGGCTACACTTAACAATATAAACTACTAAGCTATATCATCAGGTTACACCTGGTAGCAGAAGTGGTAACTGTAGAATAAATATGGTCGTCTGGCCAAGCAGACTGATCAACCACTGGCAAGCATCACCCCTACAGGGCTGTCCAGTCCAGTGAACTGATGTCCCCTCGCAGTGGACAGTGCCTTGTCATAGCGATGTGCGGGGAAGTGTAGGGGGTTGATTCCTGGATGCACGCCACAACTGCATCTTTCCACACAGTTAACAGGGGCATCATATTCGGCTCCACATCACTCCGTTATGTGGTTATAAGATTACCACCCAGCGTAGTCACCAAAGAAGTCGGCAGCACTACATCCAGTAAGTGGATGATGATCGCCACCACCACTTTCATGTTACATGTACTTGGTTTAAATCTAACGCCCGCCTAAATCCTCCTTATAATCAAAATTCCAATGTTACAATATGAAGGAGGTAAGACTATTAGTATTATTCATTAGTTGCATCATAATATACTAATACTCAATATATTAACGGAATTTTACCTTTCCTGACGATGACGTACCCAATTATTTGTTTATTCTTGATACTTCCAAGCAATTTAATTCATCTTCAAAATAATGTTTAGCACCGAAGATTAAAACCTACAGTACTTTTTCACCACCTTATTTCCAAGAGTCTACCCAAAGCCAAATTTACTTGTCCGGTGCCACCGAGAATAAAGGAAAATGCATAATCCGACTGAAGTTTATGTTTAATCACTTTGATGTTTTTTTTCGCTGTGTTCCTTCCTACAGACGAATATATTAAGCTTCTGAGGGCCACCTGGGTGAGAGTTAAGACTAGTTCTGTCTAACCAGTGCAGCTCAAAAAGTATTTCCTGAACTTAATAAAATCGTTCGGCGAAAGCCATAATTATATACAGATATTCTCACGGCGAAGTCTTTCATATCGGGGATATTTTCTTTTACAATACGAAGAGTCTAATTAATTTGTTCTTGCTTCCAACAGACCATTTTAGTCAGCTTTAGAGACACCTCTTGTAGTAAACAAGTAAATAAAGACTATATCTAACCTCTCCGGGTCGAGATGTCTTTCCAATGCTCAACAAACTTCCATGGAGATACAAAGAATAAATTAACATACGTCAATGGACTGAAAGAATTACCACTTTCGTATTTAACTTCAAACTTGATTCACTCCCGTCGATACACTGACGTCATCTTCATTTTATTCTTGTTATCTCAGACGATTTCATTCAGTTCGGAAGACTTTTCGAAATGAAGAGCTTAGGCATTAATACCCTTCACTACTACGGTGCTCTCCCACCCGAATACAATCCCCTGCTAACAAAAAAAAAAACTATTGTAACAAATCTATACTAAAAAAAAAAGGCGTCATCGGGCTGAAGAGGTACGTCAGTATGTAAATTGTGTGTGTGTGTGTGTGTGTGTGTGTGTGTGTGTGTGTGTGTGTGTATCAGTAATTTACTGCTAGTGTACATGAACGTGTTCGTGTGTGTGCGCATGTGTGTGCACATTTGGGAGTGAGTGTGGTGTGGTATAAAGACGCCTCAGGCAAGGTCGACTTCTCCCTCACCCTCTCTCCTGCCCCTCGGCTTTTCCCTTACCCCCTTCCTCTTAACTCCCTCCCACCACCAACACTGCTACCGCAACAACCACCACTGTTCCATCACTAACATCATGACTACAACAACCACAGCAAACATCACTGTTTCTATCACTTTTCTATTCCCTCACACCACCAAAACAACCTCCACAATGACCACCACACCAACACCACTATTTCTACCATGAACACCACCGTAACAACCGCAACAACCAACATCGTAACACTCACACCATAACAACCACCATAATGACGACCACCACCATGATTACCACTACTACTACCACTATTGGTATTCCTAATGCCACTACACGACAACTATCACCATAACTACCACAAGCACCACCCTTACTACCAACATTCTTATCAATGAACTACACCCAGGATGCCACAGGTATTTCAACTGCCACAAATTCTACAACTCCCTTTATAATAGCCAGCTCTACACTCCATTCTCCACAACGGCACCACTACAGTAACTACAACTACTGTCATCCTTGTTTCTTATCACCGTAATAATTACAACCATTTCCCTTCTATCTTAACAACATTTACCATATCCTCAATGATACAATATATACAACTAAAACTACCACCACTGCTACCACAACCATGACCAACAACTCACAACCACAACTACCATACTGGTCACCAAAATCATATCCGCCACTACCACGGCCATACAACACTGACAAGATACCCACCACAACACAACTACTACTACTATAACACCCACCACAATCACCACAACCGGTAACCGCGACCGCACGACAAAACCAAAACAATCTCGACCCCAAAACCAGACGACCAAAAACCATAATATAACCAAGACACAACCACCACAACCATCATTACCACAGCCACATGATCACAAGAACAGCACAATCACCCTTACCAGGAATCCTTCACTAAGACAACCACACACCCTACAACAACCACAGCCATACAACCACAACAACCAGCACCTCGACTTCAACTTTCACCGAGTGTGGTGTGTGTCAACATGGCGCCGCTGTCACTCATGTTTAGACCAGTGTGTGTGTGTGTGTGTGTGTGTGTGTGTGTGTGTGTGTGTGTGTGTGTGTGTGTGTGTGTGTGTGCGTGTGTGTGTGTGTGTGTGTGATATGACGTCTCCAAGTTTTCCTTGCTGCCTCCAAACGATTTTATTCAACTAAGGGAAGACTACTTATACTGTAGGCGTGCATGAGGGTTACATCAAATTCCTTCAGTTCTAAAAGAGTCTCCTTACCATAACAGAATCATTTGGAGATAGGAGGAATAAGCTACAAAAGACGTCTACGTCGTGCTGTGTTAACGGTTAATTAAGCCTTTTCTCATTCAAAATACACAAGGTTTATGACACCTCAGGCAACCTTAAGTTCTTTACTACATCATCATCATCTTTGCCTTGTTACCTCAAAACAATTTTATTCAGAATAACCTTTCGTAGTTAATACATGGGTTATACGAATATATCATCCTTCATTACAAAAGGGTCTTCCCCAACCCCAATATAATGGTCTGTCAGCACGAATATCAGAAACCAGGTTAGTAACGATGGTGTAACATCCCTTCTGTCCGAAGACGTGTTTTTAATTTTAATCTTACCGCCTTCAGTCTGCTAAATTCAGTTTAGGCAAGGTTCGGATTATTGATGGAATTAGAGACAGCCACCATTCACCACTCTGCCGTCAGGAGTCTCTCCTAGGCTTAATGAAACTCTTGACGCTGGCAGGAATATATAACCAAACATGTCATCACAGTAAAAAGAAACGAAGACCTCCACACCGGCCAAGCATCAACAAACATACCCCCGTAGTGAATCAACTCCTTTACTCCCAGGAAGTATTTTCTAGCTCACTACTGATTCGACTGGTATATTTTATACAATTATGAGAATACAATACAATACTAATTGTAGTACAACGGCGAAGAGATTGATTCCAAACCCCTTGACCAAAAAAGTACTTCCAGGCAGCCTAAATCGACTGGGTTGAAAGAGTCAAATAAGCAATAGGTGCTGGAGTTGTGAGGGTTAATGGGGAGGGGGTGAAGAGGATGACTGAGGCCTGGTTCTTGTTGGACGCGCACGCACTTAACGTATGGGTAGGAATGGCCACACCAATATCCATGCATCAATCTATTCATTATTCATTCATACATCCATCCATTCATCCATAAATCCACCCGTGTGTGTGTGTGTGTGTGTGTGTGTGTGTGTGTGTGTGTGTGTGTGTGTGTGTGTGTGTGTGTGTGTGTGTGTGTAATTCACCAGGTCGGTCACGATCACATGTTGGTTGTGATCTTCAGCATTTTACCCTCCCGGAAGATCTTCAGCATTTTACCCTCCCGGAAGTTCTTCAGCATTTTACTCTCCCGGAAGAGAGCTGAGAGCTCAAATAGTCCAATCTAAGGGCAAAGCTTGACCTTCACACATGCAAAAACCCATCCTCTTCCTCAAGGAGGTCAGTGACCACCCGCTTCGTCAGTGAAACTATTTGCATCCCGAGCAAAGCGCGAACCCGCGTCTTAGCAAATGCTAAGCGATAGCGTTACCACTGAGCCGGCGAGTGTGTGTGTGTGTGTGTGTGTGTGTGTGTGTGTGTGTGTGTGTGTGTGTGTGTGTGTGGTGTGGAGAGGGAGAGAGAGAGAGAGAGAGAGAGAGAGAGAGAGAGAGGAGGGGGGGTGGACACAGAGACTTAACTGTGGCTCTCTGTGCGAAGTTTAGTATCACGTAACAACACTCGCCACGGTGTATATTTATCAAAATAAACACGTGTATATATATAACCATGACTGCTGTACGTAAACACAAGCAATCCACACAACCGCACCACATCCACACACCACCATGGCCATGCATTTGCAACCACCACAGCCACCACATCAGTCCAACTGCCCCACTACAACGACACAACCACCAACTCCAAACCAACATTATCGTAACCACCATCCCCACCTCAGCACAACCACAATTACCACAACCAGTACACTACAACCCAAACACACCCACAACCAGGGCAAAAAAAAAATCCATTTCCTAAACACTATCATCATACCATCACAAACAGCTATATATATAATTCGTGACTGCATAGCTACATTCACATATGGAACTGCGTCTAATGAAAAGATACCGATACAACAGTTTGGTCCAGCTCAGAACCTCTTTAGATACTTTGAACAAGGTCTAAGCTGGGTAGTAACTATTGTACTTGAACAGAATGCAAGTCGGGCCAAAACTGCCATAGTATCTTTTCAATTAACAATATTTCTACGTGGATGCAACTCTTCCATTTCAGATAGATTCACTGCACCGGAAACATAACACAGCACTCTTCTTCATCAATTGTTCTGTTATCACCATCTCAAAACACTTACTCTCCTTCACTTTGAAAAACAAGTGAATTTTTAAAGTACAGTCCTTCCAACTTGGCCCAGATTTTCCTCCTGCATCGGCTTATTCACGTACAGTACCTCAACAGAAAAAGATAATACTGTACTACGGTTACACGCAATTTTCAAAGCGCTTCTTCGACACTAGCACCACATTCCAAAGTCAGTCCATTGCTACAGTATCGCATTCAAGACGGAGATATAAACATTCTTGACCAGGTTAACTTGTAGAGAGTATATTTACCTCTTATTTACTTCACTCATATTACTGCCAGACCACTATGCCCATTCGAGCTTAGAGCAAATCTGTATCGGAAGGTTTCGAAGGAACAGAATTCAGCCCCTCAGTAAGTTGAAATTTTAAAGTTCATTCCTGCCAACACCAGACGACTTTATATGGCTTTAAGGCAGCATGGACTGAAGGGGTTAACAAGTATATTAAGGTTCGTTCACTCACAGGCACCCCTCACAATAGGAGGAGGAGAGATCAGGAGGAGGAGGAGAGAAGAGGAGGAGGGATCGGGAGGAGGAGAGAAGTGAAGGAAGGGCCGGGAGGAGGAGGAGAAGGGAGAAGGAGGGACCGGGAAGAAGAGGAGGAGAAAGAATCGGGAGGGGGAAGAGAAGAAGGATGAAGAGGAATCGGGAGGAGGAGAAATCAGGAGGAGGAGGTGAAATCAGAAGAAGGAGAAATCAGGAGGAGGAGGAGGAGGAGGAGGAGGAGGAGGAGTCCGAGGAAGGAGGAGTCGGGGTAGGAGAAGAGTCTGGAGGAAGAGGAGGGGAAGAGTCTAGAGGAAGAGGGGGGGGAGGAGTCTAGAGGAAGAGGGGGGGAGGAGTCTAGAGGAAGAGGGGGGGAGGAGTCTAGAGGAAGAGGGGGGGAGGAGTCTAGAGGAAGAGGGGGGAGGAGTCTAGAGGAAGAGGGGGGGGGAGGAGTCTGGAGGAAGCAAGGGGAGGAGGAGGAGGAAAACAATAGTGGTAAGGAGGCCTGGCTATACAGCGATGTGAAGGAGAGGCTCACTATCAGGATGCCTGGGGAAGTGGCAGGGAGGGGGGAAGAGGAATAGAGAAGGCATACACATCATATATATATATATATACATTATATGCTGCCAGACGCCTTCATCCCGTAAGGGGTGGCCACAAACAAATCGCACCATGTCACCCAGCACCCCGCCATTTCACTGCCCTGCTCCCAGCTCACACCCCCCATTCTCATATAACTCTTTACTCCATCCCTTCATCTCATCCTTGGCATCCCCCTCCCTCTCCCCATCCTTCCACATAAGTCATATGCACTCTCCTTGTCAGTCTCTCACTTTCCATCCTCTCCACATAGCCAAACCATCTCTGTATTTCTCCTAACACTTTCTATCACATCCACATCCACAACACAACACTCCTTCACATCCTCATTTGTCAGTCTGTCTCTCCATTTAACTCCACATGTTCCTCTCAAATAAGTCACTTCCACTGCTCCCACTCTTGACTTACGTCCTTCCAACAAGCTCCAAGCTTAACTTACATACATTAAAGTTGGTATCACGATACAGCAAGCTCGCCCCTAACGCGTGGGTTTCGTTCCAACCATGACGTATCGAAACCGTGCTAAGTTTTAATTATGCCTTATTTTTCTCCCTAGACTCCCTAAATGTGGTGTTTTGCTGTTATCTGCCATTGGTAATCAATATAAAGCACTTTAAGTGGTTAGAAGGTTTATTTAATGTTATAACTTACAAATACAGTACTGCACAGCAAAATTTCAACATACAAATATGTAAACACAGGACAACATTCTGACGCCGATTGATTTTGGGATAATTCGCCGTCAAGTCAATTCGCTGTCACAACAATAACAAGACAATTCACCATCATTAATGAAGACAGCTATGGGTGACACTAGAATATAATTCAAAGGTGACTACAGCAAGGAAGAAACAAGTTAATTATTGACTAAAGGTGCAACTAATAAATAATATCCAAACCCTACGCTACTGAACATAGACTTTGATGGATCCCACTTAAATATGATTATTAGAGTACTGATTAATTAATAAGTATATTTAGAGAATGACAGGGAATCGTCCAGGGTGTGAATTGTCCTGACGGGGAACCGTCCATGTTTTGACGGGGAATTTTCTGATGGCGAATTGACTTGACGGCAAATAATTGTCTAGGAACCCACCGATCATGGGTAATCATATAAATCAGGTTAACTGGTTAAAAGACTTTATTTAATGCTTTAACTTTAAGCGCTTTAAGGGGAGGGGATGCCAGCAGGAGCCAATTTTCGACTGACAAAGGCATTTTGCGAATGTTACCCCCATAAAATAGCCCCGAGTATCACTCGTTCTCTGTAAAAATTTGGCAGCCATACGAAAATTCTTTCCCCTTCAAAAAAATTATTTTGTAATTCCAATTTTAAGGTCACTTCCCTGCAGAAATCTCCATTTTCTATGTAATGTATAATGTGACCAATTTTTTCCCGATTTTTTTCCCTTTTTTTCTGCAAAAAATTATGTCATACGTCTGGCAATGGGAGTGTGTATGTGTGGAGGGTGGCCGCGAGGTGGGAAAGGCCAGAGATTCTATGACACTGGAAGAGGCGAGACAGGCCAGCCTTGATCTCAACCTGTTCTCAGTCTGCGCTAATCTTGACCATTTCTCATCATTTTTGCACACTTGTCGAAGATGGGGTGACCATCTAAGAGCTACGTCAGAAAGCGGCAGAGAAGAATCTGATGCCATTTTGAGGGGTGAAAAAAACGTTGGAAGTAGCAATTCTTTCTCCACCATAGCCAACTGCCCCCCCCCCCCCATGTCACCTCACTTGACGATCCCCAACCTTCTACGTCTCTTTCTCCAATTTCGTCTTCTCCAACACCCTCTACCTCTTCATAACCATCCCTATTCCTAACTCATAAAATAAAAAAAGTGCCTAATCTGTTTCTAATCTTACAGACACTGCATGTCAACAGAAAACGAGTGATATCTCGAAACTAAACTTATTGTCTCTTGGAGTGATATAACTCCATTAGTTTTGAACATAAGACAAAAAGCAAAATACCTACAAAAAGAGGAATGAAAGGGGAACATTTTGTGCGTATATTTTTGTCAGAGACTGACAAACATGACTGTAACGATTTTTTCAACATGGCAAAAAGGGGGTAAAAATTGGGATAAATACATAGGCATCTTGGGAATTTTTTTGTTCAGTAATGGTGAAGAATGTTAAAAAATTGTTACGGCAAATTATAAATGAGGATTTTATTAGTAAAACTACCCAACATCATAGAGATCAGATCCCTGGTTTCCCATTTCTCGTGTCCTTTTTTTAATACATTTTATGCATATAATTTTTTTCTGTAAAAACTAATCAATCAAATTTACTCAAACTTTAGGATGTTACTGTTCATATAAAGTAACAAAACATATAAAAAAATCAGACAAATATAATAAAACAAATGTACCTTCATAAGTAACAACCGTCTGCTCCCCTTAACTTACAACAATAAATATTTACCTTACAAATACAGTACTGTGGAAAAGCAGTACAGCAAATCTTTAACAAACAAATAAAAAAGGCAACATTACGACGCCTATCAGGTAAACTGGTTATAAGACTTTATTTCTTGCTTTAATGTTTTCACCACCCAAACCACCAGCAAGTGTTTTTCTTAAAAATCACAATTATTTAAACCATAATTTCTCAGCTAAATCAATAAAATTATAGTATAATATATTATAATATAATGCAATAACCATAATATTAATACAATAACAATAATACTACAAAACACTAGATCATGTATACATGCCACCCAAACGTCCCCAGTTCGTCATGTATATATGCCACCCGGACAGTATGGGTTAATAGTACTTTAACTTGCACATAACCTTACCAGAACAGTAATGTAAATATTTAACTTACAAATACAGTACTGTGGAAAAGCAGTACAGCTAATCTCATGATCACGTGATCAAAACAAACCATGCGCGCTGCGAGGATTTGGCCTTTCAAAAGCTTCTCTTGTGTAAATTAATTGGTTCATAATCTTTCTTTAATATTATGTTGTCTTATACGTATCCCGTCATTTACCACGTATAATTGCGAGCGCGTTCGGTATGACCGTGTTCGGAGCGAGCTTACTGTACTGTCATGCAGCGACTTTTTTATTTCCATACTCACTTCCCTGTTTCTTATTACAGCTTTCAAGGAACCAGAAATCTTTCTTCATTGTTGTACCCTTTCATGCACTTCCCCCTCCAAATTTCCATCCTTACTCATCACACTACCCAGGTACTTAAATGCATTCATATTTTCCATTTCCTCATCAACCAACCTCACTGTACATCCAGTGACTTTATTACTCTCGAAGACCATAACTTTACTCTTCCCTACATTCACCTTTAGATTCCGTTTCTTACACACTCTCCTAAACTCATTCACCAAGCCTTGCAGTCCCCCTTCATCTTCACTTAATAAAACAGTATCATCCGCAAACAACAGTACAGGGAGTTTCCAAGCATTGCCCTCTCTCGTTAACCCTTTAACCGCGGGTGTCATTCCAGAATGACAGTGACAAAACTGGACCAAACCGCGGGTGTCATTCTGGAATGATCGTGAATATTTTGAACACCGCGCGTTTTCCCGGCGCGCAAATTGTCTCACGCAAGAGTAGCTGTCGAGTTCTTTCACGCCAGCCATCCCACACCTCCCTCCTCCAACCCCGAGGGGGCCCCCCCCACCCCTGCCCTGACTCGCATCAGTCGGTATCTGTCCAGCTCTGTGCGTGATAACGGCGCTCCGTCCCGACTCATCGTCGCTCGCTTCCTCCTCTACAATGATTAGTGCTAGTGTTCCCTCTACCTCTACACCGGTAAAGGAACTGCCGACGGCGAGGCAGAAGGGGTTGAGCACTCCTGAAATTAGAACTGAGCTGGACAAAACTGTAAGTACTACTCTTGATTGTGGCAGTGAAAGTGACACACTCACAGCAAGCAGTGATGATTTGGCAGTGATTGGTGGTGAACCATTCTCCATTGATAGTGACAGTGATGAAAGTGATCGTGTTGTTTCCCCCCCACCACCCCCAACTTACTCTGGGAAAGGAAAGGCTCCTATGGGCAAATCTGGTATTGCACGTGGGAAGGGAGTGAAGCGCAGGCTCACGTCTCCCACACCAGGCCCTAGTAAGCATTTCCCATCAATTTCCCGTTCCCCTAGCCCTACTGCCCTCACATCATCATCATCATCATCATTTGTCGTGCCCTCTCCTCAGTCTACATCATCTGAGGAGTACGAATTACCAAAGCCTGCAAAGCGAGGGAAGGCAGGCCGTGCAGGCCATGCAGGCAGGCCTAGAACAAAGGGGATGCGTGGCAGTTGGAGGGCAAAGCTGGGCGATAAGCGAGGAGATAAGCGAGGTGATAAGCGGGGTAGAAAGGGTCAAGTTTCACCACGCACCAGGTCAGAAACCCCCCCGCCTGCCCCCCGCTCAGCTCCCTCACCCTCGCCACCCCCCCACTCACCGCCCCCGCACTCACCCCCCTCCCCATTGCCTCCTGCCTCACCCCCCTCCCGCTTGCCTCCTGCCTCACCCATTGCCTCCACCTCAGCTCCTTCTCACGGGGAAACGAGTGCAATGCAACCTGCCCCTGCCACTGAACCACGCACAGGGCAAGTGGATGCATTTGTTTGGTCTGACGGTGCAGATTTTCAGCCACACAATCCACCATTTGATATGACAAATGCTGGAATACAGCCTGCCTTTCCATGCAACGCAGGAGATGACTTTGTTGACTACTTCCTGGCCTTCATGGATGATGAAATCGTGCAGCATGTCAGCGATGAGACCAATAGGTATGCAGCTCAGTGTGCAGCAGAAGGGCTGGGACCTATTGGCTCACCAAAGCAAGTGTCGTGGTTGCCTGTCGGGATCAGAGAGCTGTATGTGTTCTTTGCACTAATGTTTTTGATGCCCCATATAAAGAGACATGAGTTGGAGTACTGGCTCGTGGATGACATAACTACTATCCCAATATTCAGGAAGTATATGTACGGGATCGGTTCCGACAGCTGCTTGGATACCTGCACTTCGCTGACAATGCAAACCCATCCCAAACTGACCCTTTGTGGAAAGTGAGGGATTTTCTCAACAGGATTAGGGATCGATTTATGCGATTTTTCCGGCCTATGCAGAAAGTCGTCATAGACGAATCCCTGGTATTGTTCAGAGGACGTCTCAAATTCATGCAGTACATCCCCAGCAAACGCCACCGCTTTGGGATAAAGTTCTTTGTGCTGTGTGACTGTGAGATGGGGTATATCCTGGATTTTGTCATGTACTCTGCTAGCACAATGGATGTGAACAGGAAAGACCCCCTTGGCTTCTCTGGCTCCGTTGTAAAAGTGCTGATGGAGAGGTATTTTGGTGGTAATCATGTGCTGTACACAGACAATTACTACACAGCACCGAAACTCTCCAAATACCTTGCTGAACACGGCATTGGCACTGTTGGCACTGTACGGAGCTATAGGAAAGAGTGGCCTAGTTTCCCCGAAGCATCATCATCATCCAGGGGAGATGTTCACCTGAAGAAGTCAGACAAGCTTCTTGCGATCAGGTGGCATGACAAGAAGGTCATGAATATGATCAGCACCATCCACAAGGGGGAACTGCAGAGAACTGGGAAGGTCAGCTACAGGACGGGAGAGCCAATCATGAAGCCTGATGCCGTCATTGATTATAATGTAAATATGAGACTTGTTGATAAGTCTGATATGATGATTGGCGAAATCGACTGTCTCAGGAGAAACACCCGATGGTACAGGAAGGCTTGCCTGCACATGCTCGATATGTGCATGCTCAACGCCTTCATTCTCTACAAGACACAAGTTGGGGGCATAAGGCAACCATCACCGAGAAAGTTTTCCAAGACTGTCGTGCAGCAGCTACTTGCACGATTTGGTCAGGTGACGGCATTGATCCCGAGGCGACACTCTGACACACAACCTGACCGTCTTGAGTGCCGCAATTACATGAGCCGGCACCAGCTTGTGAAATTGCCTCTTACAGCAGGCGGCAGGTTGTCACAGGGCCGCTGCAGAGTATGTTCTACCACCACACGGAGGCCTAGGACGAGAAAAATGAGCACACACCAGTGCCTGGAATGCCAAGTCGCTCTATGTGTAACTCCGTGCTTTGCCGAGTACCACTCTCTGAGTAAATACTGAAAGTGACAGTGATATATAGTGATGCGACAGTGACGTGCTTTGCCAATAATTGTATAATGGATAATGTAGTAATAAGGGATATTTTGCCTAGAAAAAAAAGGAAATATTGGCCAGTATAATAAGTGATATTGTAATAAGAGAATCTGCGGCACTTGTGGAATTCTGCGGCACTTATGTAATTCTGTGATGCGCCAGTGACGCAATATAGTAATAAGTGCATTGTAAATATAATGTATATTGCCCAGATTATATGTAAAATAATATTAGAAGTTAGAAAGAATGAAAAGATCGCATGAAACGTCAGTGAGCGGGTGCTGCCGCAGTGAAGTGAGGCGCAGCCGCAGTGAAGAGCGGGTGCAGCCGCAGGGAAGTGCCTTTTACCTACCTCAGTGAACACAGAGTGGGTGTTTATCGTATGTACAGTGTTCATATATGTTTATATTACTATTATGAGAGAGTGGTTGGCATTTGGTACTGGTGTGTGGGGCGTAAAATAGTTATTTCACACCCCTCACTTCTAACGGCTCTCCCCGTCCTGTGAAAGTCAACAAAGTCATGAAACCTACATCAATGGAAAGCTGAAGGTTAGTACTTTCTAATGGTACCTTATTTTTTTCTCTAGCTTTATTCTGTGCGGAGTTATTAAGGTTTAAAGGTTTGTTTACATTTGGCTGAAACCCCCGCGGGAGAGGACAGTCAGACCAAAACAATACCCGTGGTTAAAGGGTTAAAACCACTCCAACATCCATTGCCCTACCTTGTATCTCGTTTATAACTCCATCCATATACAGACTGAACAACCACGGCGACATGACACGTCTCAGTTTCAATCCAAATTTCAAACAGAAATATTCACTCCACATGCACATTCAAACAGAAAAATTCACCCCACATGCACTGCTGCCTTGCCCCCCTCATACATACTCCTCACGGAATTCAACAACTTCCAAGTTACTCAATATATTCTTAATATTTCCCAAATTCCTTGTCTATCCACTCTGTCATATGCTTTCTCGAAATCCATGAAGGCCGTATACAGATACTTTCCCTTCTCTACAGACTTCTCCACTAAAAACCTAAGAATGAATATCTGATCTACACAATCCCTTCCCTGTTCTCCAACTAATTCCTCTGTTATTTCCCTAACTCTGTCAATAAGTACCCTACCATATACTTTTCCAATTACACTATGAAGATTAATACCCTAACGATTATCACACATTTCTTCTTCCCTTTTTCCTTTGTACAGGGGAATAATTATACCTGTCTTCCAGTCCTCTGGGACTCTACCTTCCTCCCAGGCCAATCAGCACATCTTCCACATCCATTCTACTACTATCTCTCCCCCGTGCTTCAGCATTTCAGCACACATTCCATTAATTCCTGGGACTATCCCCATTTTCACTTTCTTTATTGTTTCCACTACTTCCATCCTACTGTTTTCTTCCTCTCTTCTCACCTTCCTCCTTCTCCCAGCTATTCCCCAGCCACTTATACTCACATTACTTTCATTCTCTAAGTTTAACATCCTGAAAGTGTTCTCTCCATCAGCTCACTTTTTCTTCCTTCTCCAATAGCAATCTACCATTTTTATCTTTCACTCCCCAACTAAGTTTTTAATCATCCTGTCTTATTCTCTTAACCTGTTTCCAGAACATTTTCTTACATTTCCTACACTTTACACTCAAATTCCTTCCAAATTCCTCATCTACTCACTTTTTAACTCTCTCTTACTGATCTTTTCACCTCTCTCTTCCTCTCGACATATAACTCTCTCTTCCCTCTCTCAACTTCCTCCACGCCCCATCCACTCACTATATGCTTTCTTCTTTGGCACCACAGCTTGTCTCACCTCTTCATTCCACATATGATATATATATATATATATACACACACACATATACATATATATATATATATATATATATATATACAAACACACATATATATATATATATATATATATATATATATATATACAGGGTGTAATGCGACGTATGACAAAAACTTACACCAATGATCTATCATGTAATTCTGAGTATATTTTGTTCTATAATCATATGCTTTCTGCGACCCCAGTTCAGTACCCAGCATTCAGCTGTTTTGTGTAAAAACTCGTCTCTTGCATGTGCCATTGGGTGAGAGCTTAGCAGGGCGACGGGAGACGAGTATTATTAGCTTATACTGTACTATACATAAAAATCCCATATCCTATCAGTACACACGAGTTTTAAGAAGAAACATTACGTAGTCTATTGATTCTTTAACATCAAGTCATGCATTCATGAAATTCTTTTGCACATATCGGTTGTAATTAAGGATTAAATTCAAATTTTATGGCTTGCATGGGAGTATGGAGGGAGGGAGGAGAGGCTGGTGTGTTGTGCCAGTTATGTAATATTTGGTTTTTAGGATGTTGCTACCAGTATTATCATAACACCCACAGCTCATAATGTGAAAAAACGTTATTCTAAAGGGAGATTAGCCTCACTTTAAGTCAGGAAGAATTTTATTAAATCACAATTTTTCTGCTGGAAGTAAACGTGGCGCCATTGGGTATCTGCACCTGTGTTCCTCTCTGCAGCACATCATCGCAGAATCCGTAAAAAAAAATACACGATATCTGCATATTCTTCACTGCTGTACATACGTGGCATGCTGTTTCATGAACATGTGAAGCTGAACCCGGTGAACAACAAAACGCGGAGAACAGTATTTAAAGTGTGTACCTCCCCTGCAAATGTTCCCGTTCAAATGACAGTGGACGCAGGGTTGCCAAGTCCCTATCATCAGTCTCGCTAGTTTAGTCCTGAAAACTTGCTAGAATGTCGCTAGATAATAAACACTGCAAAACATCGCTAGAAAATACGATAAAATCTCTAGAATATCACCTAAAAATGGCAAAAATATCCAGAATGTAGCTAGGTATCATGTTGCCAGATGTTAGTGCCGCAAGTAGAAGCAAAAAAATAGGTCTAGCAACATAGTCGTTACATTGGCAATCCTGTGTCACTGTTCTCACGTAAGCAGATGAAAAAAATGGTGCCACGTTTACTTGCACCAGAAAAATTGTAATGAATAATAATAATACTCCTCACTTAAAGTGATGCTAGTCACTCAGTATGGTAATGTTCCTTCACTGAATGAGCTATGGGTGTTATTATAATGATGGTAGCAACATCCTACAAACCAAATACAGTAATCACTCTAATATCCGGACGCCCAATATCCAAACATCCCCACTATCCGGACATAAGAATGTTTCATGCTGTACTTTTTTCCATACTATACTTACCTCATTTCACTCTTTAATGTCCTTTATTGGTGTGAATAGGGTGTTAGGAGCTATGCATGTGCAGTAGGAAGGTGTTTTTCTGAGTTAGGCTAGGTTAGGGTCCATAAGTACCAGTCCAGGAGCCAGTCACCAGAATGTTTATTATTGTATGAACCTACTTCTAAACCCTCATTTTATGTTTCTTTTGCATTTATTTCAGTCATTTATGTGCCTTATTGGTGTGATTTGGGTCTTAAATAGGTGCTATGCATGTCCAGAGGGAGTTGTATAGGTGTTTCTCTGAGTTAGGGTCCATAAGTACAAGTCCATAAGCTGGGGCCCAATATCCGGACCTACCTATGGCTCTATTAGGTCGGATATTGGAGTGATTACTGTATTACATAACTGGCACAACACACCAGCCTCTCCTCCCTACTCCCTTGCAAGCCATAAAATTTGAAATTAATCCTTAATTACAGTAGATATGTGCAAAAGAATTATATGAATACATGACTTGATGTTAAAGAATCAATAGACTACGTAATGTTTCTTCTTAAAACTCGTGTGTACTGATAAGATATGGGATTTTTATGTATAGTACAGTATAAGCTAATAATACTCGTCTCCCGTCGCCCTGCGAAGCTCTCACCCAATGGCACATGCAAGAGACGAGCTTTTACACAAAACAGCTGAATGCTGGGTACTGAACTGGGATCGCAGAAAGCATATGTTTATAGAACAAAATATACTCAGAATTACATGATAGATCATTGGTGTAAGTTTTTGTCATACGTCGCATTACACCCTGTATATATATATATATATATATACATACACACACACACACATATATATATACAGTAGAACCTCTTTGGTCCGGACCCCTTAAATCCGGACAAAATTTAAAAATAATAAGCTCCAAAAATATGTTAAAAGTAATTCTAGAGTCATTTTCAGTATTGACACGGAAAGTAATCGTCATTCGTTTAGTCTCGGATCACGCTAGGTCGCAACATGGGCGCCTGTTTAAACACACGCTAGCATTCATTCCATCAACTAGTTCACCAACCATTTATATTTTTACGCTGTATTTCGAAAGTTAATCCTCCTCACCATGCCCCTTAAAGCAAGTGTAGCTTCTGCAATGAATAAAGGTGTTAAAAGGAGGAATTTGCTTACACAAAAATGGGTCAGAATATTCTGCAGTGTTTAATGATTACAGTAGGTTATTTTTTGTACTTAAATGTGCTTTACTTGTACATTAAACATTAGCTTCTTGCCCATATGGGCGTTATCAATATGCCAAAGATGACAATGTATTTTTTGCCTACATAAGTTTTATTTTTATTCCAAATATTACAGTTAATTAATTTATTTTTTTGCCTACACGGGCCTTAGTCACTTACTACAATTTAAAATGTAGGCTAGTTTCTTGTCATGCCTTACCTGTAAATTATGCAATACAAAACTATCGTACATGATTAGTTTGGTTATTTTAGTATCCTTTCATCTTTTGCAGTTACGTAGGGTTGACATATGCCACATATGTTAATAATTAACAAACATACCACATGTAGATAGTTTTTGGTATGAACTGGAGATTACCCTGATGGTCCGGACAATCTGCTAATTCGGACAACCCTTCCCCCCATATAGTCCGAATGAGAGAGGTTCTACTGTATATATATATATATATATGTATATATATATATGTATATATATATATATATATATATATATATATATATATATCATATATCTATATCTATCTATCTATCTATAGCCCGACGCCCTAATCCCGCAAAGGGTGGCCGCAGACAAAACGCCTCCAAGTCACTCTGTCACCCACCATTTGACTCCCTCCCCCAACTCACCCCCCTCCCTCATATACCTCTCAACTCCATCCCTCCACCTCATCCTCAGTCTACCCCTCCCTTTCCCTCCCTCCACCTCACCTACATACACCCTCTTAGTCAGTCTTTCATTCTCCATCCTCTCCACATGTCCAAACCACCTCAGTGTATTTCTCCTAATCTTTTCAACCACATCCACATCTACCCCACAACGTTCCTTCACTTCTTCATTCGTCAACCTGTCCCTCCATGTTACTCCACATGCTCCTCTCAAGTAACAATACAATATATAATGTATATATATGTTTATATATTATATTATATATATAATATAAATATTTAGTAATCCCTCCACTATACGATGGAACAGAGCCAAAGGCATGTCCGGAAAGTGGGCCTCTGCCTGCTAGACTTGTACTTATGACCCTAATCCAGCCTAACTTTGAAAACCACCTAAATAACTCCTTACCAGACATGCATGGCACTTATTTAAACCTATTTAAGACCCTATTCACACAAATAATGGACAAAAAGCATGAAATAAATGAAAAGGAACCAGAGAATGAGGAATTAGAAGTGAGTATGGAAAATATTTGGCAGTGTACAGGGTACTTAGCGCACGTCTGTGGCCACCTCCTCTAAGGCTCTGGCAGAGGTGAAAATGCTCTTGAAGCACGTACAGTATTCCAGTGTTGTACTACGCAAAATTCTTTGCACTGTGAGTTAAAATTGTTTAACACTGCAATTTCTGTTCTTAATTGAGCCACGCCAGTTTCAATCGCCACTTTGCACTCCACACTTAATCCTTTGCACTCTAAATTCTAATTTCTTAACACTGCACAACACTGTAAATTCCCATGTGATCTAGTGACGAGGTATTGGAGTTTATTCACTGTTTATTCACAAAAACGAGCACTTGCAGCATCCACTGCGATGTAAGTCCACCCTCGACAGTGTTTAGGCAGTAACAGAGGACAGGGTTGCCAGATTAGCTCCTGCACATTACCAAACTCTCAATTTTCATTACCAAATTTAACTTTTCATTACCAAATTCTTAAAGGAAGCATTTATTCTTCACTAATTATATGTACAGATGGAAATAATCACTCTCCTTATAATCAGCGGCATGTTTATTTTTGTGCTATGTATGCTAGCAGCTTAATCAAAGAGAGCAGACAGTCCACCATCTCCATTCTCTATATGTTTATACAAGTGAAAAATCTGTTTGGTAATGGATCATGCTGATTCACTACCAAACAAACTATTCAATACCAAATTGGCCCACATTTGGTAATGAAAAATACCAAAGGACAACCCTGACTGGGGAGGGGGGAGGAAGGAAGGGGTGAAGGGGACATGATGTGAACAGCCGTTTGGCACCACGTGGTGCCGCTTGGCAATTTCAAATTGCAGGTGGGAAAAAAATATAATTTTGGGGGGATTTTTTTTCTTTTTTGGGCCATTTTTGGTTTCTGAAGGTCCAGGCCCACAATGTTCGGTAAGTGGGGAGTCCGGAAAGTGGGCGTCCGGATAGTACGGGGATTATTTACATACATACATATTACTGTATATATATATATAGTAGAACCTTTTTATCCACGGAATTTGCATCCGCGGATTCAAGTTTCTGTGTATCAAACTTACTTTAATATTGTACTATACACTGTAAATTAATTTGAAATTGGCACTCAATGCGCTCTTCTTTTGTTGCTACAGTTAGCATACCCGCATCCACAGGCATTCCCGCCACTACGCCATTCTTATTGTAAACACCAATCAGTTCGTTACTTACGCTGTCATCGCCCTTCTCATGTTTACAACTCTACTGTACTTCATTGTGTAAGTGAAAACTGGTTCCCAAGAAACAAGTAAAGGATAATAGCAATACTTCTAAGCCAAAGAGAGTTTGTAAGGTGTTATCTGGGGTCTTGTCAGAAGAGTCAGACTAGACTCACAGCTAACCTACTGTGCCGCCACACATCTCGTTGCCTCATCACATTGGTTCTGTAGGAACTGCACTACAATCATCGTCACCATAGAGCAATAATCGTCATCTATACAGCAATCATCATCATCATACAGTAATCCTCACTGTACAAAGGTTATGGAGAGAACACAGTCTTTTGGTGTTAACATGTCAAGTAGGTTGGTGGAGGGTTAGTGCCCCTCCCTGTAAAACAAATGACTCAGAGTCAAATGGCCACCCCATACGGGATTATGGCGTCTGGCAATAGATAGATATATAGATGTTTTTATTTTTTAAGGGATGTGCTTAGCTTATGTGGAAATAACATGCCATTTTTTAATGATGGCTTGAGTATCCGCGAAATTTGCCTTCCATGGGGGTCTCTGGAATCTAACCTCTGCAGATAACTAGGGTCTACTGTATGTATATATATATATATATATATATATATATATATACAGTAGAACCTCTCTCATTCGGACTATATGGGGGGAAGGGTTGTCCGAATTAGCAGATTGTCCGGACCATCAGGGTAATCTCCAGTTCATACCAAAAACTGTCTACATATGGTATGTTTGTTAATTATTAACATATGTGGCATATGTCAACCCTACGTAACTGCAAAAGATGAAAGGATACTAAAATAACCAAACTAATCATGTACAATAGTTTTGTATTGCATAATTTACAGGTAGGCCATGACAAGAAACTAGCCTACATTATAAATTGTAGTAAGTGACTAAGGCCCGTGTAGGCAAAAAAATAAATTAATTAATTAACTGTAATATTTTAAATAAAAATAAAACTTATGTAGGCATAAAATACATTGTCATCTTTGGCATATTGATAACACCCATATGGGCAAGAAGCTAATGTTTGATGTACAAGTAAAGCACATTTAAGTGAAAAAATAACCTACAGTAATCACTAAACACTGCAGAATATTCTGACCCATTTTTGTGTAAGCAAACTCCTGTGGAGTTTAAAAAAAAAAAAAAAAAAAAAAAAGCGTAGTGTGGTGAGGAACTACGCGTAGCCACAGTCGCCCTGTGCTCACAATTGTCCTCAGCAGTTTATATAAATTATGATTGTACAGTACTAGTGTTCGAAGCCAGAGTTACCATCTATCATTGCTACCTTTTGACATATCCATAGCAAGGAACTGTTAGGCAGTCATGAAAAAATAATACATTACGACATCCACTTGTGGTGCACTGCTGCACCGTTGTCTTGAGGAGTGTAGGGTTGCTATGACAACCACGCAAACGCCTGACTTTGTACTGTTGCTCACACGTTTCTGCAATTTGTTTTACATTCATGTTGCTAGCAAGAAATACTACATGCCCATCAATATACAGTATGTTAAAATCTATTGAAATCAATCTTTGTCACGTCGAGTAATCATCCCTAATGAAGTCTTGTGATGAAAAATTACAAAAAACTGTGCCGTGGTAGCATCGGGTGGCTGGTGGTGTAGTGTGGAGAGACTTTGGAGCATCCTTGCATTACACAAGTCCAAACATCTGTTGACTGCACTGACCCCTCCATAATTTATAAAATGACAACAGCACTGTACTCACATAAAATCGGGCAACAGATTACAATATGCGGTACAGGACCTGCGAAGACAACAAAATGAATAGTAAAATAACAGCCCTCAGTGCGTAATCTCAACTTGTCCCTCAACGTGGGGAGTGAGGTGCAGTTGACCTTTATAATCATGATGCTATAAATAATAAGAAATAAAATAAATTACTCAGAAATAAACGGATACAGAAATTAATTGATTCTGGTTACTTACTAGTTATGTGTTAAGTGGAGGGTTGAGGCTCTGTAGAAGCAGATCGTGATGAAGGACGTGGGTTGAAGAAGTTATCAATCTTCGTTTGTGTCTTCCTATTCCACTGCTCCTTAATTACTATATCTCGTAGAGTCCTCATATGCTCGTAGTAAGGTTTCATGTTGCTGTAGGGGCAGTGATCGAGGAATTTCACTAGCCAATCCATGTGTTCCCGGGCTTGTGACAATGGTAATTTTTCAGGGAGATCATCACCATCATCACTGTTATCATCAGGGCTATCAACATTATCAGCTCCTACAACACTGTCTGCAATTTCTTTATCTGTTAGGTTTTGGCATCCAGGATCATCACCATCTTCATCCAACCATTCGTCCACATCCACGAGGGTTAAAGTCTCTCCAGCAGCCAACAGAGTTTTATGATAATCCTGAGGCTGGAATCCTTCGAAGTCAAATTCAACATCGTCTGAATACAGCAACTGTTTCCTAGCATTCGATAGAGTAGTGGTTTTCAATTCTCTGCAAGCCTTTGCCCAGTTAAATATCATGGACTTAAGGTTGTAATTTCTAAGATTTTGGAGTGTCCTCTTGCCCCTTGTGTCATCAAATCTGTCCTCACTCGATTCCAACACCACCATTACTTCCTCCAAAAACTTTCTTTTGTAAAGTCTCTTACAGGCCACGATGATACCTTGGTCCATAGGTTGAATAAGAGAGGTTGTATTAGGTGGCAGAGCAAGACACCTAATTTTTCCATCTCTGCTACACAGTTTTTCAATGTTCGAGTGTGATGGGGCATTATCAAGAAGCAGTAATGCCTTAACAGTTTCTGCGGGAATTTTAAGCACCTCTGTTTGATATTTTCTTACCTCAGGATCAAAATGATGGTAAAACCAGTCTGATGTTATCTCCCCAGTAAACCATGCATTTGCACTGCTGTAATAATGCACTGGGAGCTCATGCATGATATCTTTGATAGCTCGAGGTTGTTTTGATTTGCCAACAAGGACAGGCTTGAGCATGTGGCTGCCGTCGGCATTTGCGCATACGAGTGCTGATACTCTCTCCTTGCTTAATTTTCCCCCAGGGATTTTGGCTTGATTCACCGATGCCTGGGTATTATCTGGCAAGGATCTCCAGAATATACCAGTTTCGTCTGCATTATAAACCTGACACAGACGTAAATCTGAACTATCAATGATGCCATTCAGTTTTTTTCGGAACGGTTCCACAGCTGCAGCATCAGCACTCAGGGATTCTCCACACACCTTCTTGTTCCGTATATTATGTCGTTTCCTAAATCTCCATAACCATCCACAGCTAGCTTTGAAATTGTTATGACCAAGATGTTTGGCGAGCCTTTCTGCTGCAGATTGGAGTTCAATTCCTCTCACTACCACTCCGCATGATCGCTGCTGTATGTACCATTTATAAACAGCCTCTTCTAGATTCTTGTCCAATGGCATTTTTAGAGTTTTTCTTTTATTTTCACCACAGTCACTGTTTGTAACATCAAATTTTAAAGCAAACTGTCTAATTTGATCTTTGTTTTTCTTGATGTCTGACACAGTTTGTTTGCCGATACCAAACTCGTTCACGAGTTTTCCTGGAGGAACACCAGCCTCTAGTTTATCCAGTATTTTCACTTTATCTGCAATACTTAGTGTTACATGTTTCCTTTTAACACCTTTATTCATTGCAGAAGCTACACTTGCATTAAGAGGCATGGTAAGGAGGATTAACTTTTGAAATACAGCGTAAGAATATAAATGGTTGGTGAACTAGTTGATGGGACGAATGCTAGCGTGTGTTTAAACAGGCGCCCATGTTGCGACCTAGCGTGGTCCGAGACTAAACGAATGACGATCACTTTCCGCGCCGATACTGAAAATGACTTTAGAATTACTTTCAACATATTTTTGGAGCCTATTATTTTTAAATTTTGTCCGAATTAACAGATATCCGGATCAAAGGGGTCCGGACCAAAGAGGTTCTACTGTATATATATATATATATATATATATATATATATATATACAGGTAAGCCCTTAATTCACGCAAACTTTTTTCACGCGATTTCGATTATCCACGATTTTTTCGTACAATAAAACAAAATTATAGTATTCAAATAAATAATTTTAATATACAAGAGAAATAAATATAAAAATGCCTACCTGCTGCCCGTGTGCATACATATATGTATGTGTGTGTATGTATGTGTGTGTGTGTGTGTGTGTGTGTGTGTGTATGTGAGGTCGGTCTACCACGCACCACACAGTCAGTTTGAATCCGACGGTCGAACCATGCGTGACTCGCTAATCGTTATTTGTGGCTTATTTTTCTGCCTTCCAGTGATTGCTTGCCTTGTCTGCCAACATGGGGCCTAAGCGTAATGCTAGTGATGCATGTGGTAACACACCAAAATGGACTAGTAAAGTGATGTTGCTGACAGAGAAAGTTAAAGTGTTGGACAAACTTAACCCCTAAAACGCGGATCGTCGCATTTGCGACGGTCGGCCCAAAGGGCAGAACGGCGGGTCGTCGCGTTTGCGATTTGAGTTAATTTTGAATAACCGCGGGCAAGCATGCTCCAGCTGGTATTGTCTATCAGTCCCGCCACCCGTGAGCTACGTTTAGCACACTTGACCTTTGTACTACTGACCTTGGTTGTTGCCAAGTCTCATTTTTTTTTACCTACCGACGCACCGATGCGCGGCCCTCCCTCGTCGTGCGATATGGCAACGCGCGGACGGCTGATACGTGTCAATCTGCGCCGTCATCTCGCAAGCACTTTTTGCTACTGGGAAACGCTTGTTTCCCCAGTTGTCACACTGTCATTTTTTCGCGCGGTTTGCCCCAGAATAGCGTCAGTCCACGCAAATCTGCCATGGTGACACCATGTCTAACTCGAGCTCTTCCGAGTCTGTGCCTTCTAGCCCTCCGAAAAAGGGTTTTGTGACCTCAACCCCCTTCAAAACCTTACCAGGAACTACTAAGGGGCTAAGTGACTCTGCAATAGCCTCAGAACTTTTGAAAGCCTCAATGGACTATGGCAGTGACGTCGGTGTGTGGTCGAGCCTGGCTGAGTCTGACACACAATCCAGTGCAGAGTCCGGGCCAGAAGTGATTGTTTCTGTGCCGGAGGAGAGTGTGTCAGTGCCCAGCACCTCAGCAGGGAAGGCTCCGGTGAGAAGGGGCCTCGAGTATGGGAAGGGGGAGAAACGGAAAAGGAGCGGTGACCCCAGCTCACCACCATTGTCCCCTACGCCACGTCACGCCACCGCAAGCCCGCCACGTACTCCCAGCCCTGTTCTCTCGTCCTCCTCCTCTGCTGCCCTGTCTCCTGAGTCGTCGGAGTCTCCTTCACCACTGAGAAAGGGAAGTAAACGAGCATCATTACGTGTGAGAGGTTTTCGTAGGCCTAGTGTTCGTGTTGGTAGAGTTAAGTCCCCTAGTATAAGGCTAACTCGTAGGGAGGGAACTCGCACTAGGCAACTCAGCAGTCACGCCACCGCGAGTGACCTTGAGCCCAGTGATAATGTCCCCCCCCCCCACCACCACCACCACAACACCAACACGACCTGGGATAGCATCTGCCTCACCTACCGTTGCCCCGCCTGCCTCACCCACTCCCACACGACCTGCCTCACCCCCCGCCGCCCCAAGCACCTCCCAGCCTAGGCAGAGAACGCTGGATGCCTTCGTGTGGTCAGAGGGATCAGATTTTGTGCCTGAGGATCTGCCCTTTGACGACAGTGGGTGTGGACTTCAGGCTGACTTCCCTGTGGACGAGGATGGTGAATGCCTTGACTACCTGTTGGCCTTCCTTGACGACGAGGTTATGGAGCACATCTGTACCGAGACAAACAGGTACGAGGGGCAATGTGCTCCAGTTCGCGAAGGAGAAGGTGAGGCGGCCACGCCATCCACGTCGCGGATGGCAGCATGGGTGCCTCTTACGATCCGCGAGCTTTTTGTATTTATTGGATTGATGTTGCTAATGCCGCACAACTGGAAACACAAGTTAGAATACTGGACTTCCGACGAGCTGTGCCCAACACCCATTTTCAATAAATACATGAGCCGCGATCGTTTTAGGCAGCTGATGACTTATCTTCACTTCGCGAACAATGATGAGCCTTCCCAAACTGACCCATTATGGAAAGTGAGGGGAATCCTGAACATGATCAAGGATAAGTTTACGAGGTTCTTGCGCCCGTTCAAGAAAGTCGTGATTGACGAGTCCTTGGTATTGTTCAGGGGTCGTCTTCGGTTCGTCCAGTACATTTCAAGCAAACGCCACCGCTTTGGAATCAAGTTTTTCGTGCTGTGCGACTGCAAGACGGGGTTCATCCCTGACTTCGTCATTTACACCACCAGCAAAATCGATTTGGATAAGACTGACCCCCTTGGATTCTCTGGTTCTGTGGTGAAAGTGCTTTTGGAAAAGTACTTTGGCGAGAATCATGTCCTGTATATGGACAATTACTATACCGCTCCTAAACTCGCCAAGTACCTTTCTGAACACGGCGTCGGCTCCTGTGGCACTGTCAGAAGCAAAAGGGCACATTACCCTGCCTTCCCCGAGGCTGAAAAGTCAAAGCGAGGAGACGTGCACCTGAAGAAATCTGACAAGATGCTTGCGATCAGGTGGCATGATAAGAGAGTCGTGAACATGCTCACCACAGTGCACAAGGGTGAAATGCTGGCAACAGGGAAGGTCGACAGAAGGACTGGCGAGCCTGTGATGAAGCCTGATGCTGTCATTGACTATAACGTCAATATGCGGCTGGTGGACAAGTCTGATATGATGATTGGAGAGATTGACTGCCTGAGGAAAAATCGTCGTTGGTACAGGAAGGTGTTCTTGCACTTGATTGATATGTGCATGTTGAACGCCTTCATCCTGTATAAAATCAAGAACAGGAAGCCAGCCAACTACTCTCTCAGATGATTTTCCAAGACTTGTGTCTACCAGCTGCTTCAGCGTTACGGCCAGGTTCTTTCTACAGGTCCCAAACACCACCCTCACACACCTCCAGACCGCCTACAGTGTATGGCCTACCTTCAGCGACACCGCCTGGAGCCACTGCCAGCCACTGCAAAGAGGGGGAAAGCACTGAGGAGGTGTCATGTGTGCAACTACACTACCAGGCAGGAAAGAACCTTTAGGCGCACCTCCTTGCAGTGCAAAGAGTGCAAAGTTCCCCTCTGTGCTTACCCGTGTTTCTTTGACTACCACAGCCTAAGTAGATTTTGAAAATAAGGGTAAGATTCTTTGAAATAATACTGAGAGTGACAGTGATAATATTGTTTAGTTTTCTTTTACGTGCTGACAGTGACAGCCTGATGAGTGTAAATTAGTGTATGTACTTGTAAAAGCACTGACAGTGACAGTGTTTTTTGGTGTAAATAATTGTACATAGTAATAATATAAGTATTGCCAGTGACAGTCACTCCAGTGTAAGAAGATGAAAGCATATTTTCCTATTCTATGTTCTGACAGTGACAGTTTGTTGTGTAGAAAATATTATTTTTATAACACTGGACAGTGACACTGATGAATAAGGCAAAAAAAAGAACAGATACAGTGAAAGTGAGCGAAAGAAATGAAGTGCAAGTGGCCGACAGGAGCGAGAATAAAGTGCCTGCCGTAAGGCTGAATAAACTCGCGCCGCGGTGATCTTCCTCAGTCCCAATCCACAATACTGGCAGTGACAGTGATTTTTATGGCCGTAATAGTGACAGGCAAACGTCTGCGAAGTCCTATGATGAAAAAAAATGTAGTATACGTGTTTTTTGCCGAGAAAAGGCAAATGTGACAATATTGACGGGAAGATCGCCACCGCACTGCATGTCGGCCGTGCGCTCCGTTCATTTTAGCCTTATTTTCAGTGCTTATTTACAAATACGGATTCCAAACAACCTGTACGTTGTTGTATAAAGTGTACTGTGACAGATTGAGGCTGTGGTAGAAAGAAAACCGGGTTTCTGGAGGTGTGAGAGTGAAGACTTTGTTACCCAACTTTGCAAGTCTTCACAAGTCCTTTGGTAGTCAATGAAGGCTCAACATGTGGCTCAGGAGAAAGCTGAATGTAAGTACTATATGCCATAAAAATTTTAATGCTCTAGGGTTAATCTATGATTTTTGGCAAATATTTTCCCACAGGTACTCAGACCCCGCTACAACCCCGCCACAGCGGGGGGATCGCCCGTACACAGCCGCATTTTAGGGGTTAAGGGAGGAATGTCGGCGACAATTCTCTGTCAGGACGATTCCCCGTCACTTATCTACATACCAGTTTATTTGGCAAGTACAGTACACTAGTTTTTTACTTATATGAGTTATAAAATCCCCCTGAAAATTAGTTATTAAAGTATTAATTAATCAATAATAAGTATATTTATAGAATGACAGGAAATGTCCATGTTTTGATGGTGAATTGACTTCGTGGTGAATTGTCTTGGAACCGTGTGTTTGGTGTGAGTCAACCGTTCTTACAATAAAGAAGGCAGAACGTAGCATACGGGAGGCAGTGAGGGCTAGTGCACCAGACTGTGCTGAAGTGTCTCCACCTACGCCCGTGAACTGGCTTGGAACCGTGTGTTTGGGGTGAATGAGTCAACTGTTTGGACAATAAAGAAGGCAGAATGTAGCATATGGGAGGCAGTGAGGGTCTGTGCACTAGACTGCTGAAGTGTCTCCATCTACGCCTGTGCTTGTCAGGTTTCAGTGTTAAATTTCTTACATTTTTGTTGTTTTTCATACTTTATGCTAGTTTATAAGGTGTATGTAGTGCATAAACAGTATTATTCAGATGTAATATACTTAGTAGACATGCGTAATTATGTGCACACAAGGGCAGAACATATACGCGAATTTACCACATACGCGAAGGGTCTGGGAACGTAACCCTCGCGTGAATTAAGGGCTTACCTGTACTGTAAAAGTCCTCTCAGTCGGCATCTGGTCTTAAGGTATTTCCAGTCTTTTGGCAGTTTTCATAAAGAGTCCTCTTAGAAAAGTTCTCTACTCTTCTGGCAAACATGCTGATCCAATTGGGCAATTTGTAGCTGTTAGCACTAGAACTAGTGCTTTTCATAATAATTTACCGCCAATAAATATTAGATTTTCTTCTATATCTAGCGCGTTTTCAAATCAAATTTAGTGCAAAACTCTGAACAGTTCATCTACGGCTTAGCAAGTTTTAAATTTGATCTTAACACTTCTAAAGTTTTCTGCTTGCCAACACTGCATGTGCTGTCATCCATCTAGACTTGTGGGTGTCTGGCTCTGTGAGCGAAGCTTTTCGAAAGTTTGGAAACTTTGTTGTGTTATCTTTCAGTCATCCTCTTGTTCTCGTGTTGCACTATGGTCTCTACTAATGGAAATCCTACTGGTGTTGTGAAAAAATGCACCCATAAGGTGCTATCACCAAGAAGACTGGATTATGGAAAAAACTGGAGGTAGGTGTTCCTAGGAAGAAGACAATGAAAGATTTTGGTGCGAGCTCTTCCACCATACACGAACTTAAGAAACAGAATGCCGATTTAGTGCTTAAGGTAGATCAATAATACTTGCTTGACACTGTGATTGCATTGGGGTGACCGACCATGACTGATAGAAACTTTTTGGCAGGTTTTCCCGGTCATCCGGCAGTTTCTGCTCTTTTGGCACCCGCCTGGTCACAAAGATGCCAAATGAGAGGACTTTTACTGTACATAATATATATATATATATATATATATATATATATATATATATAGTATGATTCATGCAATTCCCTGGCAATTTTAACCCATGGCAGCTGGTATTTATTCCCCAGCAGGAGATTTCTGGAAAATCATTTTTTGTTTTTTTAACCATATAATCTCAGCTGATACTTAGCCAAAAATAAAAAACTAAGTGTCATAATACTCACCAATCCTTTGACTTCAAGCTGCTAGCCTCAGATTGCTCTGGTAGTGAGCAGAGTCAGAGACCCTTTAAAAGTGGGGTAACTTTTCTTGTTTTTTGTGGTTGTGTCCATATGCATTACACACTTGAGGTTTATTCTGGCCCTCTACAATAAACAATTTAGGTATACCACAAACACCATTTCTGTGTAGGTTTTGAGAAGTGTGGTGTGAGTGTGCGGTGTTGTGATCCAGGGGAGTGCGGTCACTATGGCAATGACCTTGAAGCAGGCTGGCTGACATCTCACGAGACGCAGGAAAAATTATTTGTATAGGTCTATCCATGACAGAGGTATGCAGGTAACTGGAGTGTGACTGGGATACATGGAGCGGAATTGCCAGTGTTTGCCATGAAATAATCAAAGTATCACAAAACACTGGATCATGTATACATGTTACCTGCACGTCTGCAGGCAGTCATCTATACATGACACCCAGACGCCATGGGTTAATAACTTTGAGAGGACTTTTCTAAACCCTCACTAATGTCTTCTCACAAGTTGAATAAAAACATCTGGACACATCACGTATAACATGTAGCAACATATTACTGTATTAAATTCCCCCCCCCCCCCTCCACATAAGTGAATAATTGTGTTCAGTGCAGGTGGGGGGGAATGGGCGTTACTACCACCAGCTCATTTTATTCAAATAGGACAACCTTTTTATAGTGAAAGGGTTAGTGAATGGTTTATCTAAATCTGCTGTCCCACAAGTTCCTTCAAAGTAAATATAATCATCTGGTGGATGCATTAATAAAATACTGTAGTCCAAAAATATTGTTTCCACTGAAGTATTTTTATGGAAATATGATCACTGGGGTCTAGAGACTTAAATCACACAGATGCTATCATGTATATATTAGGCAATTTGTGTAATTAGCATAATTAGATGGTAACTGCATCATATTTAAAAATTCTCATATCTTCCACATAAATACAATTACAGATATGATCTTGGTGTCCATACCCATGTTTTCGACTCCACAAAATTCACTGAACATGTTTTCACCCTCGTATCTATGTTTCCAATATGCCTAATGTGTATAATCAAATTATAATGGTGTAAATAATCTGCCACCTCATGAAAAAATGATTATTTGTCTAACTGCAGACTCATCATGGTAAAGCAATGCTTCTTTGCTCCCTGTCATGGCAAAGGAATTTGGCATAATTGCAAGCTTCCTGGAATAATGATATAAGAACATAAGAGAGGATAACTACAGTAGGCCAGCAGGCCCATGCTAAGCAGCATCTAACAGAGTAACTGAACTACTAGAATGAGATAAGGATAGCACAGGAGATGGCTCTCCCCCACCCTCAAAACCCTACAGCTGAAGCCAGCAGGAAAAAGTCTGAAGGAATGCCACGCAGTACAGAAAAACTGGCATGGACAATTTATAGGAAAGTGTGAAAAGAGAAAAAAAGACTATCATAGTTTATCCTGAAAAGGAAAAAGAATGAATTAGAACCGGTTATAAGATTTTTTTTATACCCACCTCTAATTTCCCATATGCTTATCTTGCCTATGCTTGAAACTCTAATGGAAGGGGCAGCAACTATATTACTAAGTAGCTAATTTCATTCATCAACAACTCTATTGCCAAACCAGTTTCTACCTATTTCCTTATTAAAACAAAAGTTATCTAGTTTCAAACCATTAATTCTAGTTCTATCCTGTATGTTCACTTTAAGTGTCTTGCTAATATCTCCCTTATTTAATCCCTCCATCCACTTAAACACCTCAATTAAGTCTTCCCTTACTCTACGCCTTTCAAGTGGGTGCAGACTTAGTCTTTTTATTTTGTCTTCATATGAAAGGTTCCAAACACCATGTATCATTTCTGTCATTCTTCTCTGTACATTTTCTAATGAGTTTATATCCATTCTATAGTATGGACACAAAAATTACTTGGCGTAGTCTAGTTGTGGCTTTACTAATGCTAGATGAAGCTGCAATATCACTTTTGATGTCCTACTTCTCACGTTTCGCAAAATAGGTCCTAGGACCCTATTTGCTTTACTTCTCGCAATCATACACTGTTGCCTTGGCTTGAGGTGTTTACTAACCATAACTCCTTGATCTCTCTTGCATTCTGATTTACTCATTTCTTTGTTATCTACGTTGTATTTATTATCTCCAATGGTCTTGCCTACGTTAAGTACTTTACATTTTTCAATGTTAACCCGTGCCGTCCCGGCGACGTGAATTAATGCGGCAACATTGCAAGGTCCCTAATTTGCACAATTTTCAATTTTCGCGAGTGATTTCGCCAGTGATTTTTGGCATGTATACACGGGACACCTTCCTCTATTCCTCTACGAGATGCCAAGCAGGAACAATGCCTTACACCGCATAATCTCTCCCCCCCCCTGCACGCTATTGTCTCGGCAATTCACTCGTTACCAGTGACCTGGTCAATAAAGACATTCAGGGCCAGAGTGATTCCCCAATCGATGACAATGTGGAGGACAGAGTTTACACAGCATTTTAGGAAGAATCAGTCAGAAATGATGATCAGGTAATGTGGGAAAAAAAAGGTCATGAATGGTGATGAGTTAGTGAGTGAAACAATGCTTATAATGCCTATATTACTGTTTGAAAACCAATATACTCTTGAACTACGTATAAATTCGTACCAAGTAAATAAATAAATACTGTTTATGAGTGGATAAAATAGTTACCCTCCCATAGAACTCGTTTTCTTTGGTGCCAGCCTGTTAGAAAACCCTGTCAGGTAAGGGAGTACACGTACCTAAATCGAGTATTTTAAACCTCAGGTGAGCGATTTCTCTATGAATTTTCGATGTTTCTCACCAAAAGCGGATGTTTGGGCCAAAAAAAAAAAAAGGTCCAAAAACGTCGGGATGGGGCGGGTTTAATTCCATTTGCCAATTTTTAGACCATTTGGACAGTATATCGAGGCCATTAGCTCTCGAAGCAAAGAGAAAGATTATTCCCTTCACTTTGAACTGGAGAAGTTTGTGAAGTCACACAGTGAAACAGCAACAATTCACTGTCATAAGTCACGTTACTCTACCTATACATCAGGATCTAGGAATCAGAAAGCTGTTAGTATGAACAAGAGCAGGGCACCATGGACATCTGAGTCTGACAGGAGTCCTGAAATCTCATGTAAAATTGACTTTTGAGTTCTGAAGAGTTTGTCTGATGTGTGACAAGGAGTGTCTCCAAAAAGATCCAAAACATCCAGATCACTGGAATCCTGTAAAGCAATGTGAAACAAAAGAGAGCTGGGAAAAGGTTAGCAGACTTACATCAACAGGGTAAAGGTACAGGTGGCCTGAAAGGAATATCAATGAATGCTGAGCAAGTAGCTGTTTGGATCACTCTTCCAGCTTCTGCTAACACCTCTCAGTGACTATCAATGAGATATACTGTGCAGACCCTGAGGAGGACTACAAGCAGTCTGGGGCAAAACATAAGGAAGAAGGTGAAAAAAGGAGACAACTCAATGCAGAAGACAGGAATATGATGAACTGAAAAAGCACTCTCATCCCCTGGAAACAAACTCATTTATATATCATCATCAATGGACAGGTGGCCCCTTCAGAAATCAATGTACACAACTCTGTCACCACTGGATAGAAGATGGGCAAGGACTTTGCAGCAGCACTTCCTGATGGGTTTCACAAAAAGATTGTGAAGTAAGTGAAAGTAATGCAGCATATGATGAAATCTTTCAACTTGAAGGGGAAGCCTATGTATGATGTGGATGCTACATTCAAACGACTACTTGATGTCAGCCAACAGCCAGACATCAAACTAAAGGACATCTTCCAGTATGAGCTGAGTGCAGTTCCAGCAGCACTGGTTGACGAATTTGGCTGTTTAAGGAAAGGGGACAAGTCTGCCTTGGTCAAGCAAATAAGCTGCCCTCATGAGAATGCCCTGACTCCAGCTGTTCTTCTCACTGATGCAAGCAAGCTGTTGTTTCATGCTGTCTGGCCAGTAAATGGCACTGTTTCTGATACTACTGACAGCATGAAGATGCAGCTTGGAAGTGACAAGTATGGACATCTTGAAAAGTCTGTGATCTCTGATTGATATGGTGGAATAAGTGCAAAAGATCATGAGCACCAGAGGAGAACCAGTAAAGGTGCTACGGAATATATCCTTTCACATATTAATTCTCTTCCAGTTCGAGGGAGCATCATGAAAAAGAAGAGCAACAAGAGACGGTTAAGCCAACTCCTTTGCACACCTTTAACCATGGCCAAAGGGAACACGTGAATGGCTGAGCCAACAGTCTCTTCAGCCATTATGAAGTTGACATCACCCTCATAAGCTACCTGCTCAAAGTAGCTGCTGAAGGAGCTTGCATCATCCATCCATTATGCGATGACAGTGATGTGTTTGCTTTGGCTGTGTACTGGGTGAGGGAAAAGGATCTCTCGAACAAGTGCTGCATACACATGGAAAAATGGAATGGGACAGTCCTTGACATCAATGCTACCACTGTACACCTTGGAGACGAATGTCAGCATCTTCTCGGAATGTATGCACTGTCTGGATGTGACACGGGATCATTTCCCTGTGGGAGAGGCAAGCTTTCAGCCTTAAAAATGTTACTAAAAATGACATTCATGGTTTTGACGCGGTTCTTGGTGAAGAAGGTGCCTCTACTGATGACATTTAGAGAACTTCCCAGGCTATTTTCTTGGCACTATATAGACAAAAGAAGGCCTCTTCCATGAATGAGGCAAGCTATAACATTATAAAAAGCAAAAAGAAGCCACCTCCACTTAAGAAACTGCCCCTTACAGGCAAGAATCTCTGCTTCCACAGGTTCAGAGCTCATTTGTAATTGCAACTGTGGAAAGCTGCTGACAAAGACAGTCCTCCAGCTGATGCAAATGGTATCTCAAGCTATGGCTGGCAAATCACACAAGGAGGAATAATGCCATGTATATGAGATCAACCAGTGGCTCCAGGACAACTCCTTGACATCATCAGCTGCAGCTGCAGAGCAACAATCACTTGTAGGGAAAATAAATGCAGCCGCAATTCAGCTGCCCTGTCTTGCACAGACTACTGTCACTGTGAAGGTGGGGATAGTTGTCACAATTCACTGACTATTCATGAAGAAGATGGTGAACATGAGGGAGAAGAGGCAATTTACAAAGAAAGCTAGTTCACTGTTTGGGCTTTTTTGTGGACCTAAGGATTTGTAAATAAAGCACTTAGTCAATTTAACTCACTTATCATAAACAGTTTCAAAGTAATGGAGATACGCTAGTCGTCGCGTCATTAGTTAAGCGTGACCATGATATCAAATCTACCATGTAACTGACATGCAGTCCTTTCTTGAAACATGCCTAGATACAAATAATCCCATCTGAATGATAAAGCATTATCCTTGAGATTATTTTTATCCATGAAGATACTGTACCTGACTGTAATTGAAGACTGGGAATTACTGATGAATGACTGATAATTATACACTGCATATCAGAAACATAGAAACGAGGGTGAAAACATGTTCAATGAATTCCTTGGGGCTGAAAACATGGGCACAGACACCACGGTCATATCTGTAAGTGTAGCTATTTATATGGATGATTTGAGTTTTTAAATATGACATACTTAGCACCTAAATATGCTAATCACAAAATGCCCAAAACAGTATGTACGTACATGATCACATCCCTGTGATTCTGAGTCTCCGGACCCCAAAGATCATATGTATTTCCATAAAAATACTTCAGTGGAAACATTTCTTGGCTCAGAAGTTGGCAACTAGATTACTAAATACATCACAGTGAAGTAGTTAAAGGATCTAGACCCCTTAAATCTCCTGAAGCATTTTCATATTCAATTTTGTTACTACCAGATGACGTTATGCAACTTAGGACAGACCTTTAGTTGAAGGGGTAAAAATCCAGTACTTTCAGTCCAAAAAGTCTTTCCCACATTATAAACTAGGTGAAAAATAAATAAACCAACAAATTCAAGGGTTTAAATAATTATCACAACAAACAAGTCTCCAAAGGAAGGAATCATCATCAGAAGTCCCTCAATGGTTGTAAATGTCTGGTAGCTGTATGTGTGAGCAAATCACACACACAATTTTACACCAAGAAAGTCAGTGAAAACCTTATTCTTATTACCGGTACTGAAAAAGGACCACAATCAGTTTATGGGAGACCTCTTAAGCTCAAACACGTTTTTGCTATTATGTTTTTATTTTCTGTTGATCGATTTATTCAAGTGGGTGAGATCAACTGAAGTTGAAGGGGTCACTGGAGACTGACTAACTCCTTCTTTGTTTATTACAATCATACAGTAGTAAAAAATAGAGCATTGTAGTCAAGGGGCTAACCTATTCTACACAGTGAAGTAACTACGTTAAGCTACATTCTTGCTACTACCTGTCAATTTTTGTTTTTTTACGACAGAAATTTCAAACTGGAGGGGTTCGATACTGCTTTCATTACCTCCGCCAACAAAGTTGGACAGAGATTATGTATTCAGCAGAGTCTGTTCATGAACAAAATGTACCAAATGGTTACTACTGAACTTCAATGAAATCTGGTGGACAGGTGGGATGTGGATCAGACAAACATTTATTAGATTTTATGCTGGATCTGTGTCCGAATGCAGGAATAATCATAAATTTTATTATTTTACTGGCACTGGCGAAAGTAAGCACTCTCTGTGATCGGGCAACAGGGCAGACTAGGATCACAGAATTAACTAAGTGAGACCATGAAAGTATTCACGTAGAAGGAGAGAGTAAATACAGTCACAAATGACAAATTTTATAAGCATTTTGAGTGCATTCTAGTCTATTCTGTTACTGCCAAGGGGATCTCGCAGCTGAACAAAATCACCCATCGGTAGCAAGGAAGAAAATATGTTACCATAATGAAGGAGTTAACCATTTACCCCTCATGACATATTTCTTACTTAGACTATTTTATTCAACAACAATAGTGGCAAGATTAACTTTGATACGTCTAACTACTTCAGTTCAAGCTCTCCCAAACTTATTAAAATCGTAATGAGATGATAAATCATCATCATCATCTGGACTCCTTTCCCACCCTTGGGCAGAGTGAGAAGTAGCAATGTCCAGACAGCCCAAATTTGCTCAGTCCAATTGGCCACGCTTCCATTAAACCATCATTCAAGCCCCTGGAATCCTCGCTCTATCGGATACGCCAAAAACATTCACCACGTTCTGTAGCTTCACATAAACGTATCCGATAGAGTCAATCCGGTCGCTGCCACGTTAAAAAGGGGTGCCAAATCCCTATTCATGCACTCCTCTTCACAACATTCATCCAGCCAGCTCGATCTTGTCAGTTCCTTAGCCTCATCGACTACTAAACCTCTCTGCCTCACACACTCATCCGCCATATCTCTCCACCTTCTCCTTCGTCTACCTCACCTCCTTCTTCCTTCTTTCAAATTCGCTCAGATATAACTTTTTCACCACTCTATTGTTATCCATTCTCTCCTACCACACCATCTCAGTGCACTCTCTTTGATTCTGGTGTCCACAGACTTCCTCACTCCACATCTTTCATAAATACCTGTATTATTATTTCGGATCCTATCCACCCTCTGTAGGTACTCCACATACATTCCTCAGCAGTCCCATCTCTACTGCTCTTACTCTTGACTTTTTATTTCATACCACACCATAGTCTCATATCCATATGTTAAAGTTGGCACTAACACTCCTTCATGTAAGCCTCATGCAGCTGCAACACTCAAGCCTCTGTCTCTTATCAAGGCCTTCATTGCACCAGCTACTTTCTTCCTTGTGTCACTCTACTTTCTTTTGCACATTTTCCTCCCTATCTATCATTGTACCCAGGTATTTGAACTCTCTCACCAATTCCAGTCTCTCCCCATTCACTGTAACATCGCACTGGGTCACCTTCTCTCTCAATAACCATCACTTTACTTTTTTCTACATTTACTCTCAAGGCACAACTCTCACAGACATCAGCAAAACTCTGCATTAGCCTACCAAGTCCTTGTCCGGTATTTGCAAGTAGTATTGCACCATCAGCATACAACAAATTTGAGATATTCTATCCATCACCATTCATTACAAATGCCATCCCCCTCTCCACTACTTGTGTTTTTATTTCTCTCATTACCCCATCCATATATACACTGAACAACCTTGAAGATATTGTACAACCGTGTCACACGCTCACACTGATCGTGAGCCATTCACTTAGATGCCCATTAATCCTTACACATGCTTCTATACCATCATAAAAACTCTTGACGGCACCTAGCAGCTTACCATCTACACGACACATGCACAAAGCTTTCCACAATCCTTCTCTGTCCACTTTGTCGTATGCTTTTTCCAGATCCATGGATGCCATAAACAACTCATGGTCCTTCTCACAAGCCTTCTCTGCTATCTGTCTCACTGTAAATATTTAATCCACACATCCTCTGCCACTCCTAAAGCCAGCCTATTTATCACTTACTAGGACTTCTGATATCTCTCTTCCTTTCTCTATAATAATTCTTCCATAAACCTTCCCTAAAACACTCAATAAACTTATGCCATGATAATTCTTGCACTCACTTCACTCACCTTTACTTCTGTACACAGGTAAAATCACAGCCTTTTTCCACTCTGCTGACACAGTTTCACTCATCCATGCCTTCTTACATATCTCCAACATGCACTTCATACTCTCTCCACTACACAATGCATACACCTCATCAACTCAAACTGTTTTCCCATTTTTCAGCCACTTCGTAGCACTCTTCACCTGGGCAAGTGTCATGTCTCCTGGCACTGCATTCCCTCTCTGCACACCCCCAAAACCAATTATGTTTACAGCTGCTCTGCTCTCTCTATTCCCATTCAACTGGCTTTTAAAATATTCTTTCCACCTGGTCCTTACTTCATCCCCATGGGTTAATAATCTACCACCTACATCCATCACATGATGACATTTCTTCCCACTTTCACTTCTATATTTCTGCACCTCTTTCCAGAATAATTCCCTATTTTCAGAGTTTTTCAGAGTCATTTGCATTCAATTTTCTTCCTAGATCCTCATTTACCTCCTTTTTCCTCTTCACTAGTCTCTTTACATGCTTATTGCTCTCAATATATTCAGTTCTTACTTCAACTGAACCCCTGTCCTGCAACAACTTTAGCCACTTCTTCCTCTTTTCCTACACTGCTTTCTTAACCTCATCATTCCACCATGCCGTACCTTCCATCTTTGTTGTTACTCTTGCCACACCACACACTGCTTCAGCATTTCTAACTAAGTAATCCCTATATGCATTCCACAGGCTGTCCAGATCCATTTCATTCCAATTCACTGATTCTAACTCCTCCCCTACTTTGGTAATGTAATCATCTGCCATTTCTTTGATCCTCAGCTTCTCAACTTTCAGTCTTTCTCCCCAACTGCTCCTCTCTCTCTCCTGATCCACCTCACTCCTCTCAGTTTGATCTCGAGATAAAAATATAATAAAAACTAGGAGCACTCACAAAGTGCAATGCCTGTGACCACCAACCAGTCCAAGGGCCAATTATCTGATCTGCCCTATGACCTTAACTTCGAAAGATTACTCTCAAAACCAAATTATTAATTTATGCCAAACCCTTAACCCTTCCACCAACTTTTGTTAAAATCAAATAAAATATGATCAGATGTTGTTGAGTTTACCTTGCCTGGTGACCCTGACCTTCTGTTTTCAATATCGAATCTCTTTATCTTTATTTAACCTGAACCCCTCCAAAAACTTTAGTCTACATTGGATAAAAACTGATTAAGTTAACTTTGTCCTGTGACCTTGACATCTGACCTTGTGTTTTAAAATACCCTGACCTTGACCTAGTGTTTCAAAAAACAACAGGTTTAATCACTGGCTGCCCCTGAACGTTTCCATTAAATTTAGGTAAAATCGGATCAAAACTGTTGTATTCGAAGCAACCACACATAGTAGTTTAACTTTAACCTTGTCACCTGACTGACTCTTCTCCAAGCTAAATCACTTTATTCTTGTCTTACCATCAATATTTCCCTCAACTTTGGCTTATAACGGGTGAAAACTAATTCAAGTTGCCCTGTGACCTTGATCTCTGACCTAGTGTTCTAAATAACTATAGGTTTACTCCCTGGCTATCCATCAACCCCTCCGAAAAGTTTGGTTAAAATCGGATAAAAACTGTCTGAGCTATTCTCTCTCTCTCTCTCTCTCTCTCACACACACACACACACACACACACACATACACACACCTCGCGCGCAAACACTCATTCCCACTTTGCATACCGCATGTGTAATGACATTTCGCATTGAAGAGATTGTGTTTGTTAAAACAATGCAATGGCCACTCTGAGTTGTACTTAGGATGACAAAGTCTTCATAGCATTTCAGTAACTGGTTTTTCCATATTACACCTTAATGCCTTGATTCCAGTGATGCATTGTACAATTTGATTTTATATCTCAAGACAATTGTCTTTACGTTATAAAAGCCCCTGGGCAGTGCTAGGCTTAATGAAGGTAATATCAATAGCCTCCAGAAAAAAAAAATCCTAACTGCAAAACAATCATCAGGATTTTTTTTTTTTTTTAATAACAGAACAGAGGGAGGAAAAACAAATGAATAGAAAAAAATAATCCATACATCAGTTTACTGGTGTCCTCTGTTCATAAAATATCTGTAACAGTCAGACTTGAACAGCTGTAGGTTGAAGTTTGGAGGGAAACAACTCTGGGGAAGAGAGTTTCAAAGAGATGCAGTACGGGGAATGAAAGAATTCTGATAGGCAGAAGTTCTGCAATATGGCTGAGTGACATTCCAGTCATGAGCACTACTGATGCCCGTGTAGCACGAGAGAAGGCATGGAAAGGTGGTACCATGGACACAGCTTCGTCTGAGCATATGTCATAAAAATATCTGTAAAATAATGCAAGGGAGGCAACATTCCCTCTTACTTGTAGAGGAGGTAGTTTATTTGTAATGGCACGGTTGTTATTAATTCTAACAGCCTTGTTCTGAATTTTGTCTAATTATTTAAATGCAACCTCTCCACATCCATTCCATAAGGGTGAGCAATATTCAAGCTGAGAACGCACATGACTTATAAACTACAGCTGACTGCTCGTCAGTGAAGTAGTTAGGGACTCTGTACATTAGTCCAAGTTTCTTTGAGGGGGTTTTAGCAAGTGATCTAACATGAGAGGTCCAGCTGAGGGCACTGTTAAGTGAGAAGCTGAGAATTTCAATACTTTTGGAGATGGGAACATTATTAGTACGAATCTGGCAATATCTGTCTATTAGTAAACTGTATACATTTAGTTTTACTAGCATTAAATGAGACAAGGTTGTTTTGTCCCCATTCACTGATCGTAGATAGGTCTTGATTTATGGAGATGGCTGTGCTAAGTTGAGAGGTAGAGATATTTGACTTTGTAAATGGGTGTCTGTGTGTGAATGAACTATGTAGTGTTGAGTCATCTGCATATGAGTGGATGGGATTGTGGGTGACAGATAAGAGATCATTAATATGAACCAGGAACAGAGTTGGCACCAGAACTGATCCCTGCAGCATGCTGGCGTTAACTGAGTGGAAATGGAATATACAACATCTACTTTTACTCTTATTTTCCTGTCACTGAGATATGAGGAAATCAATAGACATTAGTCCTTAGCAAGGGAGCATGAAAAAAAAAAAAAAAAAAAAAAAAAAAGTCCTCAAGATGAAGTGGTTAATGCTTTTTTTGTTTCCATCATAACTTACACTTCAATATTTTCTTCTATTTTTTTAAATTGTTGGAATAAATAACAAACTTCATCCCTTCAGGCCAATGACCTATTTTCTGTTTCTCACTGCCTCCAAGCAATTTTATTCAAATTTAGGAGTGCAACATCCTAATAATGAGGTTAATCACCTAACCCCACCAGGTTTCAAAGTACAGTCAAGTCGCCTATGGCACGTGCTTCTATGGCATGGTTTTCCATGACACGGCAAGGTGCCAGACCCAAAAAAACGAACCACACGCGTAAACGAATGAAACTCTACTCTTGTTTGGGAACCTCCAACCCTACCCCTTCCACTTAAGCACTATCAATGTCAGACCCAGGTACGTACAGTACTGTCACTACTCGTTATACGTTGAACCGGTATACGATAAGTTGCTACAATGATAACAAAAGTTTCACCCCAAAATCCAATTTACGATAAATTTCCCACTATAACGATACTGCCACCAGAAAATTTCATATGAAGTGCCAGGAGTGCGCAAAGCGACCGTTGCTCATCTCAGACAAGACTGTGGCCCCGGCAGGCAGAGCATTGTTTTGGTTCCACTGCATAGTCCTGCCACCCCTTCAAAGCTCTGTCTTTTCCACTCATTCATGTGTGCCCACCTTCTATCACCACCTCTCAGTCAAGCATCGTACTACAATATACATCATGTAGCACCAGATCAACGTCATACAAGTGTGATTATTGTGTTGTTGCAACAATTTACTGTATGTGAGTAGCATTGCCTGTCTTGGTGCGATAATGTTTGTTTTGGTCTTGGAGACGACTTGGACTGACACAGGAAGTCATTAAGGTGGGTTGTCATTTTTGTTTGACTGACTGCTTGATTGCGTGAGTGTGTAAAATTGGGAATAATAGGGAAAAGTGGGATGAAAAGGGGGACTTTGGGCGAATGTCCAGAACCAAATTGCGTTTTTCCCATTGGTTTAGTTATTTGTATGGCACAGTTTTCTATGGCACGGGCTCTGTCCAGAACCAATTAGCCAAGCCTTAGGTGACTTGACTGTATTATAAAATGAATAAAAATCTGAATTTAGCAAAATCAGTCACTGACGTGAAGGGACTAACATACACGAAGATATAAATGTGTACTATGGCATATAAATTGCTTAGTAAGAGAAATTACGAAATCTTGCACCAACGTAATCACTGCCCTACAGAATAAAAGCCCGAGACACTACCGGCTGCACTCCGGGTGGCATAGGAGGCTTTGTGTCTACCTTCGTACCAACCCTCCCTCAGCAGGTTACTCTGCATACTGCACTTTAACACTCTCTTCTATGTTATAGTTTTACTATCGAAGTAGTTTGCATTAACAACATAAAAGAGCAAGAAAATATTGTGATGTGCAGAAAAATAAATCGCTCTGGAAGAAGTGTTACAAAATCTCCTAAGCCACTTAAAACACGACTGTCAATGCAAGCAGCAAAGGAAGAGCACTCTGGTTTAACTTATCGTTTATCTCACACGTATCTACCACATTATCATGAACTTTTCAAACATGTAACTTGACTTAACCCCTAAAACGCGGCCATGGACAGCCAACTTCCCCTGGGTGGCGGAGTTGGATCGCGGTCTGAGTACCTGTAGGAAAATATTAGCCAAAAATCAGAGATTAACCCTAGAACATTATACTTGGTATGGCAGATAGTACTTACATTCAGCTTTCTCCAGAGACAGGTGTTGAGCCTTCATGGACTACCCAAGGACTTGTGGAGACTTGCAAAGTTGGGTAACAAAATCTTCACTTTCACACCTCCAGCAACCCGGTTTCCCCTCTACCACAGCCTCATTCTGTCACAGTAAACTTTATACTACAATGTACAGGTAGTTTGGAATCCATATTTGTACAATAAACACTGAAAATAAGGCTAAAATCAACGAAGCATACGGCCGACATGCAGCGCGGCGGCGGTCTTCCCGTCACTCAACAAACATTTCCATTTTCACAGCTAAAAACACGTATACTACATTATTTTCAATCATAGTACTTCCCAAAAGATCACTGCGGTGCGCTTTTATTCTGCCTTACGCCCGTCACTTTATTCTCGTTCTGTCGGCCGCTCGCACTGACTCGGAAGAGCTAGAACTCGCCATAATGTCACTTTGAAAGCCTGCGGTAAACTGACGCTAAACAGGGGTAAACCGCGCAAAAAAAAGCTAGTGTGACAACTGGGGAAACAAGCATTTCCTATTAGCATAAACTGCTTGTGAGAGGAGAGCGCAGATTTACAGTTCTGAGCAGTCAGAGCGCTGCCATATATCACAGCTAGGCTGGCCGGGCCGTGGTGGGGGGGAAGGGGGGAAAAAACGCGATACTTGGCAACACCGGAGATCAGTAGAACAAAGGTTAAGTATGCTAATTGTAGCTAAAGGGTGGTGGTACTGATAGACAATACCAGCTGGAACATCCTTGCCCGCGTTTATTCAAAATTAACTCGAATCGCAAACGCAATGATCCGCCGTTATGTCCTTTTTGGCGATCGTCGCAAAAGCGACGATCCGCGTTTAAAGGGTTAAATGAGAGGTAAACACACACACACACACACACACACACACACACACACAATCACACTGAGTCTCACACAATGGTATAAGGAGAGTTGAGAAAACAAAAAAATCCTGCCTTGCTGGACTGATAATACCATAACAGTAATACAGTAGAATCTCAATTAACTGGGAGCCATGGGGAATTCAATATGTCGGAAAAACGATTTTTCCGGATTATTGATCAACACCCATTTCCTGTTGTCATACACCATACACTATTGAAGTAGTGTGACTTGCATATACAGTAATAATGCCACATACATAATAATTAATGTAATAATATATAAAATTAATGTAACATGTGTATATGTATAGCATACAATGTACAATATTCCAGTTATATGTAGTGTGTACTCACCCATGACTCATCATTGCTCCAGTAGGCTGCAGTAATCCACCTCCCAACCCACCCAAAAGCCACTCAACCTCTACTGTAATAATTTTACTAAATGTCAAATACAACTGTATATTGTATAATAAACTTATGTTTACTGAACTAGTACTGTAAAACTTAAATGTTAACCACAGCTAAAATTACGTACATTATTTTTTTGTCTTTTTTAAATTTTCCTTTTTTTTTTTCTTTTTTACTGTTTATACTGTACATGATCACTCATCATCATCACTTATCATCATCACATCATCCACATCACATGCAGATTCAGAGGGAGGGCTGGGTGGGGGAGGCAGAGTTGTGGGTGTTGCAGGCTTTTCAACACGAGTGGATGGGCTGGCTGGGGGTCGAACAGCCCTGATGGGGGAAGACTGGTGGAGCAGCCATTTTTGCTGGAGTACTTGCTGGTGTGGACGTTGATGCATCACTATCTGGGAACCCCTCAAACGAACAGGAGGATACGAGTGAAATGTTTGCTATTTTTGCATGTTTGCCCCTTGTGAAAAAGTCCCTGATGTCTGACTGTTTGACTGCTACACAACGGTGATTTTGGAAGTCATCATAATGGCTATGAAAATGAAGTGGTTCATTAGCTGTGTTGGCTGGATTTCTCTCCATGAATCAGATGATCTTTTGAAATGATTCATCAGCATCAATAGGGTGGAGTCAAAGGCTTTTCGTCTCATTAACTCTCCTCCTCTTACTGACTCCCTTCAACCTCTGTCTCTTCGCCGCACTGTTGCATCTTTATCTCTTTTCTATCGCTACTTTAATGGTCACTGCTCCTCTGAACTGTCTGCTTGCATTCCTCCACCTCTACGACGGGCGCGTAGCACCCGTCTGGCAGCAAACTCTCATCCCTTTTCTGTCCAACTCTCTAATGCAAGAGTTAACCGTTACTCCCAGTCTTTCATTCATGCAACAGGTCAGCTCTGGAACTGTCTCCCTCTGTCTGTATTTCCTCCTGCCTATGATCTCCAGTCTTTCAAACGCAGTGTGTCCAGGCATCTCAAAATGATCGGATCTTGAATTTGGCTCTCTCTTGTATTTTGTTTTTCTCTTGGAGGGAACTGTTACTGCAGGCTCATGGCCTTTGGTTCCTTCTTCCTCGCATAAAAAAAAAAAAAAAAAAAAAAAAGAACACACTCCTTCCTCCACTTCCTCATCGCTTAACTCCACCTCTTCCACATCTCTCTTTTCAGGCAAAAGAACACTGTCGATGATTTCCTGGTCAGAAAGAACTTTTTCTGTTGGGGTTTCTTTGTCTGCAGCTAGCCATTTCTGTAGTTCAGCGGGTTCAAGTTGGCAGAATGGATGGCACCAAGGAGCTTTGGCAATAATATCCTCGATCGTCTCATGCTCAGGCTCTTCCTCCCTCTCGTCAGGTTGCAAGGCTATGGCTTCAATATCTGGCCACACATCCCTCCACACCTTAACTAGAGTTGTTTTGGCAGATTTTCTTCCAAGAATCAGCCACGGCAAAAACACACTCCTTCAAGCAGAAAGATTTCTGGAATTCCAGCATACCACCAGAGAAGTTCACACATTTGTGGGAATAGATTTTTCTGTACTTAGATTTTACTGCCCGTATTATGCCCTGGTCCTGTGGCTGAATTAATGAAGTGATGTTAGCAGGTAGATACAGTGCCATAATGTTCCTGTTAACCAGCTCCTTTGCCTCAGGATGGGCCCGACAAAAATCAAGGAACAGAATGTCCTTTGAATCCTCAGGAAGTCCTCTTTCCCTCAGGTGCTGTTTGACTTGAGGCACGAAATGATGGTGGAACCAAATAGTGAATATGTATCTCATAATCCAAGCACTCGTTTGAGACTCATAATCAACAGGGAGATGGACTAGTCTCATAAAAGCTCAGGGTGACTTATACTTCCCAGTCACCAGAGGCCTAAGTTTATGCATGCCTGCAGCATAGGACAGTCACTCTCTCTTTATTTTTCTTAAATCCAGAGGCTACTTCTTCAGATGGCCTTGCCAACGTCTTCTCAGGCTTCATGCAAAAAATGAGGGAAGTCTCATCGGCGTTGTAACAAAGTTTGGGATGGAGGTTGTGCTCCACTAGCAATTCACACAATTTCTCTTTGAAATCCTCAGCTGCACTCTTATCAGCTGACCTTTTTTCACCACAAATCTCGAGCTTCCTAATGCCATAGCGTTTCTTAAAACGATGTAGCCAACCTAGGGTGAAAGCACACTGTTCTTTTACCCCCATTTGTTCATAAAAATCACATGCCTTGTCCATGAGAAGAGGTCCAGTGATGGCACAACCTTCCGCGCTTTTCCCCAAAAACCACTCGTATAGCACAGTATCCAACTCTTCAAACTTCGCTGTCTTAAGTGTATGTCTGTTTTCTTTAATCTGAGCAACATCAGACTGCGTAACATATTTCAAAAGCTTGTCTTTTTGTTTGTGTATGTCATAAATAGTACTGGACCCGACGTTGTACTCACTTGTGAAATCACTCGTGTGGGACCTTTTTCCAGTCTCTTACAGATGTCTATTTTCTGTTTTGGTGACAGTACCACTCTCTTACGCTTGGGCGTACTCTCACTGGTAGGTGTACCAGAAGCCATGGCTGACATTCCATCAAATATTACGAAAATTGCAATAAAACAGTGGAGTGTTGCAGTGTTTACACTGTTAACCCTCAAATCAATGGCGGGGACTGTGGTGATGCGCTCTGGCTGTGAAGGATTGAAAACACTCAGGCGGGATGGTTGCGCGGTGAATTTGAAATGCTGGTTAGGTCCTGGATTTTCCCCAGTGGATCGATTTTAGAATTTTTCTTTAAACTGTCCAGTTTAGTGCAAATTCTGGTTTATTGGCTCACAGATAACTCAGGTTCTACTGTAACACAATACAGTAAGACCTCACTATAATGGACTAACTGGGGCCCAAGCTATTCTGAAAAAAGCAAAATTTCAATAAAAGCACCATTCGGACTTCCCCCTGCTAACCCAGACTTTTTCCGATATACCATCCATCCATCCATTGCCAGACGCCATGTATCCCAAATGGGGTGGCCAATGGCTTAGAGTTAAATGTTTTACAGGGAGGGGCACTAATCCTCCACCAACCCCACTTGACGTAGGGATGCCAACAGCATCTGGTGTTCCCAGGCGGTCACCCATCCAAGTACTAACCAGACCCAACGTTCAGACTTTTTCCGATATACACTATCAGACATTAGTCTGGATTGCATCAACGGTTTTTAAACTGTTTTCAGTGCCACTCCAGCATTGTACTGTATTATACATTCACTACAATAATCAGATGGCATAATATATATAATAATACTGTACTGTACACTAACAGACATGTCATTTATTTATCTTATATTGTGGTGAACATAGCTGAAGTGGTCAGGCAGTCCAGACTGCTTCTGGTTTTATTGGACTTTTTTCGATATATAAGAATTTAGCCTGGTAGCTCCTTGATTCTGATAAAAGCGAATTCCGGTCTATTGAAGTCCATTATATCGAGGTTTTACTGTACTTGTAATTTTTGCTAAGCGTTGTTATGCCTCCTGTTCGACCAATTGCTACATAAAATTCACTGTTAAATGTACCAAAATACTGCTGGTTATATTGGCATTGTAACACTTCACTACTGTATAAAAGTGGTATCTGTATACAGTACTGTGTATAAATTTGTGCAGCAATTTCCTGTACCCTGAGGCAAAGGACTGTGTCATCGCCAGGCTGAATGTTATTTACATGTTTATTGTACAAGGTGTGCATCCATCCACTTTCCAGGCCTTTCTTGGTCCATAAGCAGAGCAGGGACCTGGGGCTAGGCTGCTCAGTCCAGACATTTAAGGTTAGGGTGACCAGCCTCACTCCTAGGGGTGGCATTATGTGAGTTATAAACTCCAGCTGTCCCTCTGATACAAACCCTTACAGACTCAATCTGATTAAAGCACCTTAACCCACTGAACCACCTGATGTCATCTGCTTATATTTACTACCCAACATAGTAAATATTTTCCTTACATTACAAGCTTGCCACTTACTGCAGTCACCCAAAGGCAGCAATACTGTATACAGTATTTAGTGAGTGGTTTGAGAGAGAGAGAGAGAGAGAGAGAGAGAAACTATGCTGTCTACTGAATGTTGGATTTTTTTTTTTCTTTATCAAAACTTGATCTTTACAACTCTAAAAATTTATTGAAAATAAAAATTTCATGCCATCAGTTACCTATTACCGTATTTTTTTCATACGGTAATGTACACATACACAAACTGATACAAAGCAGAAATGGATAAGATATGCCAAGGTCAGTGATACTAACTTTTCTCTGTTTCTCCTCCACTCACCTAGGATGGAGGATAGAGTACTGCCCCAGTCCAGCATCCCTGCTTGCCTTAAGGGACAACTAAAGGGGGCCTTTCTGTCTCCAATCTATCTCTCTGTACTGTCCTCTTCTCTTCAATCCTACCTCTCTTCTTGATATTGCTATGTTTCTTTTGGCCTTTATTTTCCCTCTACTCTATTAGGATAGACATTTGGTTTTAAGCATGAATAATCAAAGGACCTCCCACTGATGCTGACTCTCCTCCTTCCTGGGTCAAGCCTTTAGACCAACTGACCAATCAAGCCACTTCATCACCAAGCCAATTTAATGCTGAGCTGATTCATCGTCAAGTCACTTCGTTGCCAAACCACTTCAATGCTGACACAACTGCAGTGCCAACACATCTTCAATGCCAAGACCACTTCAATGCCAAGTCAATTTTTATGTCAAGCCTTCTTTTGTGCCAAGACCACATCTATGCCACGACCACTTTTGTGACAAGACCATGTCTATGCCATGACTATTTGTGTGCCTAGACCACCTCTATGCCAAAGCCACTTCTACATCTCTTTCCCCACTTCTGTTCCACTGCTAGTCATACAGTATATCTTTACTTTGAATTAGTGCCACATGGTCTTTAATACCTGGCACCAAGAATCCATTATTCAATTGTAAAAATGAACCAAGAGATCTCCTGAAGGAGAAACTGCAGATCTCTGGGCTCAATTTTACTACCAAACCCGGTGTCAACGAACAGTGGAGTGTTGCAGTGTTTACACTGTTAACCCTCAAATCAATGGCGGGGACTGTGGTGATGCGCTCTGGCTGTGAAGGATTGAAAACACTCAGGCGGGATGGTTGCGCAGTGAATTTGAAATGCTGGTTAGGTCCTGGATTTTCCCCAGTGGATCGATTTTAGAATTTTTCTAAATTGACTGTCCAGCAGATCCCCAGCAGATTTTCTGGATTTGACTGTCCAGCAGATCCCCAGCAGATTCAATACAAGCATATACACAAAACCAATGAACCCAGGACTGAGTCTCAATGGAAAAAGCATGTGCCCCCAACAATAAATGGACTCCACCATCAGAGCCTTCATCAGGAGGGCCCTCAAGTGGTTGGGGCACCACTCACCATGAGATAGAAAGAGCCACTGAGGTTCTTGTGAACAATGAGTATTCCACCTGCATTGTTAACAGGGTGGTAAAAAGTGAAACAGAAAAATAGTACCAATCAACAAACCAAAAATGGGACAAACCTGGATGGGCAATGAATATTATTATTTTACAAAGTCCATATGCATCCTGAATACAAAACAAACTAAAGACCTGACAAAACAAACATCAGACATGCAGAATAATCATCTTATGTATGAACAGACTTGTAAACTAGGGAACTGTGTGTCCCTCCTCTCTTCATACATAGGACATTCAACTACCAAGCTTAGCTGAAGAATAACACTTCATCTGCAGAATGGTACCCCTAAAATATACACAAGACACTGTCACAATATCCATCTGACCTGAGAAATGATGGAAGAGAACTCACACATTATCAGGCGGACTCTGGATGCGAAACACTTACAAATATTAGAAGCCCTCTTCATCAATGATAAGGTCCCCAGGATGAACCTACAACCAGAGAAATGATGGAAGAGAACACACACATTATCAGGCGGACTCTAGATGCAAGACACTTACAAATATTAGAAGCCCTCTTCATCAATGATAAGGTCCCCAGGATGAACCTACAGACAGGAGAATTCATGATCATCCTAACCTGTTCCTCCCTATACAAGGTCTGGGATGGAACAATGACATCCCTCATATTCCCCAGACTCCCATTGGTTGATTACAAACCCCCACCCCCCACTGGATAATCTCTCCCTCACCTCATTTTCTATTGGCTGTTTACCTGATTCCCAGATCCCCCTGAAGTGTATATATATACTTGCTCATTGTGCCTTTACTCTGTCACTTGATAATGTACATAATGTACAAACATTGTGAATACAAGAAATAATCTACTCTGTGTTTTACTAATGCCTTTTGGTGGAAATATGTATGTAGTATTAAACCAATAGCAGAAGTCTGCCATCAGGAAGGTTGGAAGATCATAAATGCAAAAGTTGTTGGATTTAATCTGTCTGCCTGTCTGTGTCTGTCTGTCTGTCTGTCTGTCTCTCTCTCTCTCTCTCTCTCTCTCTCTCTCTCTCTCTCTCTCTCACACACACACACACACACACACACACACACACACACACACACACACACTATATGGAGATTGACAGACAGATAGATGGACTGACATATATTATATAATCACAAGGTGCTTACTCTACAGCTCAGGCCTTAAACCCTGTAAGAGATACACTTTTTCTAAAGATGTGTTCTATCATGAATAGAGCAGTAGGGTCAGTCTGGACACTTTCAAAGAGCCCTTACCTGCACAGTATACAGTAATGTCAATCTGGGCTGAAGTGCAAACTCAGTATCAACTAGCAAAATACAGCACACAGCTACATGTAGCTACAGTTAAGACATTTCAGAAGTACAGAGTAAACATGATTAAGCTACCATTCTACAGAATAATTATTCTGAAATACACACAACATACAAAAGGAAAAATGTTACTTAAACTATCTTACTTACAAACTTAAAAATGCTACCATACTACCTACAAAAATATCAATATTACTATCTTGACCATTCTACACCTTTTTAAAACTTTCAGTGGAATATATAGTGTACTGACCTGAGTTAACTGTGCACCCCCTGGTTTCCTGGGTTTGGGTGGAACAAGTGGAGCCACCTTTCTGCTGCCACCTGTTGGTGAATACTGTGGGGATGCAGCATGGCTGATGTGCAGTCGACTCAGCTCGTCTGACACATTGCTATACATCCTGGCTCGCTTCACCGATCAGATCACACCGCTGACAAAATAGCAAAATTACCATATCAGGTACACAATTTGGAAGTCAGAAATATTTTTCTTAGCTCCCTCAGGCCAAGAATAGCTTACTGGTACTTGATTCTGGTTAAAGCAAGACAATATTATTTAACTCAGAAAAGATATCTTCAAGCTTAAAGAAAGGAAACAGTCTCAGTTAACAGTTTCAGCCTGAGGATGTTGGTTTTATTCTATTTTGGTTTCAGCTCAAGAAAAATATCTTCAGATTTACAAAGCTCAAAGATATAACAGGAGCTACAGAGAAACTATCATTCACTATACACAAGTTAATCTAAAACTGCTGAGTAAATTATAAACAAATAAAAAAGAAACTATTAACCCAGTTAAAATTTAAGTGGAGTTTTACTGAACTTGAATTCGGTATATCTCATACTGCTTTTTTAAGGCAAAATTTTAAGGTAACTTCACTATGGAGGCTATAAAGTAACTACAGTTTCCTCTCTGTTTGCATCCATCCATCCATCCATCCATCACTGAATTTTTTACTCCATCAGGAATGTACAAACCTGGGGATAGGCTACTAAGTCCTGATATTTAAGGTGAGGGTAACCAGCCTCACTAATCTCTGTATGGTATTATGTAGGCAATAAATTCCAACCATCCCTCAGATATAAACCCTTACTGACTCAATCTGGCTGGAGTGCCTTAACACAAAAACTAACAGCTGTCACACAGTTGTATAGTTACCATCCAAAACAGTACTGTCCGCTCTTGCTACACGATAGGGTTGTGTCAAGTAAAACCCTATCGCATTACAATTTATTGCGTAGTGAGGTCTATATAATATGGGTCCAATGGGGTTAGGGAGGGCAACCTCGACCACAAAACCTAAAATCTAAAAAAGCTTGACCTAAATTTTATATTTGCCCTTGGTGCCCCTCAGAAGCACCATACTTTCCACTAAAGGTTGAATGCTTGCCAGACAAGATTTCCATGGCACATGTTATTTCACATACACAAAAAAGTTAGCACTTCACTTAAATAATGCACTCACACAGTTAGCTGCCGACTGCAATTGTGTTTCGGTGGCCTTTCATTCACAAAATGGAATGAAAGACAGACAATCACAGTCAATGTAAACACTGGGAAACCATCTTGGCTCAATCATCTGACTGGGAGGCCTTGTCGCCAGCTGACAGGGGAGGCTGTGTACACATGGTAGACACAATTTCCAAGTCATAAGTTTCAAAATTTCAAACAAAAAGTTTCCACTTTTATCTCACACTGTACTATTTCGTAAATGCTTACACTGTTATTTGCCAATAGCAAAGGTGTTTCAGTGGCCTTCCAAGCACTAAATTGAATGAAATGCAGTCATTCATGAAATGCAGTCAATCACAGCAAATATAAACATTAGGCAGCCATCTTGCCTCAATCAGTTGACTGGGAGCCCTGTCATCAGCTAACTGGGGAGTACATATACAAGAAAAGAATGTGGTAGGTCTTGCCACACACCTTCTTCGGCAATAGTTATAAAATCAGTTATAAATTCACAGATGTAACCACATGCCCTTGGGCAAATAGTATCTAATACACTATACTACTGCACTAGCTGTGTGTGTGTATTTACCTATTTGTAGTATACAGGAATTGAGCAATGCTCATGTTGTCATGTCTCCATATCCACATTTATCAAGTCTACCTTTACACACATGAATATTTTTCTCATGTACCACCTCTTTGTCTAAGTCGTTCCAAATATTTAAGTATTTACATATACCTAATTGTGATATACACGGAATGTACTATGCTCGTGGGTTTCTGTCGCTGTTTCTCAATAAGTCAAATTTAACTTTAAACTCGTTTAAGTTTCTATACTGGACGATCTCTTTGTCCAGGCTATTCCATAAGTCTATACTTCTGTAAGGAAAGCTGTATTTCTTGATATCCTTCAAGCAGCTTGACTTTTTCAATTTCATTCCATGTCCTCTTGTTGCTCTCTTATCCCATACAAACAGATCTTCTTTGTCAATTTTATCTACTCCCACCATGGTCCTGAACACCGCAATCATGTCTCCCCTCTTTCTCCTTTCCTCTAACGAAGGCAAATCTAGTTTTTCCAGCCTCTCTCTGTATGACAGGTCTGTAAGACTGGGGACCATCTTGGTTGCTGTTCTTTGTATTCTCTCAATCTTGTTTATATCTTTCTTTTTGTGTGGGGACCACACTACCGCTGCATATTCTAACCTGGGGCGGATCATGGCCACTATCAATTTTTTCATCATTTCCTCATCCATATAATGAAATGCTACTCTTATGTTAGTCAAGAGTTTATAAGTCTCTCCAACTATCTTGTTAATGTGCTTTTCTGGTGACAAACTATCTTGGACCAGCACTCCCAAATCTTTCTCTTCTCTCCTTTTTGTGATTAATTCATTACCCAAAAAATAATTCAGTGATGGTCTCCTGGTACTTTTACCCATTTCCAATATTTTACATTTCTTTACATTAAATTTCATTTCCCATGTCCGGCTCCAATTGTGTATCCTATCCAAATCCTCCTGCAGTATTTTACAATCCTCCTCAATCTCTATCTTCCTCAAGATCTTTACATCATTAGCAAACAGACTTGCATAACTGTTCACTCCATCTACCATATCATTTACGTAAATCAGGAACATTACTGGCGCCAACACTAAGCCTTGAGGGACTCCACTTGTTACTTCCCTCCATCCAGACATCTTTTCCTTTATTACTGTCCTCATTTGTCTGTCTCTCAAAAAGTCTCTCATCCATTCCAGAAGTTTCCCCTTTAGTCCTCCTATATATTCTAGTTTCCACATTAGTCTCTTATGAGGTACCTTGTCGAAGGCCTTCCCTAAGTCTAAGTACACACAATCCACCCAACCATCTCTCTCCTGTACCGCATCAATCCATCCATCCATCCATTGCCAGACGCCATGTATCCCAAACGGGGTGGTCAAGGGCTTAGAGTTACTTGTTTTACAGGTAGGGGCACTAATCCTCCACCAACCCCACTTGACACGTAGGGATGCCAACAGCATCTGGTGTTCCCAGGCGGTCACCCATCCAAGTACTAACCAGACCACATCAATTGCTCTTGAGTAAAAGCTCAACAAGTTAGAAACACATAACCTTCCACTTCTGAATCCAAACTGACATTCAGCCAAAATATTCATCTCTTCCAGATATTTTATCCATCTGTCTTTCAGGATTCTCTCACACAATTTTGCGACCATGCTGGTTAGAGACACTGATCTATAATTCAGGGGTTCTTCCCTGTTTCCTCCTTTGTAAATTGGTACCACATTTGCCCTCTTCCATTCTTTTGGCACTTTTCCCTCTTCCAGTGAGCATACAATTAAGCTGTTAATTTTAACCGCCAGTTGTTCTCTGCATTCCTTCAGTACCCAATTAGAAATTCCATCAAGTCCTGGGGCTTTCCTTACATCTTGAGTTTCCAGTAATTTATACACTTCCTGTACCTCCACAAATTTATCATCACCGGAAAATTGTGTGTGTGTGTGTGTGTGTGTGTGTGTGTGTGTGTGTGTGTTCTTACCTTACCTAATTGTATCTTTACAGGAATGAGTCAAGCTCGTACTGTCCCGTGTCTTAAACCATATTTATCGTACATATCCTTAAATTTGTGAATTGTTTTGGCACACACTATTTCACTCGGTAGTGCATTCCATTGATCAATTGCTCTGTTTGGGAAACTGAATTTACTTACGTCTTTATCACCTCTCTTCTTATGCAGTTTTCAGCAGTGTCCTCTTGCTGATGCTTCTCCATATGTTAAGTAATTATTTATGTCTATTTTCTCCTTCCCTGATATGCACTTATATAGCATTATCATGTCACCTCTTTTCTTTCTCTCCTGTAGTGTTGGTAGATTCAGTTTATTTAGTCTTTCTTCATAGCTTAGGTCCCTTAAGCTTGGTATCCATCTTGTAGTGGCCCTTTGAACTTTTTCAATCTTGTCTATGTGCTTTTTGAGATAAGGACTCCAGACTACTGATGCATATTCCAGGGTTGGTCTAATGAATGATGTTATAATCCTTCTTAGCATGTCTTCATTTATGTATGTGAATGCTATTCTCATATTTGCAAGCAGTGTATACATGTTCCGTACCTACTCACTGATGTGTTCAGCCGGAGATAATCTGTTATTGATAATCACACCCAGGTCTTTCTCTCTTTCTGATGTATATAGGGTTTTATTTCCTAACTTATAATCCCAATCAGGTCTTTTTCCACTTTTACCAAACTTGATTACATGACACTTGTCCACATTGAATTCCATTTGCCATGTACTACTCCATTCATGAAGTTTATTTAATTCTTCTTGTAGCTCTTTACAAGAGTCTGTGTTAGTAATTCTCCTTTGTATTTTTGCATCATCTGCAAACATATTCAGATAGCTCTCATTTCCAGTGTTACTGTTCATATCATTTGTATACACTAAAAACATGATTGGTGCCAGCACTGAACCTTATGGTACTCCACTAGTCACTTCTTTCCATGATGAGTAGTTTCCTCTTAGTACTGTTCTCATTTCTCTTTTTATGAGAAAGTCTTGCATCCAACAAAACAGTTTGCCTCAAATTCCTCCTTGATGGTACAGTTTCCATAAAATTCTTTGGTGTGGTACTGTGTCAAAAGCTTTCTTGAAATCTAAATAGATACTGTCCACCCATCCTTCCCTTTCCTGTATTGTGTTCGTTACTCTGTCATAGTAGCTCAACAGATTAGTAACACATGATTTTCCTTTTCCGAAATCAAACTGTCTTTCTGTTATCATACTGTGTTCTTCTAGATGATTTACCCAAGCTTTTCTTATAAGCTTTTCTAATACCTTGCTTAGAACACTGGTCAGTGATACTGGTCGGTAGTTGAGTGGATTTTGTCTATTTCCTTTCTTGAATAAGGGGGCAATATTTGCTTTTTTCCAAATATCAGGTAGTTTACCTTGACTCAAGGATTTCTTGAAAATTAAAAATAATGGTTTACTTAACTCCTTTGCACATTCTCGTAGTACCCAACATGAAATTTCATCAGGACCACTTGCTTTTCCTCTGTCTAATCTACCTAACTCCTCCTGTATTACTTTTTCTGCTATTTGTATATCTGGTAGTATGTGTGGACATGCATGTCCCACACAGTCCCTCTCAAAATTTTTTTCTTCTGTAAAAACTAATTGGAAATTCTTATTTAGTGCCTCGCAAATATCTTTCTCTTGTGTATAAGTGATTCCCTCGTCCGTAATGGATTGTATTATATCTTTTACTTTGGTTTTGCTTCTGATATAGCTGTAAAAGAGCTTTGGTTGATCACTACTTTTATTTATCATATCCTCCTCAAACTGTTTTTGGGCTTCCCTCCTTATTCTTGTATAATCGTTTCTTGCCTGTTTGTAATTATTATACGCCCTTTCACTATTATGTCTTCTGTATCTATTCCACAACAAATCTCTTCTTTCTTTTGATTTTTTACATTCTGTATTGAACCATTTCTGTATTTTATTATCTGCTTCTTTGTGCTGTGGGATGTACTTCTGGACTCCTATTTCATAAAATTCACAGAATTTTTTATATACAGCATTTAAATCTTGTCCTCTAAGCTCATTTTCCCGATCAACTTCTAAGAAATACTTCTTTAGGTCTTGATAATTTCCCTTTTTATAGTTTAGGCTCTTTTTGTAACTGTCATTGCTGTTTACTATGTCATATGCTATCCTGAAGTTATAATTTAGTACTGCATGATCGCTTTTGCCGAGTGAAGGGTGATATACTAAACTGTCAATATCATTTTCTTGCCTAGTAAATATTAGATCTAGTACTGAAGGTACATCAAGTCCTCTTTTTCTGGTGGTTTCCCTCACATGTTGCGTTAGGAAAAACTCTTTTACGAGATCCAGGAGCTTTTGGTCCCAACAGCTTTCTTGGCTAATTATATCTAGAGTATTCCAATTTATATTTGTATTAAAATCCCCAGTTAGTATAATTCTTTCCGATTTCTCTTCTATTTTATGTAGTACTGATCTTAAACTCTGAATTGTACTCTCTGCCAGGTCCTCATATTCATCTCTTTTCCATGTGTTTGATCTGGGTGGCATGTACAAATTGGCTATAATTACTTTACCTTCAGATGTGTTGATCTCTACTGCAATCAGTTCTACTTGTGATGGTATATCTAGTTTTATTTCACTGAATTTTAGATTTTTCTTAATTAATATTATAATTCCTCCTCCTTTTTTTAAATTTGTCTCTTCTCCATATATTGTATTCCTCCAAGTTTAGTATGTCATTGGATATCCTTGGTGTTAATTTTGTTTCAGTTAGGCATATTATTTGTGGTTCATTTTCTCTGACATAATCATTCATCTCTAGTAATTTAGATACCATTCCATCCACATTTGAGTACATCAAGGGGAAAAAGAAGTGTGTGGTAATCATAGGGGCATTTGTCTTCTTAGTATAATAGGAAAAGTATATGGTAGGATACTTATTGACAGAGTCAGAGAAAGAACAGAGAAATTAGTTGGAGAAGAACAGGGAGGCTTTAGGAAGGGAAGAGGTTGTGTAGATCAGATATTCATTCTCAGATCTTTAGTGGAAAAGGTTCTAGAGAAGGGAAAGAAGTTGTATGCGGCTTTCATGGATTTGGAGAAAGCATATGACAGGGTGGATAGACTAGGATTGTGGAAAGTGTTAAGAATATATGGAATAGATGGGAAGTTGTTGAATGCTGTGAAGAGTATGTACGATGGTGCGAAGGCTGCAGTGCGTGTGGATGGTGAACTAAGTGAATTTTTCTCTTTGAAAGTTGGGTTGAAACAGGGATGTGTCATGTCTCCATGGTTGTTCAATCTGTACATGGATGGGGTAATAAAAGAGGTACAAGGTAGGGTAGTGGATGTTGGAGTGGCCCTGGTGAGAGAGGATAGTGTTTGGAAACTCCCTGTACTGTTGTTTGCAGATGATACCGTGTTGTTGAGTGAAGACGAAGGGGAGCTGCAAGGCTTGGTGGATGAGTTTGTAAGAGTGTGTAAGAAACGGAATCTAAAGGTGAATGTAGGGAAGAGTAAAGTGATGGTCTTTGAGAGAGGTGAAGTCAGTGAATGTACAGCGAGGTTGGATGGTGAGGAATTGGAAAATGTGAGTACGTTTAAGTACTTGGGTAGTGTGATGAGTAAGGATGGAGGTTTGGAGGGTGAAGTGCTTGAAAGGGTACAGCATGGCAGAAAGGTTGCTGTTCTTTGAAAGCAGTGATAAGAAACAGGGAAGTGAGCATGGAAGTGAAAAAGTTACTACATGGCAGTATTGTGATACCAACTCTAACGTACGGAAGTGAAGCTTGGACGTTGCTGGAAGGACACAAGTCAAGAGTGAGAGCCGTGGAAGTGAGTTATTTAAGAGGAGCCTGTGGAGTCACATGGAGAGACAGGCTGACGAATGAGGATATAAAGGAGCGTTGTGGTGTGGATGTGGATGTGATAGAAAGCGTTATGAGGAACACACTGAGGTGGTTTGGCCATGTGGAGAGGATGGAGGGTGAAAGACTGACGAAGAGAGTGTATGTGAGTGAGGTGGAGGGGAAAGAGGGAGGGGGAGGCCGAGGATGAGATGGAGAGATGGGGTGGAGAGGTGTATGAGAGAGGGGGGTGTGAGTTGGGAGCAGGGGAGTGAAATGGCGGGGGACAGGGCGACTTGGAGGCGATTTGTTTGTGGCCACCCCAAACGGGATTGAGGTGTCTGGCAATAGATAGATAGATAGAACTTTATCATCTTGTTTATATACTTGTCATGACATGGTTCTACTACCTTCCTCCTTTTTATTCCCTTCTGTTTGTGTAGTGTAGACCAAGAATGCAAGGATCCTCCGTCTCAGCCATGAAAAATGGAAGCACAGCTTCTTGCCCTGCCACTACAATCCAGACATCCAAGGGTCCCCTCATTTCTGCACAATGCCCAGTTACACCAAACAATTGTTCTGATGACTCTGACAGATACCGATGATGTAACACATCAGGTCTCACAAAAGTCAGCTCTGAGGCTGAATCAATCACCAGGGAACACCATTTGCCATCTATTTTTCCGTCTACTCACACACTGTCAATTGCAATCTCTTGCATTTTCTTGGTGGTGGGGCTACTCAGGAAAAGCCAGCTGGCTCGTGCCCCTTAACATTAGCCCTTACTAATTTTCTGCTTCATTCTTGTCTTCTGCAGCCTTTTTCATCTTCCGACAGTCAGAACCAACATGTCGCACCTCACCATTGGTCCTACAGCCTTTTGGTGCATTCGCAGATTTCCTTGCACTGTTCTGTTCTTGCTCCTTCTTCCATTTGTAACAATCCTCCTCCTTGTGTCCTGGCTTCCTGCAAAACCAGCAACCTTCTTCGATCTTCTGTTCCCTCTTCTACTTGTAGCAGTCGTCTTTCCTACTGTATATCCTAGTTTTTCACAATACCAGCAACTTTCATCAAATTTCGCTGCTTCGCGTACCTGCCTCTTTCTAGCCTTGAATCCTGCACTATGACCTGCCTGCAAATTGGATGGGACTCAAATTCCAGAGCCCTGGCTAGTGCATACTGTCTGCTTCTTACTTCTGCCTGCTTCACTTGCACTTTCAACTCTGCACTATCAAGATCATTGATGAACTGGTCTCTAAGAAGAACTGCCAACAGGTTAGGTGCTGCTCAGGGTATGACTTGTGTCACATACTCTCCAGGTCATGAGCAAGCTGCCGTAGGGATTCGTCTTGAGACTAGACACAGGTCCTGAATCTTGCTCTGTATACTTCAGTCTGGTAAATGGTCCAGTATCTGCGCTCCAGCACTTCTTTTGGGGACTAGTAACTGTTTCTCTCCCCCAGTGACATCTGACAAAGAATCTTCATTGCAGCACCCTTGAGGCTAGTAGCAAGCTGCACTGCCCTCTGCTTATCATCCCACCCATTCTGAACTGCAAGTAACTCAAACTGCTCATGGTAAGGTTCCCAAGATATTTTGCCAGCAAACTCATAAGGTCTCTTTTTAATTGGACCCCCATTATAGCCATGCACTTCACTGGTTTGTGGCCTAAACACTGGGGCATCATAATTAAGTCCAGGACTCAAAACTCCTACATTCTGATTATTCAAACCTGTAATGCTACCTTTAGATGCTTGGGATTCGTCAATATTCAACATACACTGTCCATATTTTTCACATATTCCCTGTACATTAGCCTGAGGCTCAGCAGCGCAAGATTTCTCTACAGCCTCAATTCTCTCAATTATTATCTACAACAGGTCGTCTACATGCCGTCTGCAATCCATCAGGTTATTACTTACCTCACACTTCTGCAATCGTAGCTCTGCGTATACTTCCTCCTTGAACTGTTGCTGTTCTTCCTTCATTTTCCCCATGAAAGGGAGTAGCTGTCCGTTCATCCTCAGCTGCAACTCCTTCTGCTGCTCCAGTAATGCCTCTTGAAGCCACTCATAACACTCTTTCTGTTCTTCACTTTGTGCTTCTAGTTGTTCATGGAAGTCTTTCTTGAACTCTTTCTGTTCTTCGCTTTGTGCTTGTAATAACTTCAAGATTGCCATCTGAGACACCTCCTACCTAGCTTGGCTTCTTGCCTATACACCTTCCAGCTCCATGTCAAGAATTTGACTCATTGCAGCACTTTTCGATCCCAACTCCTGACTCCACTTGTTACGTCCACATCCCACACTGCCACAGGCTACAACAGCAGCAGTTCAGTCTAGGAAGAACATCACCCAGTGAATCGTTCTTCGTAGGGTCAGTCTTTCAGTGTACAACAGATCAACTCAGGTGTCGTAATAACACGAGCTTCTTGCGTTTGTTGTCTTTATTTACCAAGTAATTACACTGTATGTTTGCCAACTACTGTACACTTCATTGACTTCACAAGTACCGGAGATACACTAACTTCCCAGGGCCACAAGTAAAACTAAACTGAATTTTCTCTGTTCTCTCCCTCATCCTTTTATAATCTTGCCTGATACTCGAATGTTCCGATACATGCTCCTGGCAACAACAGTTCTCTATTCCAGAGTTTTCTTACATTATGTAGCACTGAAATTAAACTGCTTAATTTAACAGTCACCTAAATAAAACATTATAAGGAACAAAAGAATACAAATTAATGCATAAGTTTACAAAACACCTCCGCTCAACAGCAGGATATCTGGTAACTCTGTCTCGTAAATGAAAGGACGACAATTATTGGGAACCTTCCAGTACCATGCAGCTGACACTCCTGCTTCTTAACCCCCCTCTGCCAGAACTGTTCATAAACATCCATGCCCTTGGCCACGGGCAGTGCCAGAGCCATTGCCAGAGACATTCTTTAGCCCCTTAACCGCGGGGCGTCACTTTCGTGACGCTTGGGAGCGAGGGATCATACCGCTGGGCGTCACTTTTGCGATTCTGTGTTATTTTGAATTCACCCGGGCTTTCAAGTGGTAGCTTGTATCATCTATCAGTACTGCCAATGTCCAACACTAGTCAGCACTCTTAATCTCATCTGTACTCCAATCCATTGTTGACAATTTAGCCATTTCTCCCCGTTCTTGACTCCCCTCCCTACCTTCCCTCCATTACCCTCTCCTCTCGCCTGCCCGGCCGTGCTACACTAAGTAAATCTTCCCTGGAATTTTCCACTGATTTCATCCACAGAAATAAGCCCTATGCCCTATTCTTATACCAAATAATATATACCAAAAAGAAATAAGGTAAGTGAGATTGCCATACACCTGGAACTGGCTAATTATCACCTGACAACACCTCATGCGCACTCATTCGCTAATTTTCGCTGTTTATTTCCCCTTGAAATATGCCGCATAATCTATTCTCGTAACAAAAATATATATAAGGAGGGAAGGGAGAAGCCTAAGTGATATTTACATTCACCTGGAACTACCTAATTTATAATATATTGTCTAGATTTCCTGCCAATCATTTCACTGCTATATATTAGCAGCTGTCAAGAGGCTAACATTGGCAGTAATGCATTTCCCTAGGTAGGCCACCCCGGCCCACCCTTATCAGTTCACTGTCATCTTCCAAGGCGAAGGTACGTCTGTTTGCTCCTGCTAACTTCTGCCACTTTTTACCCCCATGCAAAGGCCCCTGTGACCTTTAACCCCTACTAAACCTCGTGAGGAAAGAGGTAAAGGGCTGACAATTGAAAGAGAGTGACTATGATCTTTCTGTTGAGTAAAACAGTGCAAGTGGAACTGTAAATAATGTGTAAATAATGTGTAAACAGCAAGTGAATGCATTGAATGTAAATATACGTGAAAAGTGGAAAATAGTTTTATAAGTTACTTCAAGTGACAGTGCATAAAAGTGTAAATAAAATGGAAATGTAAATACTGTAAATAAAATAAAGAACGTAAATAGAAATGTAAATGAGTAGTATTATAAGAATTCGAGTATATATACTAGGAGTAATGAAAGTGAAAATTTCACACTAGCATGTATGAATACTATGAGTTATGAGTGAAGGTGAAAGTGACATTCACTCTCAGTGCTAGTATACAGGACGAGAAAGTGAATGCTACGTATTTTACTGATAGAGAAATTGAATGCCTACAGTGACAATAAACTACTATTACTGAAGGAAACTTATGGATAAAGACTGTAGATATATATAAGTGTTATATAGTAATAGAAATATAAACTGCGAGTGTTTTTATGAATAATAAATGACAACACCAGCGGCGAACTAGTGCAAGTGGGAAGGTCATACGCCCTCGTAATTTTCATTGCTTTCACAGTGTTTTTTTGGGGGGGAATATGGATTCCAAACTATTTGAGAATCATAGAATAGTGTTTCTAGTGATAATATCAGGCTGTGGTAATCATATTACGGGTTGTCGGGAAGTGTAAAGTGGAGACTTCGTTATCCAACTTCAGAGGTCTCCACAAGTCCTACGGTACTCGACGAAGGTTCAATGAACACCCCAGGAGAAAGCTGAAGGTATGTGCCATAAGCATATGTGATTTTAATATTCTAGGACTAATGACTGATTTTTGGCAAATATTTTTAGAGAGTCTGTCGGAGCGCGAATATGCCCGCGGGTGCCACAAGAAAAAGCAAATCAAGCCTGCGGTTAAAGGGTTAATGACCTACGATTTGAGAGAGGTGGGAAATATTTACAAGGCACCTAAATAGTGAGATTTGTGCAAAACGCATGCCTCATAAATTACCATATGTGTGCAGAAGAGGGATGAAGTAGAGAGGTATATGAGGGAGGGGGGGGTGAGTTGGGGGGAGGGTAGTCAAATGGTGGGTAACATAGCAACTTGGAGGCGTTTTGTCTGCGGCCACCCTATGCGAGATTAGGGCGTCAGGCTATACATAGATACAGTAAAAGTCCAATATTTCGGCATCCAATTCCCCGGCAAATCTGACATTTCGGCAGTTTTGAGAAATAGTCCCATTTACGAAAATCTCCGGTCGTTCGGCAGATTCTCCAATTTTTTTCGTCAGTCTTGAAATTCTCCATGAGGCTCGCCAGCTAGCTACCCGCCTTAGTGAGTGAGATAGTGAAAGTGATGGAACGAGTCTACCACTGCCATGAAGCTCAGAGGCTAGCTCTTTCTCCTATAGCATAAAGAGAGGACAAACATGTAGTGAGTCTAGCATGGGAAAGAGAATCTGTTTCGCCATTCTTCCGAGTTGTTGTGCTGCTGCCGACTTCTCTTGATTCTTCTGTGTGCTTTGTGAACTTCGTACCGAAATACCTCTGAAATTACTATTCGAGTGTGCTGTAAGCACCGTAACATCAGACAGGAGCTTTGTAACACCTGAGTGGACCAGCCGTGTGTTGTGAACAGTATAAACATCTGCGTGCTTTGAAAATGGCCTCCACGTGTGGAAAGTTAACTGGTGTTAGCAGGAAGCGTACACATAAGATGTGGACTTCTTCCAGCAGCACGATTAATCTGGTGGAAACACAAGTACTGTACTGTTAGACTGATTTATTTACCGGTAAATGCACACTTAAGTACCAGAAAGACCTTTCCAGTTCAATGTATATTCCTCCAGCTTGTTTCAGTATTTTTCAGACTATACTCAGTTCGGTAAATCACGTTTTCTTACTGAAAGATTTCCTCCCTGTTAGTATCGTCACGTTCTAAAGCTGTACCTACGATTGTTTCCAGCACAATGGACGAAACTCATCGTACTCAAATGTGGACTTCGTTTCCCAACTTCCCAACTGAAGATTAGGTTAGGTTACATTATTAGGTGCAGTTAAGCTAGGTTAGGCCAGGTTTAAACACAGATTAGAACAGTGTCTTCTGCCATTACGTTAATGAATTAAAGAGTGGTCACACCAGAACAGATAAAAACAGCGGGGAAAGATTTAACAAGAAATGTTTATTTACCAACCCAGAAATAATCAGAAAAATATAAGAGACTATCAGGATAAACTGATTTGGTAAGGTGCTTTTACTGCTTACAGCAAAGCGTATGTTTACCCCCCTCAAATACTCAATGTTCGTGAGTTCAGAAATTTGTGTGCTCCCGTGGCAGACCTTGAAACCATTTTTTCAGAGTTATAAAGTCAGTTTCTTTTTCTTACAGATGTGAAAAGACTCGTCTGGTACACCTGGCTTTTTCCCCTCCTCCCTAAACCCATCTTGTGATTTGTTATGATTCGTGAAAGAAAATTAGGGGGCATGTTACATTAGAATTTAAACATAAAGTTAGGGTGCATGTTACTTTAGCATTTAAACATATCGGCAAAAACATCTGGGATGAAAGGACCGCCGAGCTGTTTGGGATGGTAGTGTAAACATACCAGTGACCTTGGTTCCCTTCCCATAATTGTTCGCAGTTTTTATGGCTCTCCCTAACTTAACGTTACTGACACCGGCACAGTAAAGCATTGTTCAAGGCTGGCAGCCAAAAGGGGTTAATGGAATACATTATTGTTTGTATCAATACTCTCTCTTTCACACATACACGAACGAACAAAAGAATGTTCAATAAATGTACACTTAACTGTAAGGAGCAGAAATAACTGTATGCTCTGTCGGTCCGAAATGTGTTGGGAAGCAACATCGAACAAAGAATGTGGAACTGAATGCCACCTTACGAGAACACTTGAGATGAAAGTATTTTTTCTTATTAGTAAACATAATTGTTCCATTTCGTCCCCTATAATTGTGAAACTCGTAAATTTTCGTCCAAGCATACACCCTAATAACCTTACCAATTCAATTCATATTCTCTAGTTTGTTTTTGTATTTTTCTAGTTTGTTTTCTAATTATCATAACGTTCCTTAAGCCTTACCTACGTTTGTTTCCGGCATATTGGAAGAAACTTACTCATAATTAGGGTGCGTGTTACATTAGCATTTAAACATATCGGCGAAAACATCTGAGATGAAGTGGCAGGCCGCCTGACTGTTTGAGATGGTAGAGGAGAGTTGTGAAAACATACCAGTGACCTTCGTTCCCTTCCCATAATTGTTCGCAGTTTTTTATAGCTCTCCCTAACCCAACATCCCTGACACCGGTACAGTAGAGCATTGTTTGAGGCTGACAGCTATGATGGGGTTAATGGAATGCATTATTGTTTGTATTAATACTCTCTTTCACACATACAGTACACTTAAGAACGAACAAAAGAATGAACAGTAAATGTAAGAGGAAGAAATAACAATGCTCTGTTGGTCCGAAATGTGTTGGGCGGCGCGATACCTAACGAAGAATGCAGAACTGAATGCTAACTTACGAAAACACATTTTTTTTTTTTTTTCTGATTAGCAGACATTCTTGTTTCATTTCGTTCCCTCAAACTAGGAAACCCATTACTGTTCGTCTAAGCATACAGCCTAAAGACCCAGCAATTCACTTCATATTCCTCCAGTTTGTTTCCTGTGTTTTTCTATTTTGAGGGTAGTAAATTACCATCTCTTGCTGAAAGATTTTCTCTATCACGTTCTTTAAGCCGTACCTACGATTGCTTCGGGCATAATGGAAGAAACTCATCGTACACAAAAGTGGATTTAGTTTCCCAATTTCTCAACTGGAGCCCAGGTTAGGTTAAATTATTAAGTAGTTAAGCAAGGTTCGGCTACGTCAAGAGTATCAGTTGCCTCACCAAACTCCATCCTACCACCCTTGTGATCGAGTTGTGAGCAGAAGGTGTGGATGGGGGCAGGGTGAGCAAGACTCTCTGGTTTATCCATGCCTCTCTCTCTAGAAACTGGATGCTTCCTGTTTAAACCGGAGCTATCGCATGGATAATTCTATGAATTACTGTACCACTGAACTATTAGGTCACGGCCCGGATATACCGAAAGCTGGATAATCCGAGCCTGGATAATCGAGCTTCCACTGTACTGTACTGTATTCATTACAGTATCAAACAGTATACAGTACTCTCTCCAAACACATTTGTAATGATATGAGTAATGATGATAGTGTTCACCGAAACATATAAGGTACTGAGTGGGTAGGGTTTTCGATAATTCGGCAATTTTGATATTTCGGCACTTGCCTAGTCCCATAGATGCCGAAAAATCGGACTTCTACTGTAGATAGTGCAGAAGAGACACCATATATATGTGGGCAGTGCGAAAACAGACGCCAGTGTATGTACACTGTCATGATTCAAAGACAGTGTTAGCATATAAATCGGTAATCTATCTATCTATTGCCAGACGCCTCAATCCTGTTTGGGGTGGCCACAAACAAATCGCCTCCAAGTCGCCCTGTCCCCCGCCATTTCACTGCCCTGCTCCCAACTCACACCCCCCTCTCTCATATACCTCTCCACCCCATCCCTCCATCTCATCCTCGGTCTCCCCCTCCCTCTTCCACCCTCCACCTCACTCACATACACTCTCTTCGTCAATCTTTCACCCTCCATCCTCTCCACATGGCCAAACCACCTCAGTGTGTTCCTCACAACGCTTCCTATCACATCCACATCCACACCACAACGCTCCTTTATATCCTCATTCGTCAGCCTGTCTCTCCACGTGACTCCACAGGCTCCTCTTAAATAACTCATTTCCACGGCTCTCACTCTTGACTTGTGTCCTTCCAACAATGTCCAAGCTTCACTTCCGTACGTTAGAGTTGGTATCACAATACTGTCATGTAGTAACTTTTTTACTTCCATGCTCACTTCCCTGTTTCTTATCACTGCTTTTAAGGAACCAGCAACCTTTCTTCCCTGCTGTACCCTTTCAAGCACTTCACCCTCCAAACCTCCATCCTTACTCATCACACTACCCAAATACTTAAACGTACTCACATTTTCCAATTCCTCACCATCCAACCTCGCTGTACATTCACTGACTTCACCTCTCTCAAAGACCATCACTTTACTCTTCCCTACATTCACCTTTAGGTTCCGTTTCTTACACACTCTCTCAAACTCATCCACCAAGCCTTGCAGCTCCCCTTCGTCTTCACTCAACAACACAGTATCATCTGCAAACAACAGTACAGGGAGTTTCCAAACACTATCCTCTCTCACCAGGGCCACTCCAACATCCACTACCCTACCTTGTACCTCTTTTATTACCCCATCCATGTACAGATTGAACAACCATGGAGACATGACACATCCCTGTTTCAAACCAACTTTCACAGAGAAAAATTCACTTAGTTCACCATCCACACGCACTGCACAAAAAAAAAAAAAAAAAAAAAAAAAAAAAAAATCAATAGTGTGGTTTGTGCAAAACAGCCTCATAAATTATCATGTGTGTGCGAAAGAGATGCCATACATATGTGGCTAGTGTGAAAATACAGTAGATGCCAGTGTGTGTACATAGCCATAATTCAATGAAAGTGTGAGCGTACAAGTGTGCTTCAGAGTGATAATAGCAGACATGGGGTAATAGTAATATGTAATAGTAATACACTATTACAGGGTTTTCAAAATACCAGTGATAGTAATAGATCACAAGTTCCTGGCTGTAAGAGTAATTGTAACAGTAATAGAAGGCAAAGTAATAGATAATCATATATTACTTTCCCATTACAGACACTTCTTTAGTACCATTTACCATAATCAATAAAAACAGCTTTCTCACCTTGGTCACCTGTTGGCTGCTCTCCAGGCTGCAGGTACACCACAGGAGACCGTGCAGAATGGAGAGTGGTCAACAGGCCATCAGATGATCTACACATACTTGTGCATTCCGTGGAAAAGCCTTCCAACGATAACGAAATTAAAAACCATTTTCAATTTAATTACAGTAACACCTCACTATAACGGACTAATTGGGGCCCAAACCAGTCCAAAAAATGTGAAATTCCAATAAAAGCGACATCCGAACTTCCCCCTGCTAATCCGGACTTTTTCTGATATATAAGACATTAGTCCAGATCACATGAACAGTTTTTAAACTGTTTTGACTGCCATTGCAGTAATGTACTGTGTTATAACTTCACCACATTAATCAAATGGTATAATATATATAATAATACTGTACCGTACACTGATAAATATGTCTTTTATTTACCTTCTTGTGGTGAAGATATCTGAAGTGGTCAGGCAGTCTGGACTGCTTCTGGCTCTATTGGACTTTTTCCGATATAAAAGAATTTAGTCCGGTAGCTCCCTGAGTCTGATAAAAGCGAATTCCGGTCTATTGAAGTCCATTTCATCGAGGTTTTACTGTAATACCGTTATCGTAAATAATATATTAACAGTAACAGTAATACTAATAGATGACCAAGTACAGTAACCTCTCAACTAACGCGAGTTTAAAAAACGCGTTTTCGTTTTAACGCAAACAAATATTTAAGGAGATATGTTTAACTAACAAGGGTTTCTCAATTTAACGCAATTTTACAAGTACGTGATGGTTTCAAATTAGCCGCGCGCACCTTGGACAGTCCTGAGCTGATAGACCGTGTGTGGCAGTTTATGCATAATACAATTTTTTTTTTTTGCTTGTTGCTTAAACTGGTTTTATTCGAACTATGGTATTAAAAAATGAAGTTTGGCCCCATTCTGAGCAATTTGGCTCATTTTCGGACAAAATTTGGACAGGAAAGTGATGGCGTTACAACTTGATGCTGCAGAACAGAAAGAAGAAAACCACTCAGACCAAGATAGAGCAGTTGTTTATGAAGAAGACAGAAAACTTACGGGAGTTATCCTCATCACCAGTAGCACAGGAGTCAGAGGAAAAGGAAGAGGAAGAGGAAGGACAGCAGAGCGAGGAGGGACAACAAACTTAGGGTGGGAAGCAGCGGGAGGTGGGGGAGCCAGGTGAGGAGGAACAGTAGCAGACGACGAGTGATGCATAGATGAAGTGAGGCTGCGTATTGTTATTGCTTGTGACCTACTTACTGTTATGAAAATGCTGCTTTACTGTAGTGATTTTATGACCTACTAATGCATTAATAACGCTGAACTTTCACAATGCTGTGAATGAAGCAGAATTGAAAGAAAATCCATGTAAAAAACAAAAACAGTACTGTATGTATTTGGGGAGAAGTGAACAACGCTTCAGCCCAACTAGAGCTCAAATATTGTTTATTTCTCCCCAAATATACTGTTTTTGTTTTTACGTGGATTTTGTTTCAAATTAATATTGTTGCTTTTAAGCTTAGAGTAGCATAACTCCCCAAATGGGTAGACTTTCCCAGAGTCCAGGAACGTAACCACCAATATTACCATTGTTTCTTATGGGAAAATTATGTTTAAATAACGCGTTTTTAACTAACACGACCTCTCCAGAAACCTAACCCTCACGTTATTTGAAAGGTTACTGTAATAGTAATAGATGACCACTACAGTACTGTTATTATAATACTGTAGTAATATAATAAAGAGCAACTGAAATTAATAGTAATTGTAATAGAAACCAAGTAACAGACCCCATGTCTGGATAACAGATGCAAAGAATGTGTGCCATACGTTAAAAAAGTGCCTCTCACTTGTGTGTCCGTGTCACTTGTGGCCCTCGCGTATCACTATGCCCAAGAATGGTACCCACATGCTCCTAGGACACATTGGGAGTATCACCAGGGCATTAACTTCAGTATACCATGGCCAAACACCAAAGTAAACCACCTGGTCCCCTATGGAGTGAAAGATGTACAGGTATACCTCAATATATGATACTTCCAGATGCAATACCCCGGCTTAACAACGGGGGTAGAAATACCACCAAACCCCGCCTAATAACGGCCAAACCCCAGTTTAACGATGAGTTTTGATTTTTTTACCAATTTTGATGATATTTTAGAAAAAAATTGTGCGTTTCGGCTGATTAATAAACTGCTTTTAGACTTAGATTAATGTGTTTTAGTCATATGTGGGGTGAATACTGTCATTTTGGGGTACAGTTTACTAAGCTTGATTTTTTTTCCAGACTTATATTTGATTTCCAGATTGTATTTGTTGGTTTTAGTGAGTTATTTACAGGTGTTAGGCCAAGATTAGCTTCTTTTACAGCTGTTAGGCCATTTAGATTGGCTTTAAACTTCAATCATTTGGGAGGGTTTAGGACTTGGTTGGGGGAGAAACTAAAGGCTCAAAAACGCATCCCTATACTTTACATGTTAAATCTACCCCAAGATACGGTACCCCGTATAACAATGGGTTTTTATTTACCTAACTGTATTGTTAAACCAGGGTATACCTGTATATGGGGTTTACTTGAGTACCGGTATTTCACTCAATAGGCGTGGTCACGATGGGGTCCCAAATTCGACCCTCTTGACTTCTGTGAGTACCAATTTGGATGTTTTTACGAGTTCTGCATCAAACCTAACCTGTCTAAGCTATAAAGAAAAACTGAAAATAAAACAGCATGGGGAGGGGGGGATTAGAGGTGCTAAAGTCAACAGCAGAGGGGTGGTTAACAATATACAGTACAGAACAAGCAAAACATGCACAGTACTGAGTAATGTAATGAAAGTTGCCGGTAAATGTAAGATAGACTGAAGAACAGCAACTACAGTACACAAACTAACTGATACCACACCCTTGATGCTAATGCCATAAGTTTGTTAAAGTCAAACACTATGTTGTTCAGTTATTTCCCAGGCATTGTGACTTTTACCAAACAAAGATTGTTAAGTACAGAGCATTGTTTGGAAGTACAGTCTTACACAATAACATACAGCTAGGTGTAAATGCTCTTTTTCTCAATAATGCTCTATTTACGTTTCCTCTCATGATGCTTGTCACCCAGAGACAGATGCAGCATTGTGTGTGTGTGTGTGTGTGTGTGTGTGTGTGTGTGTGTGTGTGTGTGTAGGGACCCCATGCTGATCGATGTTCCCCGCGCATCCATTCTTGTACCGAACAAAATTTGTTAAATGAACATAATGTTTGGCCAGCTCAAAGTGGTCATTAAAACCAAAATTCAATAAAAGAGGGTTTGGTATATCGAGAGTTTACTGTATTTGTATGCGTATCTGTCCATGTTATGACTGCAGACTACAGTGAGCCCTTATGTTTCATGTGATTTGGGTTCGCGAATTTACTTTTCGAAGAAAAGCCCAAAATTTCTTATGATCAAGAATTCACCTTTCCCATCAATACATGGGGTGCCAGTGGGCAAGGTGATTGTCAGCTGTTGTCCGCCATGCTGTTTTCATGGTTCCTGCCAGTTCTCAGACTATGCATGTGGTGCTCTGGTAGTGATCACAACTGTGGTCACTTTTTTTTTTTGCCTTTCTCATCGTTCAGCTGTTGTTCTTGTGTGGTCTACCTGCACTGTATTATTGCTTCCTCTTCATTCACTGGAAGACCAGGTAATAATGGTGACAGTGTAATACTGGGAAGTTCAAAGGATTGGGGCAAGAAGAGGAAAGAACATTGTGAGTATTGAGTCGGTGTGAAGAAGAAAAAATATTATGTAGGGGATAAGACGAAGATTTTTTAGGCTGATGATCCATTTATTTAATGGTTCTTACCATTTATATCAAATTCATATGGTTGTCAGTTATTCTGGTATCCTGTTTTACAAGAATTATATATCAAAAGTGAGAATAAGTGACTTTGGGAGGGGCTCTGGAACAAATTAGATGTTTCACCATCGAATTACCCACATTTTGTGGGGTGGAAGACGCACTTTTTTGTCCCAAAATCACCTTCAAATATCCCCCTGCATCCTGGAAACGAGACTAAGACCTTGGCTCCATTTAGAAGAATCGCTTATACAGAGGATCATCTCACTGTTTGGCAGTCAAATATTTTTAGAGTACCAGTATAAACACCTTTGATTTACTGTAAAAAGTTACATTCACTTGTGTATATACTCAGATTTTACAATTAGAAACACCCAGGCTCAAGAAAAAATTTAGGGTTTGTTTACAACTGGCCATGTGACGGTCTGGGGGTTTAGCGGTATAGCAGTTTAGCAATTTAGCATCTAGCATACACTCTACTTTAGTAGGCTAACATGATCATTGGTGAACTCCCTGCTAACCTTCTGAAATGCAGTCATGATCACTTTGCTTGCCATCCACTCAGTAACTAGTAAGGGAATCATACTGGAGATGATGGCTAGCATGACATTTGAGTCATTGAAACAGACGTCTGTCTCATATGGAAATTCAATGACCCTTGTTTGGCTGGCTTCTCTTACTGATATTTTGTTTCATTTGAGGCAAAAGTATAATAGAAGGCCACAGTGTTATATTACCGTTGCTGAAAAACGGGAAAAACAACTGCAACATTAAACAGTAGTCTGAAATTACAGCTTTTTAGCAGTTTAGCAATTTAGCAGTTTAGTACCAAGTCTTCCCCCAACTCTCAGAACATGATCACTTCTGAACCCCTTGCTAACCTTCAGAATGGCAATAATGATCACTTGCTATCCAGTCACTAACTAGCAAGGGAATCATATTGGAGATGTTGGCTAGCATGACTTTTGTTGAGTCATTGTTACAGACGCCTGTCTCCTACGGACAGTCAAAAACCCTTGTTAGGCTGGCATCTTTTACTGATATTTTGTTTCATTCGATACAAGAGCATCATAGAAGGCAGCAGTCTTATATTAGTTAGTGAAAAATGGGAAAAACAGTTGAACACTAAATAATACTTCCCAAAATTGCAGCATTATTAGCAGTTTAGCAATTTAGCGCCTAGCGATATTGAAATTCAATCACCCCATGTTAGGATGGCTTCTGGTACTTATAGGGTACATAAAATGGTGTAAATGTTCCCTGTAATTGATTTTTGAAAACTTGGTTGTGTTATCTGTGATTCAAAAATTCAGTACATGCAGGCATATGTTTTGGAGATATATAGTGTATTCCTTCACTTAACCCTTAACCGCGGGGCGTCACTTTTGTGATTCTGTGTTATTTTGAATTCACCCGGGCTTTCAAGTGGTGGCTTGTATCATCTATCAGTACTGCCAATGTCCAACACTAGTCAGCACTCCTAATCTCATCTGTACTCCAATCCATTGTTGACAATTTAGCCATTTCTCCCCATTCTTGACTCCCCTCCCTACCCCCCCTCCATTACCCTATCCTCTCTCCTGCCTGGCCGTGCTACGCTAAGTAAATCTTCCCTGGAATTTTTCACTTATTTCATCCATTGAAATAAGCCCTATGCCCTATTCTTATACCAAATAATATATACAAGAAAGAAATAAGGTAAGTGAGAGTGCCATACACCTGGAATTGGCTAATTATCATCTGACAACACCTCACGTGCACTCGTTCGCTAATTTTCACTGTTTATTTCCCCTTGAAATATGCTGTATAATCTATTTTCGTAATAAATATACATATAAGGAGGGAAGGGAGAAGCCTAAGTGATATTTACATTCACCTGAAACTACCTAATTTATAATATATTGTCTAGATTTCCTGTCAATCATTTCACTACTATATATTAGCTGCTGTCAAGAGGCTAACGTTGGCAGTAATGCATTTCCCTAGGTAGGCTACCACCCTGGCCCACCCTTATCAGTTCACTCTCATCTTCCAATGTGAAGGTACGTCTGTTTGCTCTTGCTAACTTCAGGCACATTTCACCCCCATGCAAAGGGCCCTGTGACCTTTACCCCCTACTAAACCTCATGTGGAAAGAGGTAAAGGGCTGACAATTGATAAAAGAGTGAGTACGATCTTTCTATTGAGTAAAACAGTGCAAGTGGAATTGTAAATAATGTGTAAACAGCAAGTGAAAGCAATGAATGTAAATATACGTGAACAGTGGAAAATAGTCTTATAAGTTACTTCAAGTGACAGTGCATAACACAGTGTAAATAAAATAGAAATGTAAATAACGTAAAAAAAATAGAGAACGTAAATAGAAATGTAAATGAGTAGTATTATAAGAATACGAGTATATACCCTAGGAGTAATGAAAGTGAAAGTTTCACTCTAGCATGTCTGAATACTATGAGTTATAAGAGTGAAGGTGAAAGTGACATTCACTCTCAATGCTAGTATACAGGACGAGAAAGTGAATGCTATGTATTTTACTGAAAGAATTTGAATCCCTACAGTGATAATAAACTAATACTACTGAAGGAAACCTATGGATAAAGACTGTAGATATATATAAGTGTTATATAGTAATAGAAATATAAAGTGTGAGGGGTTTTATGAATAATAAATGACAGAATACCAACAGTGAACTAGCGCAAGTGGGAAGGTCATACGCGCTTGTAATTTTCATTGCTTTCACAGTGGTTTTTATTTGGAGTATGGATCCCAAACTACTTGATAATCATAGAGTCGTGTTTATAGTGTTAATATCTGGCTGTGGTAATCATATTACGGGTTGTCGGGAATTGTAAAGTGGAGACTTCGTTACCCAACTTCAGAGGTCTCCACAAGTCCTATGGTATTCGACGAAGGCTCAACAAACATCCAAGGAGAAAGTGGAAGGTATGTGCCATATGCATATGTAATTGTAATATTCTTGGACTAATAACTGATTTTTGGCAAATATTTTTTGAGAGTCTGTCGGAGCCCGAATAACCCCGCTGGAGACGCAAAACATTGGGAAACATGCCCGCGGTGTTAGGGTTAATGGCCTTTGTATTTTCTTAAATGAATGAAAGAACGCGTTTTATTGAGTTTTGTTTTCTTAAGTTCATTTCACGAAAAATAATACTTATCTCTATATACTGGTACATATTTAGTGTACTTTAACAGAGATGAACATCACGTCTCAAATTATTGTACGAAAGGAATTGGACACCTCGGACTTCATATCTGAAAACAAACCAGTACTGTTAAAGATGGCATCGTGGTATGGAGTAACATTTTATAAGGAAGGGGTTGTTTGTTTATTTTCTTGTCTTGTACCCTTCTTTTACATTAAAAAAAAAAAGACTATTCTATTCTATTCTATAGCCTGACGCCCTAATCCCGCAAAGGGTGGCCGCAGACAAAACGCCTCCAAGTCGCTCTGTCACCCACCATTTGACTACCCTCCCCCCAACTCACCCCCTCCCTCATATACCTCTCAACTCCATCCCTCCACCTCATCCTCGGTCTACCTCTCCCTCTCCCTCCCTCCACCTCACCTACATACACCCTCTTAGTCAGTCTTTCATTCTCCATTCTCTTCACATGTTCAAACCACCTCAGTGTATTTCTCCTAATCTTCTCAACCACATCCACATCCACCCCACATCGTTCCTTCACTTCTTCATTCGTCAACCTGTCCCTCCACGTCACTCCACATGCTCCTCTCAAGTAACTCATTTCCACTGCTCTCTCTCTTGACTTGTTCCCCTCATGTAAGGTCCATGACTCGCTTCCATACGTCATATATACAGTACTGAAGAGAGACTCTAATGTGTTAACCCCTCCATGGCCAAAGGCCTGGAATTTTTAGTGCGCGCCAGGCCGACGCCAGGGCCATTTTTTTGTAGTTTCGAAAATTGATATTTTTTTTTCTTGCCTGTTGAAGAGAAAGTTCAGATGCACCTAACAGTGCAAATCCCAGCTTCCTAGATGCATTTTGTGGCTTGCAATGGAGCGCTGAAGTTGCAGAAATATTAGGCGTGTTTTTGTCGTCCAAGCTGGAGCTTGGGATTCGAAGTGCGTCTTGGGGCGCTTGGTTTTTATCCGCAAAAACAGTCCAGGATAGGTAGAGCCGAAAAATTACGTGCCAATCGCAAAGTAAACAGAGGGGTTCACCGAAGACGATCTTCTGACAAATATGCAACTTACATGTAGCCGTTATTTGTGCTGAACTGGCTCTATATGTCGTTAATATTAGCCACTTGCACCCTAACTTTACGTACATAATGCTAATTTCAGGATATTTATCATTTATGTGTCCTTGCTGGCCAATCTCACTCTCCTCAAGCTACACCAAGACTGCTCCTGACCACGCTTGGGTGAGATACGAAGACGGTCTTGGTTTTGATGACAAACACTTGGGCCGGCTTCGTATCACTTTGGCCGACAAAAACAGCGCAGCTTGGTTTTACCGAAGATGGCTTTGAATCCAATCCCTCAGCTTGGACGACAAGAACGCGGCTATTGGCAACCGATATTGCCGCCCAGGGGCACTGCCACAACGCAACTGGGCAGGTGTTGTTATTTTTTTTGTTTACCTCCCAAAACAATGCGAACGGTGCTGAAATGTTGTGCTTATATGAGATATGATGATATTGAATGATTTCAGTACATAATGTTAGGAATGGCTGAAAAAAAATTGTTATGAATACTTTTTCACCTTTTTGATATAAAATATGTTTATGGTAGTTTCGAGTTATTTTTTACATTATCATTGTGCTCATGCTTGGAAAAGGGAGCAAAAGAGTTGAATTTTTGGTCCTAAATGAGGAAATTGCACGTCCTCCAAGGGTAGACTCTGCCACGGGAGAATAAAGTGGAGAGTCAGATCCGATTATAGTAGGACTCGCCTAAGTTTGCGGCTGTGGTGTGGCCCGCACCTGTGTACAGTGTTGCCACGTTTTCTATACCGTTATCTCTCTCTCTCTCCTGGCGGGAGATGTGAGCCACCCTGAGTACTTTTGATTCTTTTTTAAGTTATTTATAATTGTGCTTTCATTTGTTAATTTGGTTTTGTTATATTCAGTGATATTTATCATTTTTTGTATACGGCGACAGATGACCCGTTATTGCAGTACCATGATTGATTTTCATTCATTCATTCTCTTTCCCCTTCCTCCATCTCTCTCTCAGCCTGACAATGCCTCCACATCATCTCCACACCACCCCTGAGATCAAGGCCACCGACTGGGTGTGGAAGTGTTGCCGCTCGCGAGTGAATAATGTTTTTTTTTTTACTTCGGTATTGGCATATGCCTACTATTTTGTCCTACATATTAGCTTATGATTATAAATGTGATTATTCCTCGCCCTTAAAATTACGGTAAAAGCCAGTAAATGTGAGCATTTTTCCCTAGCAACACCTGTACAAGCTATGTTTGGGTCTACGGAGGGGTACGTACTTTACCTTAGGCCAGACTGGGTGTGTCAGTGTTGCCACTCACAAGAATTATATGAATTATTTCTTTTACTTTGGATATTGGCATATTTCTTCTTTTTTCAGGCTCATTCTCTTATATCCATAACTGTAATATTATTACCCACCCTAAAACTACGCTAAAAAACATTAAAAGTGACTACAATTTCTTTTAGCAACACTGTACAATATGTATGCCATGTTTCTGTGTTACTGTATAAATATTTTATGCATAATAAGATTACTGTTGATTCATCCATCAAAATACACAAGTGTAAGTTTTTTTCATCTGAATTTATCGTATTTGTGTTGCCTTGTACATAAATAGCTTCCGTTTCACATCACAAGTTGGGGAAACGTGGCACCATTGTACACAGGTGCGGGCCACACCACAGCCGCAAACTTAGGCGAGTCCTACTTTAGCAATACGGAAGTTGAGTCGCAACTTCAAGCTCCCACATCACAAGCATGGCTAAAAATTGAATCGTAATGCAGTTTCAGACCTAAGAATGATTCTAATTATTACGAATACAGATACAAAGCAGAAATAAATACATTTACAGACGGAGGAAAACGTATTTTTTCCATAATAACATGTTCATCTTTATCATTTTACGTTCACCTTTCTCATTTTACCTTGTTATTTTCGCAACATACATTGCTGTCTCATAAACGGGGTGGTTGTGTGTGTTTTGCAAGGGAGGCAAAAGATTGTATTTTCTGCCTGGGTTGAGATAATGGGTGTAACTATATGTTTTTAGGCTTGGCCACGAGCGAATAAATCGTACATCCACTCGTCACAACAGCAGGTGGTGAACTGACAGGTGATATGTGAGAGGGTGAAGTCAAGGTCAGTCTCATGTCCCAGATTTTCGTTCACTTCCCGAAGGTTTTCACAGTTTTCTACAAGTTGCACTGCACCTAATGATCCAAACCATTACAGCAAACCTAAGCAAATAGGTAAAGTTACCAAGACAAAGTCAAGACAAAAATGTATTTTTCACTTATCATGTCTTTTTCGTATGTGCCTGTATTACTTCATAATCGTAAATAGGTGGTTGTGTACATTTTGCAAGAGAGGACAAAGATGTAATGTTCTGCCTGGGTCAAGATAATGGGTGTAGTTGTGCTTGTTTAGGCATGGCCAGGAGTGAAAAAATCGAAAATCCATAGCAGCAGGCTCTGAACTGTTTGATGAGGTGTATGGGAGTGTAGTGTAAGTCAGTGTGAAGAAAATCAGAACGTTCGTTCACTTCCCAAAAATTTTTGCAGTTTTTTATAGGCTGCGCTCAAACAATGCCGGCGGCCATTTATCGGCTAAACGTCATTCGACGCCAGCAGCTACGGAGGGGTTAAGATAGTGTCAAGGAATACAGTAACATTATGTAAGGAAGGGGTTGTTTGTTTTCATGTCTTGTACCCTTCTTTTACATAAACATAAAGAAACCAAAGACAGATATACAATACTGAACAGAGGTTCTGAAAGGTGGGTGTGTATTTTAGTGAAAAATACTCACATCAAGCAACCTTTCTGTAGTCTTGGTCAAGACATACTTTTTTTCTCAGAACTTCCCTTCCAGATTTAGGGAGCGTCTTTCACACCGCAGCGTCTAACATGCCACGAAATATGGGTAATACTTTTTCGTTCGTGAAATTCATGTTTTACGCCAACCTCATGGTATCAATTGGACATGAAACTTGGGGGCAAACTGTTGTGCTTCCTAAAACTAAAAATGAAAACTAAACCCATTTTACACTAACCTGGCCCTTAGTTTTGACCTTTTGAGGGCTGTTTCACATACTTGTCACAGCACTTTTCATGACTATTACAATATTGTATAACAGAGTGATTCCTCGGTTATCACTCATAACTGGTACCAAACATGGTGGGTGATAATGGAACAGGGCGATAAGGAAAGCGCAGAACCTATGGGTAGTACTGTAACCGATACAATTTACTGAACCAATATATCACCAATATTTGCATTTTTTCTGATACAGAACCGATACCAATATTTACTGTTGATATCTGGATATCGGATGTGAACGGAAGTAACTTGAATTTTATTTTTTTTTGAGGATTTCTTCACTGTTCTGCCTAATTCTGTGTGAAAGAATGTTGTTATTTTGACACCATTTAGCAGTTTAATAGTCATACTCTGAATCATTAAAGGTTCATAATTAGTGGGTGAGTGGGAATGATGAGGAAAAAAAAAAGTATTGAAGATCAAAAGCAGTAAGTTGAAAGTGAGGTATACTATGGACTGGTGGTGTGTAGGTGTGGTAGCCATGTGGGTTCATGTATGTAAATAGTGTACACACACTGTCAAAATAAGCGCAAAATGTCCGGACCTATCTGTTACTGCATCTTTAGTTGTAATATTTGGTCACTCTTCTCACTGCAGTCTAAATAAAGAAGTGATTTACTGCATATAATAAGGAAGAAGAAAGTAGATGGGGCAGTAAGCGGACAGTAACTCTGAGATGAGGGGATGAACAACATTTGGCAACTTTGTTGAAGCTCAGCATAAACAGTGAAACAATCCTTTTTGTGTTGGAAAAAAGTTACATACAGATCTTAACTAGGCTTCTTCTGTATTATGCTACACGTACAAGGTTTGCAATTTGATAGGTGTGTGTGTGTGTGTGTGTGTGTGTGTGTGTGTACATACAAGGAGAGAGAGATAGATACCTGTATATAGTGTACACATAAGAAAAACAAATCGAAGAGTGTAAATGTCTTCTGATGATGTGTATGTATGGCTAATTGTGTGTAAGTTACTAGTGTTTGTGTGTGTAAATGATGCCCAGATTCGAGTTTCATCTCCAAACAAGTATTTAGCATGGCTGAAGGCACACGACCAAAAACCGTCGCTTGCTTTAACCACAGGACCATCAATGCTAAGCTTTTTAAATTAACATGATATACTTGATTGAAGACACTTAAAATCTACAAAAACAAACATTTTGCATGTGTTATGTGAGCCACTACAGCATGTGTTATGTGAGCCACTACAGTACACAGTAATCCCTCGATTATCCAGACGTCTATTATCCAAATGATCTATTACCCACATGCTGCGATTTGGCTGTGTTAAACTATTATATATACGTTTTTCCATTTTATCCGGACAAATTGTTTGAGTCCGGGTGGAAATTATGGCAGTGTAAACATTTTTGTCCACCTAGGCAGGAACAGCCCTGTGGTGCCATGCTGTCTGGTTCATTAAATCACCCACCGTCCACTAGAGACCCTCTCGGTTGTTCCCAGTTCCCACCCGCCTACCATGTTGTAAACAGCTCCTCTTAAAGTTGTTACGCCACTGGCAGTGCATGTGGTGGCTTTTATGGTTGTTCCCTACCTGCTTCAGGCCTTGCTATTCCTTGCATGCTTCTTTCTAGGATGTGTGATAATAACCCCTCCACCAGGAAAAAGGGAAGAGAGTAGTGCTGACTCTGAAGAAGACGCAGGAGATCCCGGGTAAGACTGATGCGGGATGGTCAACTTCCCCAATCTTAAAGGAGTATTATTTGTCTTCTTAGTATAATAGGAAAAGTGTATTGTAGGATACTTAAAGTTAGAGAAAGAACAGAGAAATCAGTTGGAGAAGGGGAGGCTTTAGGAAGGGAAGAGGTTGTGTAGATCAGATATTCATTCTTAGAACTTTAGTGGAAAAGTTTCTAGAGAAGGGAAAGAAGTTGTATGCGGCTTTCATGGATTTGGAGAAAGCATATGACAAGGTGGATAGACAAGGATTGTGGAAAGTGTTAAGAATATATGGAGTAGATGGGAAGTTGTTGAATGCTGTGAAGAGTATGTACGATGGTGCAAAGGCTGCAGTGTGTGTGGATGGTGAACTAAGTGAATTTTTCTCTTTGAAAGTTGGGTTGAAACAGGGATGTGTCATGTCTCCATGGTTGTTCAATCTGTATATGGATGGGGTAATAAAAGAGGTACAAGGTAGGGTAGTGGATGTTGGAGTGGCCCTGGTGAGGGAGGATAGTGTTTGGAAACTCCCTGTACTGTTGTTTGCAGATGATACTGTGTTGTTGAGTGAAGACGAACGGGAGCTGCAAGGCTTGGTGGATGAGTTTGGGAGAGTGTGTAAGAAATGGAATCTAAAGGTGAATGTAGGGAGGAGTAAAGTGATGGTCTTTGAGAGAGGTGAAGTCAGTGAATGTACAGCAAGGTTGGATGGTGAGGAATTGAAAATGTGAGTACATTTAAGTACTTGGGTAGTGTGATGAGTAAGGATGGAGGTTTGGAGGGTGAAGTGCTTGAAAGGGTACAGCAGGGAAGAAAGGTTGCTGGTTCTTTGAAAGCAGTGATAAGAAACAGGGAAGTGAGCATGGAAGTGAAGAAGTTACTACATGACAGTATTGTGATACCAACTCTAACGTATGGAAGTGAAGCTTGGACGTTGCTGGAAGGACACAAGTCAAGAGTGAGAGCAGTGGAAATGAGTTATTTAAGAAGAGCCTGTGGAGTCACATGGAAAGACAGACTGACGAATGAGGATATAAAGGAGCGTTGTGGTGTGGATGTGGATGTGATAGGACGCGTTATGAGGAACACACTGAAGTGGTTTGGCCATGTGGAGAGGATGGAGGGTGAAAGACTGACGAAGAGAGTGTATGTGAGTGAGGTGGAGGGGGGAAGAGGGAGGGGGAGGCCGAGGATGAGATGGAGGGATGAGGTGGAGAGGTATATGAGAGAGGGGGGTGTGAGTTGGGAGCAGGGCAGTGAAATGGCAGGGGACAGGGCGACTTGGAGGCGATTTGTTTGTGGCCACCTCAAACGGGATTGAGGCGTCTGGCAATAGATAGATAGATAGATTTTCCATGCTTGACTATGGTAATTGCGTGACTGTGGTTTAAAGGTCTGCTTGACCAGATATAGTGTCAAACAACAGGAACAAGTGTTGTACAATGCACTGTAGTGGTCTTTTACAATGATTTTCAAAGTTAGGTTCTGTACGAAGGGGGACCAGAGAGAAGTCCATTATCCGTACAGATCCACTTTCCGGACATGCCTTTGGCTCTATTACGATGGATAATCGAGGGACTACTGTAATACCTATGTATGAGGCTGACACACATTTATGCCTTATTAACCCCTTAACCGCGGGGCGTCACTTTCGTGACGCTTGGGAGCAAGGGATCATACCGCGGGGCGTCGCTTTTGTGATTCTGTGTTATTTTGAATTCACCCGGGCTTTCCAGTGGGGGCTTGTATCATCTATCAGTACTGACAATGTCCAACACTAGTCAGCACTCCTAATCTCATCTGTACTCCCATCCATTGTTGACAATTTAGCCATTTCTCCCCGTTCTTGACTCCCCTCCCTACCCCCCCTCCATTACCCTATGCTCTAGCCTGCCCGGCCATGCTACGCTAAGTAAATCTTCCCTGGAATTTTTCACTGATTTCATCCATTGAAATAAGCCCTATGTCGTATTCTTATACCAAATAATATATACAAGTAAGAAATCAGGTAAGTGAGAGTGCCATACACCTGGAATTGGCTAATTATCACCTGACAACACCTCACGTGCACTCGTTCGCTAATTTTCGCTGTTTTTTTCCCCTTGAAATATGCCGTATAATCTATTTTCGTAATAAATATACATGTAAGGAGAGAAGGGAGAAGCCTAAATGATATTTACATTCACCTGGAACTACCTAATTTATAATGTATTGTCTAGATTTCCTGCCAATCATATCAGTGCTACACAAAGCTGTTTCAAGATTTAACATTGGTAGCTCTGATTATATATCTCCTAAGTAGGCCTCTAATCTATTTTCGTAATAAATATACATGTAAGGAGGGAAGGGAGAATATTTACATTCACCTGGAACTACCAGATTTATAATGTATTGTCTAGATTTCCTGCCAATCATATCAGTGCTAGACTTAGCTGTTTCAAGAAGTAATATTGGTAACTCTGAATAACCCCTAAAGCAGGCCTCTAGGCTGCCCCTGCGTTATCAGTGTACTCTCATCTTCCGAAGTGAGAGGACGTACGTTTCATCTTGCTGACTTCAAGGCCTTTTTTTCACCCCCATGCAAATGGCTCTGTGACCTTTACCCCCTACTAAACCTCGTGTGGAAAGAGGTAAAGGGCTGACAATTGATAAAAGAGTGACTATGATCTTTCTATTGAGTAAAACAGTGCAAGTGGAATTGTAAATAATGTGCAAATAATGTGTAAACAGCAAGTGAAAGTAATGAATGTAAATATACGTGAACAATGGAAAATAGTTTTATAAGTTATTTCAAGTGACAGTGCACAACACAGTGTAAATAAAATAGAAATGTAAATAACGTAAATAAAATAGAGAACGTAAATAGAAATGTAAATGAGTAGTATTATAAGATTACGAGTATATACCCTAGGAGTAATGAAAGTGAAAGTTTCACTCTAGCATGTCTGAATGCTATGAGTTATGAGAGTGAAGATGAAAGTGACATTCACTCTCAATGCCAGTATACAGGACGAGAAAGTGAATGCTACGTATTTTACTGAAAGAAATTGAATCCCTACAGTGACAATAAACTAATACTACTGAAGGAAACTTATGGATAAAGACTGTAGATATATATAAGTGTTATATAGTAATAGAAATATAAAGTGTGAGGGGTTTTATGAATAATAAATGACAGGCTACCATGAGCGAACTAGTGCCAGTGCGACGATCAGACGCGCTCGTAATTTCCATTGCTTTCACAGTGTTTTTTTTTTTAGTATGGATCCCAAACTACTTGAAAATTGTAGAATAGTGTTTATAGTGTTTGTATCTGGCTGTGGTAATCATATTACGGGTTGTCGGGAAGTGTAAAGTGGAGACTTCGTTACCCTACTTCAGAGGTCTCCACAAGTCCTACGGTAACCGACGAAGGCTCAACAATCATTCCAGGAGAAAGCTGAAGGTATGTGCCATAAGCATATGTAATTTTATTATTCTAGGACTAATAACTGATTTTTGGCAAATATTTTTTGAGAGTCTGTCGGAGCCCAAATAACCCCGCGGCACACGCAAGTTATTGGTAAACAAGCCCGCGGTGTAGGGGTTAATGGAAAGCGGTTTTAATCATGATAGTACAGTATATGAAAATCAGTCCTTGACTACTGTTGTGTTAAATGCAATCTCAGCAATTAAAGCATGTGTATTTTTCCACTATGCTCTAACTCTCAGCTGGTCAGGCCCGAATTGGCTAAAGATAAAAAAGTTAGGCGTGTATGTTTAAATACAAATGTTGCTTCATTCTATGATTAATGGCTGGATGGCCAGGATTTTACACACAGAACTTTGAAGTACATAAGTGATTTATTATTAGGATTATGATCAGAAGCTTATATATGTTAAGTGGTAGGTGGTGGTGACCATCATCCACTCACTTGTAATGCTGCCTACTTCTTCCTTAGCATTTATCATTCTTTTTTTGTGCCTGCCCTCCTGTCTTCCTATTCCTCCCATCTTTCCTGTCACTTCTTATTGCATTTTCCTTCCTTTACAGGTGGCTTTACATTGAGTGACAAGCCAAATGGTTTCCCGTAAGCCAAGAAACCATTTACAACGCTGGGTGGTAACCATATAACCAAACCATACGTGCTCCCTATGTGTCAACAAGGGGGTTGGTGGAAGGTTAGTGCCCTGCCCATAAAACAAATAACTCAAGAGTCAAATGGCCACCCCTTACGGGATTATGGCATCTGGCAATAGATAGGTAGACAGACAGAATTTCATATATCGTTAAATCATCAAGGTCTGGCTTAGATTTAGCTGTTATGTGTTTACTGTTTGTCTAATGGCTGAGTATTGCGTACTTTTATGGAAACACAGAAGTTACAGTACGTGCTTCATGTTATCATTAAAGAGCTTCTTTATAATAAAAATCCACAAATAATTGCTAAAGGAAGTTATATTTCAATTTACTTCAATATATTACTATAATTTTCAAAGTAGCTACAGTGCTAGCATTTTTTCAACCTTGCTAAACAAAATTAGATTTGTAAGTAACGACCAAATTTAGCACTAAATTCCTTAAATTCAAAGAAAGGCAGTGATAATTAAATTGCATATATTATTTAATCATATACATTTTCTATCTATCTATCTATCTACTGTCAGCTGCCTTAAACAAACCGCCTCCATGTTGCCCTGTCCCCCACCATTTCACTGCCCTGCTCCCAGCTCACCCCCCCCCCCTGCTCTCATATACCTCTCCACTCCATCCCTCCATCTCATCCTTGGTCTCTCTCTCCCTCTCGGTATCGTGGCCGCTGGGCTCGAGCCGTGAGCGGGAAGTAGTCCATAACCCACAACCAGAGCTAAAAAGTCTGTCCATCCCTGTACTGAATGGTCAAAGCCGCACACTCATCCGATCATTCCCAATGAACCTCCAGCACCCGAGTAATACGAGTGTATTCCACAAGCGATGTCAAACATCCGTACGCATCCCCACCGAATATCCATTGTCGCACAGCTGCTGGTCTGTCTTTCCCAACTGCCACCACCATCGAACACACACCACAAGCCACGAGTACATGCTCAGCGACAGCGGCCATCCACTTCTCTACCAAACATCGTAAATCCCCCGTTCTCCGTGAGTTGTGTTTCCACATGGCCACTCAGCGTAAAACAGACCGCAAGCAACAAGTAAATGTATGGTAAAAATGCCCGTCTGCCTGTTGACAGAAGGAGGAGAATCCTGCCCACAACCTCACTTCTCCCCCCATCCTATCCCTCCTCCATGCCCTCCCAGCTACTCCCTCAGTCCCCATCCTCCTCTGTGGTATCACTGATTCGTGAGTTTTCAAAGATTTTTATGATTAATATTACTACTATTGGTCATATCGAAATTCCACAAAATTCACGAGAAAGCTCAAGAAACTCTGCATCTAGACATATGCTTAACTCTTGGAAGTGCTGGCAAAATTTTGAACCAGGATGGTGGGAAGTTATACGAAAGTAAGAGTTACTCTTGAACACTTTATTCTCACTGCATTTCTGTACTTTTACTTATCCGTTTTATGTTTTTATTAGCTTATCTTATTGAATAAACACCAGTGAAGATAACGGTTTACCATATATACCAATAATGTGTAACCAAACTCCAGTGACTTATTTGGCCATGGAATTTTTTTGAACCCAGGGAGCAATCACTCGTCACAGATAACTGATTTCAAACCAACTTCAGTTTTTTTTATGGATTTTTGTTGGTTATGTATTGTTTTCTTAATGTTTAGAATTAATATGGATAATCCTATGTGTGTTTTGTTGTCTCAATATGGCAGAATGACCAGAAAACAGTCCCAAAATTAGGAGGGGTACTGTATAAGCAGTAGTGTATGGATCAGATGTTTTTTTGGATTTTATTTATTTTTTTTTCATGGTTTTCTTGTTGTTTAGCATTACTTTGGATATTCCAATGTGTGCTTTGATATCTAAATATGGCAGACTGACCTGAAAACAGTGCCAAAATTAGGAGGGATACTGTGCATGCAGTATTGTATAGGTAGGGCATTTTTTTGATATGGCAGTACGACCAGAAAACACTACCAAAATAAGGAGGGGTACTGTACATAGAGTAGTGCATGGGTAAGGTGTTTCTTGGTTTTCAGTGGCTACTCTGCATGGTTATCTTGGTGTTTAGCATTACTTGACATATTCTTTTGTGTGTTTTGATGTCAATATGCCTGAATGACTGGAAAACACTGTCAAATTAGGCACAGGTACTGTACAAACAGGTTAGGTATAGGTTGGAGGTTGGGTATAGGTAGGGTCTGAGAATGGGTGGGGAACAGTGTTCATTTTCCGGATGATGCCACTTCCTGGACATGCCTTTAGCTCTATTATGTCCAGATAAATGGGAGATTGTAGTACCTTACTCAATCAATACACTAACAGAGAAATATTATTGGTAATAATATTATTCTCATAAACAATACTATTTCTAAAAAACGAAACACCAAACACATGCAGGTAGGTGAGGCAGTGGGAGGGCAACTGGCAGACTACAGCCAGGCAGGCGGCAGTGAGCTACAAGGGGGTGGGAGAGGGCAGGGGGATGGGAGGGAGAGGGGACTGGGAGGGTTGCAAGCAGATGTGGGGGAAGGTGGGGAGGGAGACAAGTGGGGGTGAGGGAGGGCAGGGATGTGAGATAAGTGGGGGTGAGGGAGGGCAGGAAGGGAGACAAGTGGAGGTGAGACAGCATAGGGGGAAGGGAAGGGCAGGGGGCAGGGAAGGGAAACGAGCAGAATGGGGGAGGATGGGGGGACAGGGAGAGAGAGAAAAGAAAGCTAAACTGCTCCTACTACCCCCCTAACCCATCTCACTCACTCACTCATTCTCTCCTCTCTCTTTCTCATGACACACACACACACATATATCCCCTCCCTCCCCCCCTCTTCTCCCACCGTCCATCTTCCATCCCCTGCCACGCTCAGCGATTCCCCCCCCCCCTCAGTTTTTGGAGATTTACTAGAAAACTACTGGTCGTTTCGAAATTCTGAAAGTATTACAACAAAGCTTGTGAAATTCTGCATTTAGATATATGCTTTGCTCTTGCACGGTGTGGGCAAAATTTGGGGCTAGGATGTTAGGAAGTTATATGAAGTACCTTTACACTTGAACAAGTTTCTCACTGCATTTCTGTACTATTATTCATTAGTTTTGTGAGTTTTTATTGGCATAACTTATAATATAAACACCACAGAAGATGATGACATACAATTTATACCAATATAACCAATTTCCGGGGGCAAACAAGTTTTATTCTCACTACATTTCTGTACTTTTATTCATCAGCTTTGTGTGTTTTCACTACCTTGACTTATGGTATAAACACCACAGAAGATGATGGTATACAATTTATACCAATATAACCAATTTTCAAGGGCAAATTTGGACAAAGAATTTTTTTCTTTGTGCCTGGGCAGAAGGCTCATAGCTGGGATGGAGGAGGAATGAGGGGAGAAGAGAGGGGATAAAGGAAGGACCGGGAGACCTACGTACACCACCACATCTGTGTTCAGACATACGCGTTTCTAATCTAGGGAGAGGGGAGGCACTCGGAAAATACTTTATTGTTGCAACTCAATATTAAACACTTTTCAAACAGTGTACTGTACAATTTATCTGCCTTATTATTTACAATCATACAAACTAAAGATGTTCATTTTGCTGTAATATTTCACTTATCACTCGTCACCCTCGGACTTTTTCCGACAAGAATTTAGTATGGTCGGCTCCTCGACTCCGATAGAAGCGAATTCCAGTATACTGAAGTCCATTAAAATGAGGTTTTATTGTACTTATGGGATTTTTCATAACTGGTATCAGGCATTCCAAGTGCAAGCCCAAATTCTCCCTTTCATGACGATTTAGACCCACAAATAACACATTCTGTTGTGGTACGTATCAGAAGCACATATGGGCATGGTTAGGTTAACATAAAATGATGAAATGGGCACAATATGAAAGAAACATGTACAGTACGATACAGACCTGAGATGGGCTTGAGGTAAGGTGTTCCAGGACTAGGGATGGAAAGTTAGAGGTCTCCACCAGCTGAGATTTATTACTCGAGCAGGGCATCATCTTTGAATCCCTCAAATCCATCAGAAACCACACACACTGTACCATTATTGTTGGCAGAAACCCACTCAGTTCCCCAATATAAATGTTTCTGAGCCAAAAAATGCACGATAACAACAGGAATGCAGATTTTCATCTCATAGTGATTATGAAAACAGCTATAACCAAGTGCACAATAACCAAGGGATCACTGCATTACTATACTGTAGTTTGTTATTACAACTCAACAATTACAATAGGGAAAGGGCAATTTCAGGCCAGGATGGAAACACATGCATCGTGACCCACTGCACCCCATTTACCGGACACTGTTTTGTATAGACAACAAAAGTTTGGTGGGCTTCAAAGCCCTCCATTAAATCTGATATCCACTATATCAGGGCTTGTTATAATAAACATCTACTCTGTGTGTGTGTGTGTGTGTGTGTGTGTGTGTGTGTGTGTGTGTGTGTGTGTGTGTGTGTGTGTGTATCGTATCGTATCGCTTACAAAGGCTCCAGCATGCTTGCGTGCGTCAGCCTTGGTCACTTAATGGCAGCTCTCCATGTTGCCCAATCTCTGGTAGCCATCCCATTCAGTCCCCTATCAATGAGGTTACCTCTATGACCTTGTCCCATGTCTTTTTCAGTCTGCCTTTTACACACCCACCCTTAACATCCACACTTCTCACTTTCTGCACCAAGTTGTCATCATCCATCCCCTCCACATGTCCAAACTATCTTAAGCTACTCTCCTCTTCACAACACCAATACACTCCAGTCCCATCCTGCCCCTCAACTCTTCAATCGTTAACCTTGCCCCCCTAAGCCTTGCATTCAAGGACACAAAACAGTGGATACAGTAATATAATCATACTGTACTCACTTAGCGCTGGCATCAATGGAAGGCAGATAGGCACAGATACTGTACGTCCTCACTATACAGTAGTCAGAGCACTAAGGCATGGAGCAATGAGGGGCCATAAGGTTGGTCACAGTGAATGGCAACGAGGAAGGCATGGGAAGCCGCAGACTAAGTCACAGCACTAGGGGTTAGCCACTGTATGGGTCAAAAATGCAGAGCACACAGATACATAGTCACTTTACGGCATCCACAGGAGAGAATAAAAATGTAATGGAAGGTTGGCAAATTGGATGGGCCGTTCCTGCGATGCACTGTGATTGGTTGGAATGTTGCAGGCTCTGCCCATGTGCCGACTGGGTCCTGTATCTGTGTTGGATGATACACACCATCAGAAAGTGCATAGCTGCCATGGTATTGACAATTGCTTCCCATTTCTGAGCTGGATATTGCCAAATTTCGTCGGATAGTTTTAAAACAGCCAGGCAAAAGGTGCCAGATATTGTGACAATGGATATATGATACATTACTAATAATGCTCTGTCCAAGCTACTTCAATACCAATATCTTCTCTGTCCACCACTACCTTTCCTGCATCATTCTTCACACATTGCCTGCCTCTGATAACCCTGTTTTCCCTCTTCATCTGTTCCAGTCAAATTCCTCATTTAGCAGCCAGTTAGAATGTTCTCTCCAAGCCTCTTTAATATCTTCACTACCCACCAATACCTTTCCTTCATCATTCTTCACATACTGCTCACCTCTGAAATCCATGTTTTCTCTCTTCCTGTGCTTTGCCACCTTAAATACCATATTGTATCTTTCCTTTCAGTACTATTTCAACTATCCAGTAAAAGTCTCTCAAGACTCAGATTTTACCCAGTATACCTCCTTTCTGGACCTGTGCTTGGAACCCAGGTATTCCTATTGCAAATATATCAATTAAGAAATTAAACTTGAAAAACATTTGACTTTCTGGATCTGGAGATTTTGTGAGCAATAACATGGAAGAAAAATCAAAGAACTCCTAAAACTTTACCCGAAAGTGTGACTTGGCAGGAAACCGAAAATTACACATGTATCAGGACCACATAATAAAACTTAGCAAGACATCATTTTTAAATTAGTTAAAGTACTTGGTATTTCAAATAACTTTATAAATACCAGTATTTTATTTGTGCACTCTTATCAGAAACAGTTATTGTAGCCATTATAACAAATTTTTTTCAAATACAGTAAACTCTCGATATTCCAAACCCTCTTTTAATGAATTCCAGTTTTAACCACCACCTTGAACTGGCCAAATGTTAACATATTTTGTTTGGTAAAAGAATGGACATGCTGGAAACACCGGCCAGCATAGCATCCCTACACACACACACACACACACACACACACACACACACACACACACACACACACACACACACACACACACGCTCCTCCTCATCATGCAGAATGCCGCTCAGTCTCTGGGTGACCATAATGGGTGACATATAGAGAGGATTTGTTGAGAAAAAGAGCCATTTAGACCTAGCTGTATGTTACTGTGTAAAACTGTAGCCTATGACCGAACAACACTCTATGTTTATCGATCTTTGTTCAGTAAAAGCCACGACACCTGGGAAATTACCAAACACCATGATGTTCAGCTATAATGAACTATCAGCTTTAACATCAAGGATCTAATACCAATTAGTCTGTTATACTGAGGGTGTACAATACATCATTACAGTAAAACCTCCATATGCCAATGTTCAATAAACCATAATTCACTTTTATCAAAATTGAGGAGCTACCAGACTAAATTCTCATATATCAGAAAAAGTCTGATAACGCCAGAAGCAGTCCAGACTGCCTGACCACTTCAGCTACATTTACCACAATAAGGTAAAGAAAAGACATTTTTATCAGTGTACAGTAGAGTACTGCAATGGGAGTGAAAACAGTTTAAAAACCATAAGTGCAATCCAGACTAATGTTTGATGCACCCATCAGAAAAAGTCCAGGTTAGCAGGAGGAAGTCCAGATGTCACTTTTATCAGAATTTCGCTTTTTTCGGAATGGCTTGGGCCGCAAATAGTCCGTTACAGTGAGGTTTTACTGTACTAATAAATGCACTTGGGCAACCAATCAGCTGACTGCTTTCAAAAGCTTAAGGTTTTTCACATCTCAGCAAAGGCGGTGGCTCAATCGGTAGAGAGGTGGCCTGCAGTCCTACCGGACCCAGGTTCAAATCCCCGCTGGGGCAGGGAACAGTTTAAGGATTTGAATTTCACTAAATCAGACATTAATGATCTACCAGAAGACCCACCGACATGTCATAAAAATACCCCTGCTAATACCATTACACCAGTCCCGTATGAGATAGCCCTAGCATGTATTCAATATGGACAGTGGGTGTTAGCGCCGAAGTGGTGACGCGAAGAGGTGAATGGCATGTAGGAGGATTACTGGGCCTTGATAGCAGGTTGTAAAGCCTATGCACCCCCCCCCCAAAAAAAAAGTTTAGCCTAAGGGCTGTTTTCACAGTACAATGGTCCCTAACCGTTCAGGCCATGCACCTTTGGATTTCACAGTCCCTCCGAATGGCTCTTGGGGGCTTACTAACATAGGGACATCTGCCTGTGCTGATGCGGTAGGGTTGATAGTTCTGGGTGGCCAAAAATGGATGTAGTAAACTGTTAGAAGGAAAAGACACCTCTCCCAGCACCTTCTATATGTTGAGAATACTCAGAAATCAGAATGTGGCAAATGGTTTGGCTGGAAAATCCACTTTACGTTAACTCATACTAATATACTCAAGAGTGAAGAAATTTATCTGACGGTAATAAAAATAATGCATAAGATATGTCATCGGAATGAAGGAGAAAACCAACAGCAACCTCACCACGCACCTGCTGTACCTGAAACATCTGAAGTAAGTTGAAATGCGATGAATGCTGAGTGCTGCAAAAAAGCCTACATAAATAACTATGGAGAAGTTATTCTAATAACTACTGGTTTGGTTTATTAAGAGGTCTATCTATCTATCTATTGCCAGACGCCTCAATCCCATTCGGGGTGGCCACAAACAAATCGCCTCCACGTCGCCCTGTCCCCCCAATTTCACTGCCCCGCTCCCAATTCACATCCCCCTCTCTCATATACCTCTCCACCCCATCCCTCAATCTCATCCTCAGCCTCCCCATCCCCCCTCCATCTCATCCTCAGCCTCCCCCTCCCCCATCCCCCCTCCATCTCATCATCAGCCTCCCCCTCCCTCTTCCCCCCCCCCACCTCACTCACATACACTCTCTTCGTCAGTCTCTCACCCTCCATCCTCTCAACATGGCCAAACCACCTCAGTGTATTCCTCCTAACGCTTCCTATCACATCCACATCCACACCACAACGCTCCTTTATATCCTCATTTGTCAGCCTGTCTCTCCATGTGACTCCACAGGCTCCTCTTAAATAACTCATTTCCACTGCTCTCACTCTTGACTTGTGTCCTTCCAGCAACGTCCAAGCTTCACTTCCATACGTTAGAGTTGGTATCACAATACTGTCATGCAGTAACTTTTTCACTTCCATGCTCACTTCCCCTGCTTCTTATCACTGCTTTCAAGGAACCAGCAACCTTTCTTCCCTGCTGTACCCTTTCAAGAACTTCACCCTCCAAACCTCCATCCATACTCATCACACTACCCAAGTACTTAAACGTACTCATATTTTCCAATTCTTCACCATCCAACCTCGCTGTACATTCACTGAATTCACCTCTCTCAAAGACCATCACTTTACTCTTCCCTACATTCACCTTTAGATTCCGTTTCTTACACACTCTCCCAAACTCATCCACCAAAACTTTGCAGCTCTCCTTCGTCTTCACTCAACAACACAGTATTATCTGCAAACAACAGTACAGGGAGTTTCCAAACACTACCCTCTCTCACCAGGGCCACTCCAATATCCACTACCCTACCTTGTACCTCTTTTATTACCCCATCGATGTACAGATTGAACAACCATGGAGACATGACACATCCCTGTTTCAACCCAACCTACCTTGTACCTCTTTTATTACCCCATCCATGTACAGATTGAACAACCATGGAGACATGACACATCCCTGTTTCAACCCAACCTTCAGAGAGAAAAATTCACTCAGTTCACCATCCACACGCACTGCAGCCTTAGCACCATCATACATACTCTTCACTGATTTCAACAACTTCCCATCTACTCCATATATTCTTAATACTTTCCACAACCCTTGTCTATCCACCCTGTCATATGCTTTCTCCAAATCCATGAAAGCCACATATAACTTCTTTCCTTTCTTTAGAAACTTTTCCACCAAAGATCTAAGAATGAATATCTGATCTACACAACCTCTTCCCTTCCTAAATCCTCCCTGTTCTTCTCCAACTAATTCCTCTGTTCTTTCTCTAACTCTGTCAATAAATATCCTAAGAGGTACGGTACACTATTAGTCCACGAAAACGAGGTATTTTCTAAACGGAGTGTGTTAGTTATTTTGTATCAATAATATTACACTGGGCATCTGACACTACAATTTTTATGAAAATCAGACAACTATTCTTTTACTTCCTTCAGATAAGTTTGTTGTGGGGCCTCCAACAGGCTGCAAGATAAACTGCAGCAAGTTGCCCTGTATTTGGGTAAAGAATAGTTTCTTCATCCTCATTCATTCATTGCCAGACGCCATGTATCCCAAACGGGGTGGCCAAGTGCTTAGAGTTAATTGTTTTACAGGGAGGGGCACTAATCCTCCACCAACCCCACTTGACGTAGGGATGCCAACAGCATCTGGTGTTCCCAGGCGGTCACCCATCCAAGTACTAACCAGACCCAACGTTGCTTAACTTCGCTGATCGGATGGGAAGCGGTGTACTCTCTTAAAAAGAGTATAAATATGTGGTATGGTATTTTCTTTATGGGGGATATAATTATCTCAGCAATATTACATCAGGTATACATCTGATTTCAAGTCACTGATAAATATATGCATTAGACAACGATTCTTTTATTTTAACTACCGGTAATTTGGGTCCATCTGTTGCGGAGCCCCATCCCTCCCCCAAGACTGTTCCAATACTGTTGGGGACAGCCCGAAAGTGAGTTGGAAGCAACTGTGAAAACCAAAATGTGGGTCCGGAGCTGTGTAGGCTGTTGGGGATGCCATTGGGGACCACTGTCAAAACATTCCTAAATTTACAGCCAGACACCTTAATCCCGTAAGGAGTGGACATAAACAAATCGCCTACATGTTGCCCTATCCCCTGCCATTACAATGTCCTCTCCCCAACTCACGACCCAATCGCTTACATACCTCTCCACTTCATCCCTCAGTCTCATCCTCAGTATTCTCCTCCCTCTCCCCAATTTCCACCACACACATACACTCTCCTCCTTAGTCTCTCACTCCCCATCCACTTGGCATGGCCAAACAACCTCAATGTATTTCTCCTAATGCTTTCTATCACAGCCACACCCTCACCACAATGTTCCCTCACATCCTCTTTTGTCAGTCTGTTTCTCCATGTTACTCAACAAGCTCCTCTCATATAACTCATTTCTACTGCTCTCACTCTTGACTTGTGTTCTTCCAACAAGGTTCAAACTTTGCTTCCATACATTAAAGTTGGTATCACAATAGCCTAGTATATGTCATGCAATAACTTCTTTACTTCCATGCTCACTTCCCTATTCCTTATCACTGCTTTCCAAAAACCAGCAACCTTTCTTCCCTGTTGTACCCTTTCAAGCACTTCATCCTCTAAACCGCAGTGTGTCCAGGCATCTGGAAATGATCGGATCTTGAATTTGGCTCTCTCTTATATTTTGCTTTTCTCTTGGAAGGAACAGTTTGAAAGGCTCGTTGCCTTTGGTTCCTTCTTCCTCACAAAAAAAAAAAAAAAAAAAAGTACCAGGTAGCTAGCTACCCTACTTAAATGAACTAACATTTTCCACTCCTCATCATCCAGCTACACTATGCATTCAGTGACTTCTTTCTTTCAAAGACTATAACATTACTCTTCCCTACATTCACTTTTACATTCTATTTCTTACACACTCTCCCAAACTCATTCTCGAAGCCTTGCAGTTCCCCTTCTTCTTCCCTTAATATAGCATCATCTGCAAACAACACAACAGGAAGTTTCCAAACACTGCCCTCTAAGATAGGGCTCCTCCAACATCCACTGCCCTACCTTGTATCTCTTTTATAACTCCATCCAAATGCAAACTGAACAACCAGTGGGACATGACATTCATTTCAATTCAACATTCTGATTGAAAAATTGACTCAGCTCATCAACCACTCACTCTGCAACTGCAGCGCCCTCATTCACAGCATTCAACAGCTTCCCATTTACTCCACATTCAGTATTCTTAATATTTTCTACATCACTGTACTTGTCTATCCACTCTGTCATATGCTTTCTCCAAATCCATGAAGGCAACATACAATTTACCCATCTCTAGAAACTTTTCCATTAGTCAAATACCTTAGGATGAATATCTGATCTACACCTCTTCCGTTCCTAAAACCATTCTGTTCTCCAGATAATTCCTCTGTTGCTTCCCTAACTCTGTCAATAAGTATCCTACCATATACTTTTCCAATTACAGTGAAAAGACATAAGCCCCTATGATTACCACACACTTCTTTTTCCCCTTTTCCATTGTACTGCAGCATAACTGTACCCGGCTTTCAATCCTCTCTACCTTCCTCTCAGGCCAATCTGCACATCTTCCATACCATTGTACTGTACTACTATCTTTCCCCCGGTACTCAGCATTTCACCACATTCTCCATCAATTCCTGGGGCTTTACCCATTTTGATTTTCTTCACTGCTTCCACTACTCCCATCCTACTGATCTTTCCCTCCCTTCTTATCTCCCTCCTCTCTCAGCCACTTATACTCACATTACTTTCATTCTCTATGTTAAAAAAATTCCTTAAAAGTGTTCTCTCAATCTGTTCACTTTTTCTCCCTTCTCCACTAGCAATCTACCAACTTTATATTTCACTCCTCTACTGTACTAACTTCTTTGCCACCCTGTCTGACACTACCTCCTTCCAGGACATTTTCTTACATTCCCTCCATTTTACACTCAAATTCCTTCCATATTTCTCATCCACTCTCTTTTTACTTTCTCTTACTAATCTTTTCACCTCTCTTTCCTTCTCTACGTATAACTCTATTCTGTCTCTCAATTTCCTTCATGCCTTTGCTTCCCATCCACTCACTATATGGTACGTTTGCTTGTTTTGCGCCATAGCTTGTCTCACCTCTTCATTCTACCATGCTGTTCCGTGCATCCTCTTTCGTCTTCTCTTCACCCCACACACCACATCACATGCTGTATAGATTTTTTTCTGTGAATACCATGCACACACCTTCCACCTCCCTCATTTGCTCCAAATTATATTTATCAAATTGCTCCTCCACTTCTCTCTTATATTGTATTCTGCCTGTTTTTCATCCTCTTGCAGCCTTTCTACCCTATTTGTATGGACTGCTTCCTTCTGCCCTTTTCTCCTTCTATTTGTCAATCACACTGTACCTTGACTTTCACCACAACCAAGTGGTGGTCAGAGAGTCCACTTTCCCAACCTCTGTATGCTCATGCATCCAGCACATATATATCTTATTCTCTCATCCACATACACATAATTACAGTAATCCCTCCACTATCCAACGTAATAGAGCCAAAGGAATGTCCAGAAAGTGGTCCTGTCCGGATAGTGGGCCCCAGCCTCCTGGACTTGTACTTATGGACCCTAACTCAGAAAAACACCTATACAACTCCCTCTGGACATGCATAGCACCTATTTAAGACCCAAATCAGACACATATGGGACATAAAAGACTGAAATAAATGCAAAAGAACCATTAAATGAGGTTTTAGAGGTGAGTTTATACAATATTAAACATTCTGGGTACTTACAACAAGTCCCTGGCTCCTGGACTGGTAGTTATGGACCCTAACCTGGCCTAACTCAGAAATACACCTCCCTACGGTACTGAACATGCATAGCACCTAATACCCTATTCACACCAATAAGGGACATAAAAGAGTGAAATGAGGTGTTAGAGGTAAGTACAGAATGGAAAATACAGTACAATATGAAACATTCTGGGTACTTACAGCAAGTCCCTGGCCATCTCGATGAATAACCCGCCTCCTCTCAGACTCTGACAGTAAGAAAGAGTTCCTGACGCACCTGCAGTACACTGTACATGAAGTCTTGCACAAAACTTAGTCATTTGCACTCAGAATTTCATTCTCTTAACATTTTGCACTTTAGTCTTACTTGCGTTCCACTGTACCTTAATAAGTGTTGCACTCTGCACTTAAAGTCCATTTTCTAAACATAACACACTCGTTAATTTACGCTACATTGAAAGTCTATTAAATCTGTGTCTTTTCACTCAGAATTCTAATTTCTTAACACTATGCACTGTTTTTTTTTCACTGCACAATACTAAATTCCTGTGTGGTCTAGTGGAGAAGTTCTAGCTGTTTAATCAGTCAGAGTCTGAGAGTAGCTGTTGCAGGTGACCTAGGGGTGTCTCGCTGGGTCATGGTGATGAAGTACCCACTGCAGACGACTCTGAAGAGAGGAGCAAACTCACGTCGAGTGGTGACTCGGCCGAGCCTGATGTGCTGGGCTGTGGCTCGGAGGATGAGGGCCTGTCTTCAGGAGGCAATGGAGTGGAGCCAGGGCTGGGCACAGCGGGGCTCATGGGCCTGAAAAAGCTGTCAATGGTTGATTGACGCAAGGAACGATGATTTTGACGATTAATGATGTGCTGCCTGAAAGCGCGCACTTCCTCCACAAGTCCCAAGGGCCCCATCTCCCTGTCGCAGTCTGGGTGTTCCAGGTAGTCCAGAACGAACTCTAGGTGTTCCCAGAGTGTGCTCAGCTTGGGGATGGCCGAAGTAGTGTCACGATGAGAGGAGTCTGCATCATCGTCGCCGTCCTCTTCGGAATCTTCAAGCTGGGTACTGACACCTGCAACTGAAGATGCGATCTTGATATCAGACATGGTCTGATACCCAGAATTGCCCTCGTCATCCAACCACTCACCCATTTCGTCCACATCAACATCGTCCCCATGCGCACGTAAACGTGCATGGAAGTCATCCACGTCAAAACCTAGGAAATCATGCTCCACATCCGTTCCAAGAAGCAGACAAGACCAACCATTTTCTAGTCTTGACAGGGACTTCCTTCCATGCACTGGCCCAGTTGTAGAAGGCAGACGATGTTGTAGCGGCGAAGGTTTTCCAAAGTCCGCTGGCCTCGCGTGTCCCGTCCCTCCCTGCGCTCGTCCTCGTCCTCGAGAACAACCATCACCTCGTCCAGGAACTTCCTTCGGTACAGCCTCTTCGTTGCCACAATCACTCCTTGGTCCACTGGTTGGATGAGAGCAGTAGTATTAGGTGGCCGAAACATGCACCTAATGCGCCCATTCTCGGCCACCAACTCCTTGTCGCACGGGTGGGCAGGTGCATTGTCAAGGAGAAGGAGGGCCTTTCCCTGGTTGTGTGGGATTCCCAGTTTCTCTGTCTGGTAATGGATGACCTCCTTGACGAAATGGTCGTGGAACCAGTCTATGAAGATCTGGGCTGTGAAACATGCCTTCAAGGAATGGTACCAAACGACAGGAAAGACATCCATCACCCCGCGATGACATCGAGGCAGCTTTGCACGACCAACAATAACAGGCTTAAGCCGGTGCATGCCGTTAGCATTGGCACAACACAAAGCAGATATCCGTTGCTTGGAGAGCTTGCGGCCAGGTACACGATTCTCCGTCTCCTCCGCTAGAGTATTCGTAGGCAAAAAGCAATAGAATAAACCAGTTTCGTCAGCGTTATAGACGTGACCGAGAGTGTGGCCCTCCCTGTCGATCAAGCGCTTCACCTTGTGCCAAAACTCCTCTACTCCATCCTCGTTGGCGTCCAAAGCTTCGCCATGAGACTTACGGTTGGTAAGGCCATGTCGTAACTTGAATGCGAAGAGCCAACTCTCGGATGCCTTGAAGTCTAGGGCATCGTGAAGCCTTGCGAACTTCTCAGCAGCAGCCTTCAGCTCCGTGCCACGCACCAGCACACCAGCAGCACGTTGCTGTCGATACCAAATCAACGTGAAGCAGTCGACTTCAGCATACTTGGGAGTAAATATCACCTTCCTCTCCACGTTGCGTTAGCTTTTCGACTAGAAGTCAGCTGTGTACTGCATGAGTTTGTCTTGGGATCTCCTGATATCAAACAAAGTAGATCAGGCCAGGTTGAATTCACGAAGGATGTGTGAGGAAGACCATCCTGCATCCACCTAGTCCAATATCTCCCTCTTCTTCTCCAGAGTCAAAACCACTCTCTTCCTCTTCTCAGGCAGAGGGGCCATCATCACACACACTAACAAGAGGCACGAGAGCAGTAGGAGAGCTTGCAGCAGGTAAGGCACCACCACAAAAGCGAGCACGTGGGCGGCCATGAAGACGAGCATGCACACACAACAAGAGACGGGCAGTATGTGGGGAGGATGCAGGGGCGTTCTAGCGGACGGAGGCGGAACTACACACCAAAACACAGCTGGCCCGTTCCAAGTTCAAATTACGGGAGGGAAAAAGTGTGATTTTTTTTTAATTTTTTGCGGGTTTTGGCCCATTTTGGGAATATTGGATCCCGGGACGAAAATGTCCGGAAAGTGGGCGTCCGGATAGTACAGGGATTACTGTAGTCGTTGCGTTCTAGCCACTAATTTCACCACCAACCTTTCTCATCACTTGCCATGTATACCTGCAAATCATTTTGTGCCTAAAGAGGGTACTGGCTATCACCAAACCTCTCCCTGCACAAATGTCCACTAGAGCATTACCATTATCATCCACTTCTGCAGGCACACCCCACTCACCTACTATATACTCGATCCATCTTCACATTCCCTATTTTTCTATTTGTATTTCCATTCAAAAACTCTCTCTCATACCCCTTAAACTTTTCCATACACGCTTCCACATTTGCTCAGAACTCTTCTTTCGCTCTGCTTGTACAATCTTGCATTGGTGTAAACACACACAATCGCCCACAATAGTATTCCTACTTTCAATCTTACCCGCACAAACCTTGACCCAAATGATCCACACTCTCTTATTTTCTCCTTTCATCTCTTGCACACAACAATACATACACCCTATTTTGCCCTCCCATTCTCACCTACCCCAACACACAGGCTATAACCCATCCATATTCAGTCTTTCACATCTCCATTCATTCTCAGTTTATCCACATAGGCCTATGTCCATTTCTGCACCCTCAAGCACCTGGACAATCTCTAACCTCATCATTCACACCCCTTACATGTCATTTTGCAATCCATACCATGTCCTATGTCCGGTCTTTGGTCATCACCTGATTGTCTATCCTAGTCCAAGGCTTTTTGTTTGTCTTGTTAGATACCAGTACAGTAGTTGCTCTCCAGGGAGGGGCACAAACCCCCCACCAACCCATTTGTTGACACGTAGGTACCATGTGTTGGTTGGTCATAAGGTTATCAATCAGCATATTAAATGATTTCCTGGCTTACAGGAAATAATTTGGCTTGTCACTCAGTGTTGAGTTATCCTTAAATAGAGTACCACTACAATGAGTGAGTTGATAATGGGCACCCCCACTGACCTGATGCACCTTACCAAATCAGTCCCTCTTCTTCCTGATATTTTTTTGTATTTTTCTGATATTTTTTGGCCAGGTAAATGGGTGTTTCATGTTAAATTTCTTTCCTTAATGTCTTTAGTCCTGTTCCTTCCACGGTACCGTATAAACTGTTACTCAAGGGTAATGGGTGACAGTTACTCCAACATGTGAAAATCTACCAAAATTTTTTGTTGTTGACATCCCCTACGTCTTTTAGTACCACTTCCTACCATTACATTTTAACCAACCAACCAAACCTAACTTAACCAAGATTCATTAAGTATTAGTAGGCCCACCATTACATCTGATAATTTAAAAACAAGATCAACTGAGAAATAAAGTCAAGAGTTAACATCATTTATGCCCATAAAATTAGTAAAAAATAAAGAAAGCAGAAACAGTTAATGAAATTGACTGATTTGAGTAGGTCTGAGTAAGAAAGGAATGATTAATGAACAACTAGCAGCAAGCAATATGACTATATGGCACTAAGGCTGGCATTGTAGTGCTCTTGGCATGAAAGTGACGTAAGGGAGAATAAAGTCAACATCATTGGGAAGTTCTTAAACTGTTCCTGTCACAAAACCAAATATATAACCTGACAGAAGTAAGGGGAAAATAAGGGCTGGAAGAAATACAGAATTATCAAGAAGACAGATATGACAGATGAGAAGAGAGCAGTAAGGAGATAAAGAAGGGATACTGAGGAAGTATTCTTTCCCCAGGGGGAAGGTTTGAGTATGTCTCTTCCATTACCTGAGGTAAAACAGACACCAGTGAGGCATAAGGAACATAACAAGGGGAAAAGGTAAACACAAAACAACTGTTTACCTCCATGTAAAGACTGAAGTAAGAAAAATACAAAAAACAAACTGGAGGGGCAGGAATTAAATTGGTAAGGTCTTTCTGCTGCTTAAAGTAAAATATGCATTTACCCAAAACTGTAATGAAGCTAGAACTGATGTCACAGGCGATGAAAGAACCTCTTCTAGAAGGCCAGTGGTGCCTATCAATGGATTAACACTTATCAAAGATATGGTACCAATAATTTGCACGTGCCGAATATATCCTACTATCCAAATGGGGGCTCTACATATGGAACATGACACCTATTCAGAAAATCAACGGTTTGATTCTTACATTCTAGCAAATTGCTCACAACATACACAGTACTTTTGGCAAATAACTTAAGTAACCCAATCAAACATTTCATTAATCATTTCATGACGAAATCTCCATCTGCTTTTCATAAAATATTAAACAAAGTATAAAAGTATGTAAGATCAACATCAACTTCACGTATGAACTTGAGTTTTATCATAGGCATGCTGGCCATAGTCAGTTAAAACATGCTAAACATCAGCATAACACGATACTCACTGTTGACGAACTCTCCAATAGCGGGCCTCTTTTGGGTGTGACTGATAAAAGAATTGAACACGAGGCTATAATTGCAGCCTGACACTTCACGTCCCAACAGTGCGCTTTCCTTAACGTCACTGACACTTATAAAGGAGGTGTGGCTGCTTTCCACCCTTCTCTTCTCTTGCAACCCGCCTGACTCACTGCTGTCAAACACAACACAGATCTACTTCACAGGTGATTACTAGCATTCCGCTAGGCAAATGCAAACTGTTCATAAATTAAAATTTTCCTTCAAAATTCGCTGAGAACAGTTTTGGAGTTCAACGAAAAACAAAACTGTTATTATAGTGAATAAAACAAACTTAAATTTTCTACAGTGATTTTTGAAACATAATGTTATGATATGTAATACTCTGAACGAGCTTATTACTGGAACATAGTTCGGTCGAGAAGAGCGGGGGATTTAAATTTCTGAAAAAAAAAAAAAAGAACCAAAAGAGAAAGTGCGAAACAGACTTCAAACTAGATTTTTGAGAAATCACATCTTGCACCCTCCCGATTTCACTGTCTGGAAAAGGACATGACCCCCCCCCCCGTCTCCCCCGGCAGACGATCGTTTGCCTTGCGACTCCTCATTGAGGAGCTCCATATAGACGTATTTGGTCTCTTGCTGTGAACAAAACATTGGTTCTTTGGTAGAGAGAAGGCTACAGTGTCGTCGTCCTAGCCCTTAATCACCACAAGAACAAGAGAAAGTGAAAATATCGAGCACGATCTCCTCACAGTCACCCATTAGCATTTATTTAAATCGGGTACCGTAAAAATCCAATAGTTAGGGCCTACATTTCTTATTATGATCTTCATTTTAATCGGCCATCTTCGTGTAAAGTGCTAAAAACACAGTTATGAAATTTAAGTCATAATTTGCTTCTGTCTACAGCCATGACCTTAATGTGACTCTGATATTCATAGAGAAAGAAACAGCAAGCAACTACCCTTCATGCTATCTACGAGTATCTACCTATCAATACCCAGAGGCCTTAATCCCGTAAGGGGTGGCCACAAACAAATCGCCTGCATACCGCCCTGCCCCCCTCCATTTCGCTGCCCTCCCCCCACCACACACCTCCTTCACTCATATACCTCTCCACTCCATCCCTCCATCTCATCCTTGGTCTCCCCCTCCCTCTCTCCTCCTCCACCTCTCACGCATACTCTTACCTCGTTAGTCTCTCGTTCTCCATCCTCTCCACGTGGCCAAACCACCTCAGTGTATTTCTCTAAACGCTTTCTATCACATCCACAGCCACACCACAGTGCTCCTTCACTTCCTTTTTTGTCAGTCTGTCTTTCCATGTTACTCCCCATGATCCTCTCAAATAACTCATTTCCACTTGTGTCCTTCCAACAAGGTTCAAGCTTCGCATCCATACGTTGTTGGTATCACAATACTATCATGCAGCTACTTTTTTATTCTATGCACATTTCCCTATTTCTTATCACTGTTTTCAAGGAACCAACAATCTTCCTTTTCTGTTGTACCTTTTAAGCACTGCGAATCCTCCAAACTTCTATCCTTACTCATTACACAATTTAAGTGATTAAATTCACTCACATTTTCCATTTTCTCATCATCCAACCTCACTGTGCATTCACTGACTTCATTTCTCTCGAAGACCACAACTTTGCTTTTTCTTACATTCACTTTCAGATTCCGTTTCTTACACACTCTCCCAAACTCATTCACCAAGTCTTGCAGTTTCCCTTCGTCTTCACTTAACAGTACAGTATCATCTGTAAACAACACAGCAAGAAGTTTCCAAATGCTCTCTCTATAGGGCCGCTCCAACATCCACTGCCCTACCTTGTATCTCATTTATAAGTTATAACCCCATCCATATACAGACTGAACAACCATAGAAACATGACACATCCCTGTTTCAACCCAACATTCACATAGATAAAATTACTCAGTTCACCATCCACACGCACTGCACCCTTAAAATCCTCATACATACTGTTATGCTGATTGTTTTTAGGTCGACTCCTCGCCCTAAAATCACTAGCGACTGAGCGGTGTCCTCTTTCCGGACCGGAAGTAAAGCACCAACAAAGGAACAGGATATAAAAACTAGGCAGTATACCTTAACACATCTATTACCTTAATTCTAAAACCGTTACAATATGATACAGAGTGATATTTAGGATATAGGATACAGAGACACAGAGTTAGGTTGGGATGACACGGGATACCATTGTACTCAACACACAATATGATCACATAAAACAATGGCTTGTGGTTTTATAAGTGGAGGGTGATTGTCTTTCATTAAAGTCCAAAATATCTATACTCACAGTAGTAAAAGGAATACACAAGGTTAAGGTCTAGGGGAGGAGTATTACTATAAGAAAGGCAAGGTGCGGATCATGACACTCGACTCAGTTAACTAGACGCAGCGACACTCTCCTTGGGGTCTTAGGTTTCCCGCGCACCTGACTGGCGTTCACGCTGAAGGGGAAACTCCTCTGTTCTGGGAGGGGGATAACACTTTACTTGCTATTGTTGAATTACTTTCCTTTAAGGGGCATGTGAGTTTATTGGGATTAATAACACTTAAATGTTGATTTCCTATGGATCGCACTATGTCACTCTGTCACTGTTCCTGTTCCTCTTTCTCGGGTATACTTAGGTCGAAGGGGACGTCACTGATCTACCCTTTTTTCCTGGGTTAATTCGCTCTGTCACTCTGGTCGAGGGGGAGGACCTCAGGGGACTCTACCCGTGGCGGGCGACACACTACCCGCAGGGGAGTCACTATCCGGGTCCAGTCCTTTGGTGAGTTGCAGGGAGGCCCTCCTATCTGGGGGCCTCGACCTGGAGGTAGACCCTGAACTCAGGGTCTCGTCGGTGTGGTGCAGGGAGGCCCCCCTGTCTGGGGGCCTCGACCTGGGAGGTGGCCCTCGGGGCTGAGGCCAAACAGTTGGAGGAGGCGGGTCTGGCGTCGGAGGCTCCATGGTGTGAGGGGGTCAGCATTACTCACACTTGTAGGCTGCTGGGCTCGCCTGGTTGTCCTGGGGCTGCAGAGGTCTGCCAGGGGACGCGCCGTCAGGGTTGGACTGCGGCCTCGTGTCCTGCTGGTGCCTGGAGAAGACAAGAATTTCCCAGGAGTAAGAGGCAGGTCCGGACTGGGACTTTGCCTCCGCTCCGGTGACACCTTCGGGGCAACTCTCCCGAGTGGTGTCCAGCTATTCCCACAGGGGAACGCTGAAGGTAGAGTGCACACGGAGACAGTGTTCTCTCTTATATACAGGGAGGGCAGCATGGAGGCGACTCTCTCTCCTGTCTCTGTCACAGCCGTGGCTCCAGGTTGCTTTACCCTGGGACCCACTTTTCGCTTTCTACTAGGGACTCTTACCCTTGGGGTGGCAGAGGGTACTGGCCCCTCGTAGCTCACTATTGGGCCTCTTGCCCTGTATGTGGCAGAGGGTATTTCTCCCTCGTGGCTCTGAGTATGTGGCAGAGGGTGTTGTTCCCTCGTGGCTCACTGTGGCAGAGGGTACTGGCCCCTCGTGGCTCACTATTGGGCCTCCTTCCCTGTTTGTGGCAGAGGGTATTTCTCCCTTGTGGCTCACTGTGGCAGAGGGTACTGGCCCCTCGTGGCTCACTATTGGGTGTGTGGCAGAGGGTGTTGTTCCCTCGTGGCTCACTGTGGCAGAGGGTACTGGCCCCTCGTGGCTCACTATATATGTGGCAGAGGGTATTGCTCCCTCGTGGCTCACTGTGGCAGAGGTGGGGACACCTCGTGGCTCACTAAAGGGCCTCCTGCCCTTGAGGGGTGTAATATGGCCGTCGCCAAAAAGCTACTAGGGACTGACTTTTTATCAGTCCCACCCCACTGCTGTCGATGGTTAGCCCGCCTGTGAGGTGAGGTCTCCAATCCAGGCTCACCTGGTGTCGGGGCAGTTGCGGGGAAAAGGGGCACAGGTCAGTGGTGGTTGGGTGACCCTCTTGCCCTGGGTCATTAGCCCCCCCCATTGTCCCTTCCTCGGGTGGTGGGGTGGTGGTGGCCCGGTGGTGGGGTGGGGGGTGGCAGGGTGGATGGTCCGGTGGCGGGCATTTTACCACCGTCGTCTGTGAAAAAGTCACGACCCCGTGACTGCAGGTGGTAGGTGGTGGTAGTGAACATCTTGTTGATCGGGGTGAGGTGTTGCAGGAGGTTCATCCAGTGGTTGGTCATGGTGTTTGGTTCTTCGGCTGGGTTGAAAAAGAGGCGGATGGAGGATGGACGGTTTGTGTGGCGTAGGCGGTGAAGAAGCTGGGGCGTCTGTCGGATCTTGATGGGTGGCTGGTTGTAGGGTAGCCAGTGGACTCGGGTGATCCTCTTCTTGGTGGTTGGTGCCTGGTGTGAAGGCAGTAGCTGAATGCTGGCGAGTGATGGTGGGTAGGCGCTTTTATGGGGAATGGGTCTGTGGGTGGAGGATTTCACTTTAGGGAATTGGGATTTGGGGGTTTTCCATCGTGCTTGGTGGAGAGGGAGGGTGATGGGGGAGGTGTTTGGGGGAGGGGGGGTTTGTGGTGGTGGGTGGCTGGCTGGGCGTTCACTGGGGGGTGGTATTGGGGTGTATCTGGATGGTGGGCGTGAGAGGTGACCAGACCTGGTAGTGGTGGTGGTGAGTGTGGGTGTGGGTGGTGAGGGTGGTTGTGCACGTGGTGGTGGTGAGGGTGTACGGCTGTTGGGGGGTGAGGTGGGTGGCAGTGCGGTGTGGCGGGTATAGTGGGCATGGTCGCGGGGGAGGGGGTGAGTGTTTGATGGGGTAGGTATGGGCATGGTGCGGGTGCAGGTGGCAGGGGATTGAGGAGTGTGATGTGAGGAGGTAGTGGCTTGAGGCGGCGGTGGTGAGGCAGGTGGTGGAGGCGACGTTGTATGGGGGGTGGTATGGGGATGGGTGGTAGAGAGAGGGGTGGGAGGCGGTGAGTGGGTGGTGGTGTTGGGCGGGGGTGGCAATGGGGGCAGTGGATGTGGTGAGTCAGGATCAGGTGTGATGGGGGGTGGTGTGGTTGTAGGTGAGGTGCTGGGTGGGGGTGAGAAGTAGTAAGAGTAGGAGTTTGGGGGGTAATTCTCGGAAGTGTCGTTGTGGCCAGGTGGTCGGGCAGAGGTGCGGGGCGCACGGGTGTGGGGGTGGTCATTGTTGGGTGGGTGGAAGGGTTGCACGTGGCGATTCCGATACGTGCGTTGTTGGCCTTGCTGATTGATGATTACTTGATAGGAGTTGGGGACTTGGGTTATGATGAAGGGTCCGATGAATTGGGGTGAGATCTTATTTGGGGTAGGGAGTTGTGCCACGACAACGGATTGGCCAGGTTTGTAGGGGTTGGTGTGGTTGGTGTTGGGCGTAAGGTCCTGTAGTGTTTGCAGGTCGTGGTGGCGGCGTTTGAGGTGGTGGAGAGGGTCTGTAGTGGAGGGCGGGGTGGGTGGCTGGAGGTGGTGGCAGAGTGGGAGGAGGAGCGGGGTTTCCCCGAATACTCACTCGTGTAGTGTTATGCCGTCTTCTCGTGGGCATGTGTTTAGGCCCCATTGAACAATTTTGACATGAGCAGGCCAATCTTCATTTCCTGTTTGCATGATGCGAATGCGGACCTGATTGAGGAGGGAGCGATGACTTCTTTCACAGATGCTGTTGCCTTGGGGCCAGTAGGGGGATGAGTGGGAGATGTGAAACCCGAATATTTTTGCTAATTCTTGCCAGACTTTTCCTGTGAATTCTGGTGCATTGTCGGAGTGTAAGGCCTGGGGAATGCCAAAGTATGGGAATACGTGGCGAGTTAGAGCATCTGCGACGGATACTGCACTGTGATCTTTTGGGGGGCATGCTATTATGAACTTGGAATAGACGTCAACGAAGGTGATTATATATTTATATCCTGCTTTGGGCGTTAGACGTCCGACGACGTCGAGGGAAAGTAGTTGCCAGGGTTTTGTTGCTGTTAGTTTTCCGGACAGGCCTGGTGTGCGGGTGATATCTTTTACTAAAGCACACGCACGGCAGGATTGTATAATGTCCTTGGAGATGGTGATGGGGTTCGGTGTCCAATACATGTCATTGAACACTTGAGTGAGTTTCTTAGTGCCCAGGTGAATGCCATTGTTGGCGTGAAGGTGCAGCATGGTGTCATGGGCGGTGGTGGGGCTTAGGACGATGTGGCCGTTGGGGTCGAACAGGTGTTTGCCGTGCAGGTGGAGTTTGCTGAAAATGTTTGGCGGGATCCAGGTAGGGCGTTGCTTATCTTGCCACATTTTGATCAGGTCTGGTTCTGCTGAGATGGTGTTGATGGGTAATCGTGATAGGGCGTCGGCGTTCGTGTGGAGCTTGCCTGGACGATACGATATTTCAAAGTCGTATTCCTCAAGAGTTTCTCGCCTTCTTGTGAGCTGCGTGTTTGTGGTGTTGGATTGGCGTAACCACTGTAGGGACTGGTGATCAGTAATGACAGTCACATGGGTGCCTGAGATGTACGAGCAGAAGTACTCGAGTGACCAGATAATTCCTAGTCATTCACGTTTGGTGGCCGCGTAATTCCTTTCCGCAGAGTTTAAGGTGCGGCTGGCACAGGCGATGATGTGCTCGTGGCCGTCCTGGACTTGTGCAAGGACCGCCCCTATGGAAAGGAGTGAGACGTCGGTATACAGGCGGAATGGCAGGTTGTAGTCTGGGAAGGCGACGACTGGGACGGAGGTGAGTTTGGCTTTGAGGGTGGTGAATGCATTGTTTCTGGGTTCTGTCCAGACGAAAGGTTCTTTTTTGGTAAGGTCATGCAAGGGTTTGGCGATGTCCGCAAAACCTTTCACGAAATGCTGGTAATAGGAGGTTAATTCTAGGAAGGCTCTGGTTTCGTGCACATCACGGGGTGGGGGGATGTCGGCGATTGCACGTATCTTGTCGGGGTCGGGAGAGATGCCCTCTGCATTGATCAGGTGTCTGAGGAAGGAGGCTGATCGTTCAGCTAGAACACATTTTGTGGGTTTTAGCTTGAGCCCGGCCTGGCGTATACGCTGGAATACCTGTTTGAGGCGGTGGAGGTGATCAGCCCAGGTGTGGCTGAAAACTATAATGTCATCGAGGTAAGCCAAACAGGTTTCCCAGGTGAGTCCGCTCAGCACAGATTCCATGAGATGGGAGAACATGGCAGGGGCGTTGCAGAGTCCGAAAGGAAGGACGTTAAATTCGTAGTGCTTCCTGTTTGATGTTGAGAAGGTGGTTTTGTGTTTGTCGTCGGGGTGGACTGGAACCTGCCAGTAGCCTGATTGCAGGTCTAGGGTAGAGAACCATGTCGATCCGTGGAGGGAGTCTAGGAAGTCGTCGATCCTGGGTAGTGGTGTAGCGTCTTTGATGGTAACGTTGTTCACTCTGCGGTAATCGATGCAGAAACGCATGGTTCCGTCCTTTTTTCGCACGAGTACTACAGGTGAGGACCATGGGCTAGTGGAGTTTGAGATGACACCGGCATCGAGCATTTCCTGGACCTGCCGGTCTTCTTCTGCCCGCTGTTTTTTTTTTTTTTTCAGCGAGATGGTTGGCGAATGGGAGTAGTATGAATCTCGTGGCTGAGATAGGTGGTATGGCCAAGATCGGTCGGGCCGGCGGAGAATAAGTCCTGAAAGTCCAGAAGTAGTTGGTGGAGGCTGTTTGATTGGGAAGGGGATAGATGTGGTGGTATGTTGGGGAGAGTGGGGTGATTAGAGGGTGGTGTTGAGCATGGTTCTGCCTCTTCTGTATCACCAATGATGAGTCCTCGAGGCAGAGTTAATGGTGTTGTGGCGAGATTCGCGATACGGATTTGGTGGGCGTGGGGGGGAAGGAAAGTAGGGGAAACTAAACAGGATGATAGGGGTCCGGTGGGGATGGACGGTGAAAAAAGGACTGATGTGCCTGAGGGTCTGGTGAGTGTTACCCACGCTTCGTGGTGAGGTGGAATGGTAATGGTGGAAGCAATAGTGGCAGGGAATGAGGGAGTTTGGGGAAGCAAGGGTGGAATGGGGGATGGGGTTGGAGGGGGATGAAGTGAGGCATTTAGTGAGGTTGGGGTGGGGTTACATGTACAGGTGGGTTGGGGAGGGTGAGTGTTGTAGGGTGGTGTGTGGGTGGTGGTGTTGTTTTTCCTTCTTTTTTTTTTTTTTTTTCCTTGTTGGTGGATGCTTGGTTAGGGTGGGCTGGACCGAAGTGGAGGCGACGCTGATAACAATCAATGGTCGCGTGGAGTTTCTGAAGGAGGTCCAGGCCGAGGTATCCATCATATTGACTACATGAAGAATCAAATATGATGAATGGGTGGTTGGTGGAGACTCGTTGGTGAGTGGTGGTTTGTAGGGCCCAGGTTTCCCCACGGATGGGTAGGGGGCCGTCCCCCGCGTCTACGAGGTTGGCTGAAGTGGGGAGGAGTGGGTCGAATGCTGAGATGTGGCGGGAGTAAAAATGGGAGTAGAGGCAAGACCTGGCTGCTCCCGTATCCACCAGTAATCTTGCCTTGACCCCGTTCAGCCAAATCTTGTTACAGACTGGGGGTCTGTAGTTATGTGAGGTGGCCCCCGCCACCGTGGGGAGGTGCGGGGACGGGTCTAAAAATCCATCTGCTGAGGATGGGTGAGATCGTCGTGCTCGTCATCGTCTGGTCCTTGGTAGAGCAGTGGTGGCGCGTCGTCCTCCTGGGCGTTGTCGTCAAGGGAGGAGACTTTCCTACGCCCTTGTTGGGGATTTTTGCGCCTGCTCGCCTTGAGTTGCTCCCTTATGTCGTGTAGGGGGCAGGTGCGACTGCAAGCCGTGAACTCCCAAGGGTTTATGGTAATTAGATTGCCTTTTTCCCTGGGGTTAGGGCGCTTCTTTTGTGGGTAAGCCCTGGGTACTGTGGGAGGCGGCTCTGTAGGCGGCTGGTGAGGCGGCGGCTTGGGTTTTGGTGGGGGGTTGTGATTTGTGGGAAATCTTGTTACTGCGTGAAGGGGTTGTGGTGTGGGATGGGCGGCGAGGAGACGTCTGACGAGTTGCAGGTCCTGATCCATGTTTCCTGAGGGATCATAAATGGAGAAATGCTCCCTGACCGTGCTAGGGAGAATCCTCAGCAGAGTGTTGAATGTATGAGTATCCCGAGTATTCATTTCTGCCTCGGGATAAGCGGCGCTGACGAGGCGCCGAGCCAGGACGAAAGTGTCGTCCAAGTTACCGTCGTAGGTGAGGGCGTCGAGCTGTGAAAGAGCGACAACTCTGCCCATACAAGGCATAAAAGCCTGTTTCACTATTTGTGTGAACTGGTCCCAAGACAGTACTGGGACTACTTTTGGTGCGACATTGGTGATAATTTTTCCCAGGTTAGGTAATGTGACCACAATTTTCTCCTTATCCGAGTCAAACCCTATGTCTAAGAGGGGTTTGATCATATCCAAATATACATCAATGTCACATTGGTCCTGGTTGAATTTTGGTAATTGAATGTGCGGTTTGGCTGCCATTGTGCAAGTTTCCTTTTATGTTCCTCCGTGCTTTTACTCGGATCCAGAACCACCGCTTGCCACCAATGTTATGCTGAGTGTTTTTAGGTCGACTCCTCGCCCTAAAAACACTAGCGACTGAGCGGGGTCCTCTTTCCGGACCGGAAGTAAAGCACCAACAAAGGAACAGGACATAAAAACTAGGCAGTATACCTTAACACATCTATTACCTTAATTCTAAAACCGTTACAATATGATACAGAGTGATATTTAGGATATAGGATACAGAGACACAGAGTTAGGTTGGGATGACACGGGATACCATTGTACTCAACACACAATATGATCACATATAACAATGGCTTGTGGTTCTATAAGTGGGGGGTGATTGTCTTTCATTAAAGTCCAAAATATCTATACTCACAGTAGTAAAAGGAATACACAAGGTTAAGAGTCTAGGGGAGGAGTATTACTATAAGAAAGGCAGGGTGTGGATCATGACACTCGACTCAGTTAACTAGACGCAGCGACACTTTCCTTGGGGTCTTAGGTTTCCCGTGCACCTGACTGCCATTCACACTGACGGGGAAAGTCCTCTATTCTGGGAGGGGGATAACACTTTACTTACTATTGTTGAATTACTTTCCTTTAAGGGGCATGTGAGTTTATTGGGATTAATAACACTTAAATGTTGATTTCCTATGGATCGCACTATGTCACTCTGTCACTGTTCCTGTTCCTCTTTCTTGGGTATACTTAAGTCGAAGGGGACGTCACTGATCTACCCTTTTTTCCTGGGTTAATTCACTCTGTCACTCTGGTCGAGGGGGAGGACCTCAGGGGACTCTACCCATGGCGGGCGACACACTACCCGCAGGGGAGTCACTACCCGGGTCCAGTCCTTTGGTGAGTTGCAGGGAGGCCCTCCTATCTGGGGGCCTCGACCTGGAGGTAGACCCTGAACTCAGGGTCTCGTCAGCGTGGTGCAGGGAGACCCGCCTGTCTGGGGGCCTCGACCTGGGAGGTGGCCCTCGGGGCTGGGGCCAAACAGTTGGAGGAGGCGGGTCTGGCGTTGGAGGCTCCATGGTGTGAGGGGGTCAGCGTTACTCACACTTGTAGGCTGCTGGGCTCGCCTGGTTGTCCTGGGGCTGCGGAGGTCTGCCAGGGGATGCGCCGTCAGGGTTGGGCTGTGGCCTCGTCTCCTGCTGGTGCCTGGAGAAGACAAGAATTTCCCAGGAGTAGGAGGCAGGTCCGGACTGGGACTTTGCCTCCGCTCCGGTGACACCTTCAGGGCAACTCTCCCGAGTGGTGTCCAGCTATTCCCACAGGGGAACGCTGAAGGTAAAGTGCACACGGAGACAGTGTTCTCTCTTATATAAAGGGAGGGCAGCACGGAGGCGACTCTCTCTCCTGTCTCTGTCACAGCCGTGGCTCCAGGTTGCTTTACCCTGGGACCCACTTTTCGCTTTCTACTAGGGACTCTTACCCTTGGAGTGGCAGAGGGTACTGGCCCCTCGTAGCTCACTATTGGGCCTCCTGCCCTGTATGTGGCAGAGGGTATTTCTCCCTCGTGGCTCACTGAGTATGTTGCAGAGGGTGTTGTTCCCTCGTGGCTCACTGTGGCAGAGGGTACTGGCCCCTCGTGGCTCACTATTGGGCCTCCTGCCCTGTTTATGGCAGAGGGTATTTCTCCCTCGTGGCTCACTGTGGCAGAGGGTACTGGCCCCTCGTAGCTCACTATTGGGTGTGTGGCAGAGGGTGTTGTTCCCTCGTGGCTCACTGTGGCAGAGGGTACTGGCCCCTCGTGGCTCACTATATATGTGGCAGAGGGTATTGCTCCCTCGTGGCTCACTGTGGCAGAGGTGGGGACACCTCGTGGCTCACTAAAGGGCCTCCTGCCCTTGAGGGGTGTAATATGGCCGTCGCCAAAAAGCTACTAGGGACTGACTTTTTATCAGTCCCACCCCACTGCTGTCGATGGTTAGCCCGCCTGTGAGGTTGTCTCCGATCCAGGCTCACCTGGTGTCGGGGCAGTTGTGGGGAAAAGGGGCACAGGTCAGTGGTGGTTGGGTGACCCTCTTGCCCTGGGTCATTAGCCCCCTCATTGTCCCTTCCTGGGGTGGTGGGGTGGTGGTGGCCCGGTGGTGGGGTGGGGGGTGGCGGGGTGGATGGTCCGGCGGCGGGCATTTTACATACTCTTCACGGCATTCAACAGCTTCCTATTTACACCATAATTTTCCACATTCCTTGTCTATGCACTTTGTAATATGCTTTCGCCAAATCCATTAAGGCTGCATAAAACTTCTTTCTCTTTTCCAGGAATATCTACACAACCTCCTTCCGTCTTAAAACCTCCCTGTTCTTCATCAACTAATTCCACTGTTATTTCCCTAACTCTGTCTTTAAGTATCCTATCATATACTTTTCCTTTTACACTAAGAGAACAAATGCCCCCATGCTTATCACACACTTCTTTTCCCCCTTTTTCTTTGTACAGGGAAATAATTATACTGTAGGCTACCTGACTTCCAGTCCTCCAGGACTCAACCTTCCTCCCCGGCCAATATGCACATCTTCCATATCCATTCTACTTCTATCTCTTCCCAGTGCTTCATCGTTTCACCACATGCTCCATCAATCCCTAGGGCTTTTCCCATTTTGTCTCTCTTTATTGCGTCCACTACTTCCATCTTACTGATATCTTCCTCCTTTTTCACCACCTTCCCTCTCCTAGCCATTCCCCCAGCCACATAATCACATTACTTTCATTCTCATCATCATCATCATCATCATTGAAATACCAGCGCTGCGGGATGAGCACGACATCACCATCCCAGGAGGAGAGAGTGAGGGAGTGACACCCACCCCACAAGGACACAACGGAGGGGCTGACTTACCTGGGCGGATGTCCAGGCAACAACGACACATCTCCCTCGCCACCCGGCACCCCTCTTCCGCACGGCCAGACCACCCAATAGTGTACGGAAAAAGTACACTACTCTCCAGCAGAGAAAGTGCTCAACAGAATCGGGGTGGGACTTGCAGTGGCAAGTTCCCAGGCACACCCTCGGACGCCGAGTCTTCTGGATCGGCTCCATATTTAAGTGAGGACTCAGGAGGAGCCTCTAGGTTTGCTGTTCCCCTGCCTAGACTGAAGGAGGGCATGCTCCATTGGAGCTGTGGCGGAAGCCGAGAGAGTACATTTGGCCTCTTCCTCCCAACGTTACAGGCACAGGACCTTCCCAGACGGAAGGAAGACACGCTCCGTCAGAGTTGTGGCATTAGCTGAGAGTGTACGTCTGGCCTCTTCCTCCTGACGTTCCCGGGACAGGTAACCCGAATCCAACGAAGGGAGGGCATGCTCCATCGGAGCTGCGGCACTAGCTGCGAGTGTACATCCGACCTCTTCCTCCCTACGTCTCCAGGGCAGGAGGCCCTAGCCCTACGACAGGAGTGCCTGGAGTGTTCTCGTACCCCTGTTCCATGTAGGAGCACAGGCATTGCCTGACGGGGCTGCCTGACGGAAGGAGTCACCTTTGGCTCGCCTCACCACCCTGGTGTAAAAGCGAGGTGCCACTCTTTCTAGCTCTCTCCTTGGAGGGCTGGAGCTTCTTCCCCTACAGGTTACCCTCCTGAGTCCAGACCAGACAAGATGCCCCTGAGGCCCAGAGTCTGGTCCCTGCAGCCCTGGTCACCCCAGACGCTGACTGGCTCCGCCAGGACCAGAGGCCACAGCTCTCCCCTGTTGGCCTCCCCCTGCAGCAGAGGCCGCAATCCCCAGAGCCAGCAGGCGTCCGCAGGTGCTTGCTGAGACCGAAGGGCCTCCCCCGACACAGGCGGCCGCAGTTCTCTCCTGACTGCCACCCCAGACTGGGGTATAGGCTGCCCTGCCTCAGCAGCATCCTCCCCCCGGCCGACATTCGGGCTGGGTCTCCATCAGGCCCTCTCTCGGACCCCGAAGACGACCAAGGGCCAACGGCGCATTGCCCGACTTCTGGCCCTCTTCGGGCCCAGTCCCAAATGCCCTACCTCCTGCAGTGCCGACGCTGCAAGGAAGCCGCCTCAGATGCCACCCCATCACTCCCGGACTAGTGGCAACTCCACGGGCCCCACTGTCCCGCACAGCTCCCCGGACGGCCCGCCTCCCACGCCCGGCCGCCACTTGGAGCTCCCTGCATAGGCCCTCTCCCCAGGGGCTGTGGCCTCTTCTCCGTCAGAACCGTGAGTGACAGGTCTCGTAATCATATACCTCCCCAGTGTCATGGACCCCCCCCCCTCCAGTGAACTACCAGCAAACCGTTCTCCTGTGTTCCTATCCCCATACGTAGCACGTTCTTCCTCCCCCCCCCCGATTATAGTGTCCCCCCACCCTCTGTTGATTTATTGAGCCCTTGTGAATCACGCGCAGAGTGTATAGCCCCAGCCAGGGTCAATACACCCCCTCTCTCATACAGTGACAGACAAGCTCACACCATTCACATAACACAGCAAGATCTCAGGGCTATATCCTCCCCCCCTTCTCCCTACCCCCGGCCCGGCTCCCCAGAGAGTAACCCTCCCTATCCTCATCAAGCCCCGCTCCCCTTCACGCCCCCAGTGTGACCTATGGTATATTGTCGGCCTGTGTGACACGTGTAGAGAAGCTAAGTTAGCAAGGGACTCCCGTATATATCACGCAGAGATGATGTTCTAGCTAGGACCCGTCTATGTCACGCGAGCAACTAGGCTTAAGAACTGTCACTGTGGGTATACTGGGTTGTGTTATATGTAAATCCGCCTGTGTTAATGTACTACCTATATTGGTGACATATTGCCTGTGATATGGTGAGGGGAATAGCCCAGATTTGAGACAAAGATGCTGAACTAGATGGACAGTGATTGAGATCATAGAATGCTATGTGTGTAATTGTTCTTTATTAATATACTAGTGTATTTGCCTACCCGTGGTGTTTGTGTTTTCCCTTCCTTGATAGTGCTGACCCGGTCAGGAGTTAAGGACCCAGAGTTGCACCGTAACTGGACCCGAGAAGTCAGGACACAGAATACGCTGCATAACAATCATCATCATCATCATCATCCGGACCTCCTTTCCCACCCTAGGACAGGGTGAGTAGTAGCAATGTCCAGGCAGCCCAAATTTGCCCAATCTAATGGGCCACACTTCTATTCACTCATCATTCAAGCCCCCAGAATCCTGGCTCTATCAGATACACCAGAAACATTCGCCACGTTCTGTATCTTCAAAAAAACGTATCCGATTGAACCAATCCGGACGCTGCCAGTTTAGGGGTGCCATATCCCTGATCATGTACTTCTTCTCACAACATTCATCCAGCCAGCTCGATATCTTGTAAGTTCCCTTGCCTCACCGACTTCCAAACCTCTCTTCCTCACACACTCATCCACCATACTTCTCCACCTTCTCATTGGCCTACCTCGCCTCCTCCCCCCTTCAAATTCGCTTAGATACACCTTTTTCACCATTCTATTGTTATCCATTCTCTCCCCATGACCATACCATCCTTGTACATTCTCTTCAATTCTGGTGTCCACAGACTTCCTCATTCCACATCTTTCACGAATCACATTACTTCGTATCCTATCTACCCTCTGTAGGTACTCCACATACATTCCTCAGCAGTCCCATCTCTACTGCTGTCACTCTTGACTTTTCATTTTCATGCCACTCCATAGTCTCACATCCATATGTTAAAGTTGGCACTAACACTCCTTCATGTAAGCCTCGTGCAGCTGCAACACTCAAGCCTGTTTCTTATCAAGGCCAGGCCTTCATTGCACCAGCTACTTTTCTTCCTTGTGTCACTCTACTTTCCACTTCTTTTGCAAATTTTCCTCTCTTTTCTATCACTGCACCCAGGTATTTGAACTCTCACCAAGTCCAGTCTCTCTCCATTCACTGTAACATCGCACTGGGAGTCACTTTCTCTCTCAATAACCATCACTTTACTCTTTTCTACATTTACTCTGAAGGCGCGACGCTCACAGACATGAGCAAACTCTGCACTAGCCTACCAAGTTCTTGTCCAGTACTTGCAAGCAGTACTGCATCATCAGCATACAACAAATTTGAGATATTCCATCCACCACCATTCATTACCAACGCCATCCCTCTCCATTACTCGTTTTTTTACATCTCTCATCACCCCATCCATATATATAGGCTGCCCTATCAGTGGGTGTAAAATGGCGGGATAGTTGCAGTGCCAAGGCGCGCTTGGAGAGTGTCCCTGCAGCTGTCCTGGCAGGGTGCCTCGAGGCCACTACCACAGCCACTGGTAAGCTGGTGGGCGAGGGGTCCCAGATCCATTGCCTGGACCTGGGACTGTGCAGTGAGTGGGACCTGTGCTGTGTCTGTCCCCCTTTATTAATACTGAAGATGACAAATCAAAATAAGTTTCAAAGCAAGCCTGAGGACAGTAAATCACCCATGGGGATGAGGGTGGGTTCATGGAATGTGGGAAGTTTGAGGGGAAGAGCAGGGGAAGTCGTTGAGGCATTCAGTAGGAGGTGGATGGATGTGGCGTGTTTGCAGGAAGTCCGGTACAGGGGTGGATCAGCCAGAAAGATTGTTGGGAAGCACTGTTGCTATAAGTTGTTTTGGCAGGGGGGGGACAGACGGATATGGAGGTGTTGGTGTGATGGTTGCGGAGAAATGGGTGGAATATGTTATGAATGTTTTGAGAGTAAGCGATAGGATATTGGTAGTGAAAATTCTGTTGGGAAGAAAGATAGCTGCGATTATATCGGCATATGCTCCACAGGCAGGATTGGATGAATCAGAGAAAGATAGATTTTGGGATGATTTAATACGTGTCGTGGGTGGTATGCGGGATGATGAGATAGTGATTTTGGGAGGGGACTTAAATGGTCATGTAGGTGAAGCAGCACAAGGTTATGAAGGAGTGCATGGGGGATGTGCGTATGGTCTAAGGAATGCAGAAGGGGAAAGGATACTCGAGTTTGAGGAGGCAACGGACATGATTGTGTGCAACACATATATTAGGAAAAGAGACAGTAGGTTAATTACGTATGAGTCTGGGGGAAATAGCAGTCAGATAGATTATTTTCTGGTTAGGAGGGCCGATAGGAGGTTAGTGAGGGATGTTAAAGTTATAGGAAGCGAGGAGTGTGTGCAGCAGCACAAACTATTGATTTGTGATATGGTGCTTAAAGAAAAAGTGATGAAAAAGAGGACTTATGTACCTAGGAGGAAAATATGGAAGCTGAAAAACCAAGTAATGAGGGATGCCTTCTATAGCGAGTTGAGGAGAGTGGTGGCTGAACAGGGGGCTGTAGACAGAGGCGTTAATAAACAGTACAGAGCCCTCAAGAACAATTTCTTGAGAGTTACTGATGTAACATGCAACTGGACAAGAGGACCACCAAGACATAAAGTAACTTGGTGGTGGGATGAGGGTGTAGAAGCTGCAATTAAGGAGAAAAGAAGGCTTTTCCGGGAATGGAAGAAGGGTGGTAGCAAAGAGGAATATTTGGCTGCCAAGCGTAGGGCTAGAAGAGAGGTATACAGGGCAAAGTCTGAGTCACAGAGACAATTACTTGATAACCTAAATCATGGGGATAGGAAAAATATATTTAGTGTGGCAGGTCAGGTGAAGAGGGATAATCGTGATATCATAGGTGAGCAGTGTGTAAAGAATGATGAAGGAAGGGTAGTGGTTAACAGTGAGGATATTAAAGATGCATGGAGGGAGCACTATAACCGGTTGTTGAATGAGGAGTTTGACTGGGACAGGGAAGGTTTGGAGCCAGCAGATCCAGTGTCTGGCCCTTGGCCTTTGATTGATACTGCTACTGTGAGTGAGGCAATAGGCAGGATGAGGGTGGGGAAGGCAGCAGGTGTGTCTGGGTTGACTGCCGAAATGTTGAAGGCCTCAGGCGCTATAGGGATGAGTTTAGTCACTGACCTGATAAATAGGATTATTTATGAGTATGTTGTCCCAGATGATTGGCTGAAGAGTGTAATTGTAAATGTGTATAAAGGGAAGGGTGATGCCCTGGAAAAAGGAAATTATAGAGGTATAAAGCTTTTAGATCAGATAATGAAGGTAATGGAGAGAGTTTTATTCATTGTTCGACAGCTTCAGGAAAAATATACTGGTAGGAGAAGAGATCTTTATTTTGTTTTTGTTGATTTGGAAAAGGCCTTTGACAGACTCCCTAGAGAGGTGGTGAAGTGGGCAATGAGAAAGCTTGGCTTGGAGGAGTGGCTGGTTAGGGTGGTTATGGCCATGTATGTGGGTGCTCACACCCAGGTGAAAGTGAATGGAGATTTGAGTGATGAGTTTTCCGTGAATGTTGGTGTGCATCAGGGGTCAGTCTTGAGTCCCATGTTGTTTATCATGGTACTTGAAGCCCTTTCACGTGACTTTAGAAACGGACTCCCGTGGGAGTTGTTGTATGCTGATGATTTGGTGTTGATTGCAGAGAATGAAAGGGAGGCGGAGGAAAGGTTTAGGAAGTGGAGAGATGGTATGGGGCAAAAGGGTTTAAGGGTAAATGTAGATAAAACAAAAGTGATGATATCTAGGGTTGGTGGCGGTACTGTCAAAGACGAGGGAGAGTGGCCATGTGCAGTTTGCCACAAGGGCGTGGGAAGTAATTCCATCTTGTGCGGTGTGTGTGATAAATGGGTGCATAAGAGATGTAGTGGTATCAGAGGTAGACTGCGAGATAATGCTGATTTTATGTGTACGGCGTGCCGGGGTGAGCAGGTGGAGATTGTCAGACGTGAAAGGATTGAACTTGCAGGTGAATCTCTTGAGTGTGTGGAAGAGTTTTGTTATTTGGGAGACATGTTGTGTGCTGGAGGTGGGGCTAGGGTGAGAAGTGGTTGGAAGAAGTTCAGGGAGCTCTTGCCTCTCCTGACATTGAGAGGGCTCTCCCTACGTGCTAAGGGGTCTTTGTATGCAGCATGTGTTAGGAGTGTAATGCTGTATGGCAGTGAGACCTGGGCAGTGAAGGAGGAAGATATTCGCCGGCTCAGACGTACAGAAATGACAATGATTAGGTGGATGAGAAGTGCGTCCCTGCGTCCAAGGCCTGGAGGGGCTGGGTTTACAATGGAAGAGTTGAGAGGTTGGATGGGACTGGAGTGTATTGGTGTTGTGATGAGGAGAGGTAGATTGAGGTGGTTTGGACATGTGGAGAGGTTGGGGGATGATAATTGGGTGAGGAAGGTGAGAAGTGTTAATATTGAGGGTGGGGTTATGAGGGGTTGGCCGAGAAAGACATGGGACGAGGTCATTAAGTGTGACCTTAGGGTTAAGGGACTGAACAGGGAGGCTGCAATGGATCGTGCAGCGTGGAGAGCCGCCATTAGGTGACCAAGGCCGACACATGCAAACGAAAACGAAAACGATATATATATATATATATATATATATATATATATATATATATATATATAATATATATATATATATAGATATATATTGAACGACTATGGGGACATCACACTACCTTGTTGCACGCCCACACCGATCGTGAACCATCAATTTCATTCTCTGCGTTTAAAAATTCCTTAAAGTGTCTCTCCATCTACTCACTTTTTCTCCCGTCTCCACTATCAATCTACCATTTTTGACTTTCGCTCCTCTGCCAACTTCTTTGTCACCCTGTCTGAAACTCTTTACCTTCTTGCAGAACATTTTACTGTATTACATTCCCTCTTTACACTCAAATTTCTTCCAAATTCCTCATCCACTCTCCTGTTACTCTCTCTTACTGATCTTTTCCTCTCTCCTCCTCTGCATATAACTCTCTCTTTCGTCTCTCAACCTCTTCCATGCCTCTGTTTCCCATTCATTCACCATGTGGTTTCCTCTTTAGCGCCCTAGCTTGTCCCACCTCTTCATTCCACCATGCTTTTCCGTGCACCCCCTTTCGTCTTCTCTTCATCCCACACACCACCTTACATGCTGCACAGATTTCCTTCTGTGAATATCTTGCATACACCTTCTGCCTTCCCCCTTTCATGCAATGGGTATTATTAACTGTTTGGTGATTCCAGCACTGACCGCCATACCGTCAACGTAGTCTTGGTACCCGCAGGGAGAATAGTGATCGGCGAGTGTTGAGAGGATTGTATTGTAGCAAGGAGGGCCGTGATGGTTCACAAGGGAAGCGTTTTAAGTCGTTGTGAGGTGGAGTATTTGACCCTGGGAGGTGACACTGTACACTTGTGAGCACCAACTGGTGGGATAAGGATGGATCTGGAGGAAGAGAAGGGAAGAAGAAGAACTGCAAAAGATGTGGATAATATGGAAGAGTGAACCAGAAGGAATTATGCAGGAACTGTGAAGAGGAAGAGGAAAGAAATAGGAAGGTTGGTCAACAACACAAACAATTAGAAGACCATAAGAAGGGCAACAGTGTGATAGCTCTTTAGACTTAACAACAAGGAGTTTATAACTGAAACATCCATGCGGCGAGGTGAGCCGGACACCACCACCCCAAGAGAAGAGTACGGGGGTGGGGCAGTACCCACCCCACTAGGAGGCGACAAGGAGGTTGTATGGTTTACCTGTCAACTCTTCCAGTCAAGAGCGTCATATCTCCCTCGCGCCCCGATGCCCCTCTTCTCCGCAGCCAGACCGCACGGCAGTGTGTAGGGAAAGCACACTACACTCCGGCAGAGAAAACGCTCGTCAGAATCGGGGTGGGACTTGTATTAACAAGCTCCCAAGCAGACCCTCGGACGCCGAGTGCCTTGGATTGGCCTCCTATTTGAAAGAGGACTCAGGAGGAGCCTCAAGGGCTACTATCCCCCTCATGGAGCAGTGGACATGCCGCCGCCGTCCACCAAAGCTGTCTCCAGGGGCAGGAGCCCCAGACCCAAAGGCAGGAGAGCAGTCTCCATCGGCGTTGTGGCAATAGCTGGGCGTTTCCATCGGGGGCCTTCTCCCCGCCTCCAAAACAAGGGCCAGAGAGCAATCTCCATCGGCGTTGTGGTAATAGCCAGGCGTATCCATCAGGCCCCTTCTCCCTGCCCTTGAGACGATGGTTGGAGAGAAGTCTCCATTGGCACTGAGGCAAGAGCCAGGCATATCCATTGGGCGCCTACTCCCCGCCGTCAGGGTCTGTGGCAGCAGGCGGGTCGGCTCAAGGCCGCTCTCCCCCTGTGCATAACCGGGCTCCTGCAGAAGGCGATGCCTCTTGCCCTGACCACCACCTCGGTGGCAAAGTGAGGTGCCCCTTGCCCTGCCCCTCGGTATCCAAGGGCGACTCTTGCTCCTTTTCAGGGGAACCTCTAGAGACCAGGGCGGGCGAGACATCCCTGAGGACCAGTGTCCTGTTGGTGCAGCGGCAGGTGTTGTCGGACTCCCCCAGGATGAGAGGCCGCAAGTCGCCCTTGACGTCCTCCTCCCAAGGGCGAGACCGCAACCTCCAGAGACGGCAGGCCTCCCCCAGTGCCTGTCACAGCAGCCGAGCCTCCTCAGACATCGGCGGCCGCAGCCTCTCCCAGGGACTCGATAGCTGTGCAACCAGGGCGCCACCCCCTCCGCGCCTGACCCCAGTCCTGGGCCTCCCCTGGTCCTCTCCCAGAACCCCGACAACGACGAAGGACCGGTGCCAAGCTGCGCGCCTGTTGGCCCTCTTCGGCCCCAGCTCCGAGAGCCCGGCCCCCTGTCGGGCCATAGTGGCTAAAGAGCCGCTCCACACACCACCGGCCCATTCTTCGCGGACTTGTTGCAACCTGACAGACCACCTGCCTCTATGCTACTCACCGGGCGGCCCTCCTCCTATGCCAGGCCGCCACCTGGAACTCCCGTCGTAGCGGGCTCTGTCTTCCTCTCCAACAGAAACTGTGAGTAATAGATCCTCCCTTTATATTCCCCCAGTGTGACCAGCCCCACCCCACAGTGGACCCTCCCCGTGACCCCTCCCCAAAGAACGTGTCACTCCTCCCCAGTGTGCTCACCCTCCCCTTGTGAATTCTATTGTATCATCTTACTCAAAGTGGTGTACGAGAAGTGCCCGACATACCCACCTGGGTCAGTCTCTCCCCTTCTGTGACTGATATCTCCCCAGTGTCACCTTCCCCACAGGACAGCAGACGTCAGTGTAACCCGCACCCATGGACTCCCAATAACGCCCCTCCCCCTCACCATCTCCACGAAAATACACCCACCCAAGCCTCATTAACCCCCCCCCCCAGTGATTGCCACTGTGAGACCATATGACCATATATATATATATATATATATATATATATATATATATATATTCCCTTATGTATAACGTGGTATGGACTAAGTTAGCTAGGGCTTCGTCTGTGTAACGAGATCATATTATGTTAGCTTGTCTTTTGTCTCTGTGATGCGGACACCTAGGCTTAAGGTCAAGTAAATATATTGTCATCTCTGTTGTGCTGGAGACACTGAGCTCTGTTGTGTACGTCCCCACCGAACAGCAGATGTCATTGTAACCCACACCTGTGGACTCCAACTAGCTTCCCCCCCCTCTCCATTCCCACAAGAGTACGCCTATTCTAGTCTCATTAACCCTCCCCCCAGCGACTGTCAGTGTGAGACCATATATATATACTCCCTTATATGTGACGCGGTATGGACTAAGTTAGCTAGGGCTTCGTCTATGTAATGTGAGCATATTATATTAGCTAGGCTTTCATCTCTATGACGCGGACACCTAGGCTTAAGGTTGGGTATATATATTGTCATCTCTATTGTGCGGAGACACTGAGCTCTGTTGTGTACGTATGTGTCAAATGTCATGTGCCTGAACATTTCTGTGGAATACTCATTGTGATACTGTAGGGACATATTGCAAAATTACTCAGGTGTGACCCCGTATTAGACAAGCTGAACTAGGAATTGAGAGTGATCTTTGCAACTGCTACTGAAATGTGCACTCCCGCCACCAGACCCCCCACCCCACTACGGAGCTGCAGCCCCACCCCCACCCCAGGAGGACACCACAGTGAGCCAGGTGAGCGCGACGCTGGTCCAGAGCAAGACGGGCTCAGGTGCGCCCTAACCTTGTGTCCCTCTTCCTCTCAACCTGCCCAACCATGACGTTGCAGGGATGTGAGACTACTTCTTGGCCAGACCAGCCCTCATCAGGATCGGGGTGGGACTGCTCCAGTGTCAGTCCCAGGCAACACCGCAGTAATGGCCACAGGACCTACCGGGGAGGGAACGGCCACTGTACGTCCCTCAGCTGTTTCCCCCTGCAGCACCGTGACGATGGCCAATGTATGCGTCAGGGAAGGAATGGCCACTGTACGTCCTTCTGCTGCAGCAACATCTGGAGCCCTCCCCGGTGTGATGGCCACTGTACGCACACCGACAGGCAAAGGTAGGAGGAGAGGAACCGTGATGACGGCCACTGTATGTGTTGGGGAAGGAAAGGCCACTGTACGTCCCTCATCCAGCTCCTCCTCCTCCTACGGGAGTAGCACCGCGGTAACGGCTGCAGGATGTACCAGGGAGGGAACGGCCACTGTACATCCCTCAGTTACTTCCTACTGGGCAGGAAGACCCGCAGCGATGGCCACTGTACGTGCCGGGAAGGGAACGGCCACTGTATGTCCCTCATCTGCCTCTTCCTCCATCGGGAGCAGCCCCGCAGCGATAGCCACTGTACGCCCTTCGTCCACAGTCCTGAGGGTTCTCCCGGAGGAGAAGGTCCCTTGCATGGCCCACTCTCCACTCTGTGGCTGCGTGGGACGCCCTTCTGTCTCTCCCTCCGGGTGTGGTTCCCTGGAGGTGTTGGCATTCCAGGAGTGGTGGCGAGGTCCTGTCGCTGAAGGCGGGGTTCCTCCAACCTGCCCCTGGACGACACTGGGTACTGACGGTCGCCCTGCGGTTGAGGAGCCGCAGTCAACCCATGATGGCACCCCAACCTAGAGGTGACCGCAGTCCCAGGCCTCCCAGGGCCAGACCTCAGACCCCAGGGCGGGACCACTTTGGCCCCATTCACTGTCAGCCCCCCGCCTGGAGTAAGAGGTGGCAGGCCCAACTCCTGACACTGTTTGGCCGCAGCCCCGAGGACCCCTCACCAGGTCGAGGCCCTGACAGGAAAGGGCCTTCTTGCACCCCAGACCAGAGATGCGCTCGGGCCGTGACGCCCCAGAGAGCTGTCCCTTGCCTTCTGCAGGAGGGCTCACCAGTAGGGCTCCCTCGAACCCCCGGGCGCCACCTCAAATGAGCCCAGACTTCGTTAGCCCAGTGACGACGCAACAAGACCCCAGTGTCGTGTTAGAGACTCAACAGTGACAGTGTCTGTATGTGTTATAGAAACAGTGAGACAGGAACACCACCCGTAAAGTGTCTCTACCCCAGTCTACACAGAGTGCTGTGTTAGTACCTAAGCACCCCAGAACCAGAGTAATATACTAGTGTGTGCCGATACCCAAGTGCAAAGAGACAAGTGTACCACGCAGAGTCCACGGGACCGAGTATATGAACAGTGTCACCATACCTATGTGATATTCTCTTGTGTAATAACTCAGGTGTAAGGACAGTGCCTATGTGATGTAATGTACCAATATTAACTAACCTGTCACTATACCCAATCCACATTCAGTGTACCATTGTATGTATATTGTAAGGAAGTTGGATTAAGGCAACATATGTGTTAATGTGTTTTGCCGAGTTTTTATGCCCTGTTCCTTCGTAAGTGTTCTATTTCCGGTCTAGAAAGAGGACCCCCCCTCAGTCGCTGGTGTCATTAGAACGAGAAGTCGGTCTAAAAACATCCAGCATAACAACATCATAGTGAAATAACAGATACTAATAAAGACTGGGAGACATGGATACAAACAATATATTCTGTACTCGACGAGGCATTTGGAAAAATAAGAATATCACACAAAGTTAAACCTGGAATCGATAAAGACGAAAAACAACTAATGAAAAATAATAGTGTTATGCTAGGTGTTTTTAGGCCGACTTCTCGCCCTAGAAATACCAGCTATAGAGCCGGGGTCCTCCTTCGAGACCGGAGCTAGAACACACCACGAGCAGAGCAGGACATAAAAACTCTGGGCAACAACCTTACACGTGTATTACCTAAATTACAACCTTCGTACATTATGGATGGGAGTTGTACACGATACACTATTTACTATTAACTGCTAGACAGACTAGAAGGTCCTGACTGGCTTGTGTGTGGCTGGTATCACGCAGGATAGTATCCAGTCAGAAGGACACTGAATGGACACTGCCCAAGTGGTGTTAGATCTCACACAGTTCGTTACTTGGCCTTTAGAATCAATCTGAATATAAGTGTCTCGTCGTATATTACACAGTGGTAAGAGCACTAGTAAAACACGGCACACACATAGACATAGAGGCACACTACGTAGTCACTAGAGCATTAGTTCAACACTGTATATATCACGAGCACTATAGTCATGATATGTCTGGGCAGTCACTGTTACACTGGGCAGGGTGGGGGACTCCAGCTAGGCAGAAGGAGCTGGGTGGTCCCCAGGTGTTGGCCAGGTGTTGGAGGAATCCCATCTGGTGTCCCTTCTCTCAAACGCCAAGGGATCGCCCTCAAAGGTGACGTCATCTGCTGGGAGCTGTGGTAGGGCGTGGTGGGAGGCCCTCTACTCGTGGGGCCTGGTGGGGTAGTCTGGTCCTCGGGGCTCTGGCCAAACGGCGCGAGTAGGCTCGTTTGTCTGTGCCAACCCTGGGGAGGAGGTCACCGTCGTCTAGGGCTAGAGAGGTCACGCCCCGGGGTTGCGGGGGCGCCGTGGGGAGTCCGGCGTCTGCGATCTTCCTCCCGTCGGGCCGCCATCAGGGTCGGACTGCGACGTTGCCTCCGGCAGGAGTCCGTCAGCTGGTCATCTCCAACGGACGCTGGCTGGATGGCACACACTCCCGGGGACAGCACAGGATCTCGCCACACTTCCTCCAGACAGGAAAGCTCCTCCTGGGGGCTGCCTTGGTGGAGAAGAGTGGAGAAACTTCCCGCTTGGCCACAGGATGGGTGATCTGAGCAAGGGTCATTCTATGCCGGGGATGTTTTCAGGGGTGAGAGGCTTTGGTGGTGGTGCCTCTCCCTGGCGCGGCTGGAGACCGTCGTTGAGGTCCTGTAGGCAACAGAGGGAGGGTGGCTAGAGGCCATCCCTTCCCTGTTGGTGTGGCTGGAGGCTGTCAACAGGGCCCAACTTCCTAGCAGGACCGTGGGCAAGGTGCGGGCGGAGGCCGTCACCTGACTACAGTTGCAGTGTCCTGCAGGGGAAGTGACGTGCAGTTTTGTGCGGCAAGAGGCCATCACGTTTTGTGTGCGGCTGGAGGCCATCACATTTTCTGTGCGGCTAGATGCCATGTCCTTTGCTGAGCGGCTAAAGGGCGTCACATGGGTGCTGCTTGGGACTGACTCTTCAGCTCCACCCCAAACCTGTCGAGGGCTAGTCCGGTTGGGGGATAATGTATATGATCTGCGACACTCCTGCTGGGTCTGTTCCGGGGAATAAGGGCGCAAGACAGTCGGTGACATAGGTCCATACTCCCTTGGCAACGCGCGCGCCCTCAGAGCCCCTCCGTGGTCACCTCCTGGGGGAGTGTCGCTCTGTCTCGATGGTGCTCAGTTGCCACGGTCGATATATGAAAAAGAAATATCAGGAAAAAAATTAATAAAGAAAATGATGAAAATAGAATGAGGGAATTGATAAATGAAGAAAATAAATTGAACAACAAATAACTAAAAAGATCGAACAAAATGAAGGACAAAAACTTGAAGATATAACAAAAAAATTGAATGACAAAAGGAATAGTAATGATGTATTATGGAAGATAAGGAGAAAGACCCAAAAGAAACAACCGTGTTAGTTCATAATAAGAGAGAGGGAAATGATATAAGAGAATCTGGAAAAATAAAATTAAGGGTCTCGGAATATTATTAAAAAATATATGAAAGCAACGAGGCTACCGATGAATATAATGAATATGCAGATTTATTGGAAAGTCTCATCAGTGAATGCTGGAAATATAAAAACAGTGAGGATGAAAAACTGAGTGAAAAAGAAGTCAGCACAGTAATAGCAAGTCTGAAAACGGGAAAAGCAACAGGACCTGACAATGAGTAGACTGTAGCACCAGTCGAGCAGGGCAGTACTCCCAAGGTGGATGGAAAGCTGATGACAGGGAGAGCTGGAGCTTCCGTTTCATCAGCCCTCGGGACTAGGTCCCGACCATCCCCCTTTGCTGAACTTTTTCAGTAACACAGAGGGTAGGCCAGCATGCTCTCCAATACAAGTTTCTCTAACTATCAACACCAAACTACATGCACAGTACACACTGCACTTCCTTTTCAAAAAAAAAAAAAAAAAAAATGGCGTCGAACAATGTAGCCTCGGAGTCCCCAGGGGGGGGGGATCATAAATGCTCCCACCTTCTGCCCCTCTGCCGGTGACGACTCAAGATGCCTGGAGCCACTGTCTGACTCTCTTCTTCTTCATTTCTACAACATTCGTGGCCTTTCCTCTAATTTTTGCTCTGTTGAGCACCACTCCTCCTTCTCTAAACTTTACCTTCTTTTTCTAACTGAGACTCAGCTGTCTGAGGCAACTGACTGCAAACCTTTTCTGTATCCTCCTACTTTCTCTATACTCATTTAAAAGCCAAGGGTGACTGTTGTGTATATATACGCAACAACTTATCTTGCTCTCGTGTTCCTGAACCCGATTCTTCTTAATTCTCTACACTCTGTCTTCGGATTTCCTGTCGTTCTCTGACTAAATATATCTGTGCTGTATACTTATCTCCTAATTCTACTATCAAAAATTCTTTGACTATCTTACTTCTACGATGGGACACATTCTATTCATTTCTCCTATCTCTGAAATCTCCATTCTAGAAGATTTCAATGTTCACCACAACCTTTGGCTCTCCTCTCCTTTCACTGATCCACCTGGTGAACAAGCCTACACCTTTTCTATCTTTAATGACCTAGAGCAGCTTGTACAGCACCCTACCCGTACCCCTGACCGCCTTGGAGACAGCTCCAACATACTTGACCTCTTCCTTACAACTAATCCTTCTGATTACACTGTTGATCTTTTCTCTCCATTGGGCTCCTCCGATCACAACCTTATCACCTTAACCTGTCCTATCGCTCCGGTACGGCCTGTGGACCCTCCAAAGAAACGTCGTCTGTGGCACTTTGGAGCTGCAGTTTGGGAGGCCCTCAGGTAGTACTTCTTTGATTTTCTCTGGAATGATTATTGCTTCCATGGCCGGGAGCCATTTGGGTGTGCCTTGCACATTACAGAGGTTATTCTCTCAGGCATGGAAGCATACATTCTTTTCTCATATCCTTTGACTAATGCAAGAAAGCCTTGGTTTAATCACGCTTGTTCTAATGCTGTCCGCAACAAGGAGAGGGCCTATGAAAGGTACCGGAGCCAACCGACCCCTGAATCACATCTTTTATACGTTTCTGCCCGGAATCGTGCTCTGTTCTTCGCTCTGCTAAAAATAATTTCATCCGTACAAAATGCTCTCAACTCTAACTCGAATTCTTCCCGCTCCTTCTGGCACCTTGCCAAAAACCTTTCTAACTACTTTACCTCATCATCCTTCCCTCCTCTTTTCTACTCTGGTGGCTCTGTAGCTATTTCTTCTACTGATAAAGCAGATCTCTTTGCTCAGACTTTCTCCTCCAGTTCCACCTTAGACGATTCCGGTGCTGTTCATCACTTCTCCCCTCTGAATTCCTCATGGCTAACATTAAAATTTCTTTAGCTGATGTATTTTCTGCCATCACAGGCCTCAATACTAATAAGGCATATGGGCCTGATGGAGTCCCTCCTGTTGTTCTCAAGAACTGTGCTGCTGTGCTTACACCCTGCCTAGGCAAACTCTTTCGCCTTTGTTTATCAACTTGTACCTTTCCTTTTTGCTGGAAGTTTGCTCTCATTCAGCCAGTCCCAAAGAAGGGTGACCATTCCCAACCCTCTAACTATCGTCCAATTGCTTAAACATCCTGTATCTCAAAAGTTTTCGAGTCTATTCTTAATAGAAAAATTTTAAAGCATCTTTCCTATCACAACCTTCTTTCTGATCGTCAGTATGGGTTCCGTCAGGGACGCTCCACTGGCGATCTTCTCACCTACCTTTCAGACTCCTGGTCATCCTCCTTTCGGGACTTTGGCGAAAGCTTTGCCATTGCACTTGACATCTCAAAGGCTTTCGATCGGGTCTGGCATAAATCTTTAATTTCCAAACTGCCCTATTACGGTTTCTATCCTATCTGTGCCTTCATCTCTAGCTTCCTTTCTGGTCGTTCTATAGCCGCTGTTGTAGACGGCCATCGTTCTTCTCCTAGATCTATTAACAGTGGTGTTCCTCAGGGCTCTGTCCTATCACCAACTCTCTTCCTTTTATTCGTCAGTGACCTTCTTGGCTGTACATCCAACCCTATCCACTCATACGCTGATGACTCCACCCTTCACCTTTCCATTCGATTCCCACAACGTCCATCTCAGCAGTTACTTCAACAAACAAGGGATGAGGCTATGGCACACCTAATGTCTGACTTGGCTCGTATCTCTGACTGGGGTAAAAATAATCTGCTTGTTTTTAATGTATCAAAGACTCAATTTTTGCACCTATCAACCCGACAAAATCTTCCCAGGTATACCCACTAATGTTTAATAATATTCAGCTTAATCCTGCATCATCCTTGAACATGCTTTGGGTTTCTTTTACTCGGGAGTTATCTTGGAAAGATCATATTACATCTCTTGTAAAATCTGCTTCCAAGAGATTGGGTGTGCTAAGCCGACCCCTGCACAATTGTTGACTCTATATAGGGGTTTTATTCGCCCCTGCGTGGAGTACAACTCTAATGTGTGGGGAGGCTCCCCACATACAGCTCTTCTCAATAGGGTGGAGTCAAAAGCTTTTCGTCTCATTAACTCTTCTTCTCTTACTGACTCCCTTCAACCTCTGTCTCCTCGCCGCACTGTTGCATCTTTATATCTTTTCTATCGCTACTTCAATGGTCATTGTTTCTCTGAATTGTCTGCATGCATTCCTCCACCTCTACGAAGGGCGCGTAGCACCCATCTAGCAACAAACTCTCACCCCTTTTCTGTCCAGCTCTTTAATGCAAGAGTTAACCGTTACTCCCAGTCCTTCACTTATGCAAGAGGTCAACTCTGGAACTGTCTCCCTCTGTCTGTATTTCCTGCTGCCTATGATCTCCAGTCTTTCAAACGCAGCGTGTCCAGGCATCTGGAAATGAATGGATCTTGAATTTGGCTCTCTCTTGTATTTTGTTTTTCTCTTGGAAGGAACAGTTTTGCGATCTCGTTGCTTTTGGTTCCTTCTTCCTCACTTTAAAAAAAAAGTAACGAAATAATAAAAAGGAGTGGAAGAAGCTTGAAAAACTCTATAATAAGAATGATGATAATAATATATGAAAGAAAAAAGTTACCAAAGGAGTGGCACAACGCATATATAAAAAAACATATATAAGGGTAAAGGTCACAAAAAAACCTAAACCGTTATGCTAGGTGTTTACGGGGCAGCTTCCTGTCCCTTGAACGCCTAGTGGGTAGCTGGGTTCCCTTTCTAGACCGGAGCTTAGACAAATAAGAGAGAAGCAGGACACAAAAACTCAGGGCAACAACCTTATACGTGTATTGACAAATTCTAGATGTGGAACAGGCAGAAGTAACAAAACAGAAATTCTGGCCAATTATAAGTCATATACAGAGATCGTGGGCGGTAGTATTGCGCAGGATACTATGTGGACAATAGTTCAGGGCAAAAACGTGAATAGCATAATGAACAGCACTTGAGGTCTTTGGGCAGGGGAATCGATCACTGTCACTTTGAGAGAAAGTTACACTGTAATTAGAATGGGCAACTTATTCACAGGTCTTATGGTAAGGAGGAATTATACTGCTAGGGCCGAGACAAATGTTCACTGGAGTCACTGTTGAGTTTTCCTTATTTCCTCACCGTTTCACTATTTGCCTCACTGTAGCTGCCACAACACTAATAGATTTTAGGCTTAGTTTCCCTCTAGTTATATAACGCACTGCCCGGTGTTTTAGGTCAGTGTTACACTGTCACTGCACTTTCACTGTCACTCACCGTCGGAACTGGGTAGGGTGGCGGCGTGGTTAGGGGGAGGCGGGAGAGCTCACAGCCCTATTCCTGATGGGGGCTGAGTTCCGCCTGTGGCCTCTGAATCCAATGGCCACTGGATAACCCGTAGGGGCGTCCCCTCTCGTCCGAGGCTGTGGGCAGCAAAGGGTCCCTTACTGTCAGGGCTGGGAACTGGAGTGCGGCCCTCAGGGCTGGGAACGCAGAGCCTCCTTAAGCACTTGCTCAGGTGCCTGATGGAGGACGAGGGTCGTCTACATCGGGGTGGGGAGAGGCCTCACCTGGGAGTCTTGGAGGTGGCCTCGGGGGCCCGTCGGCTGTGGTCTCCTGCCGTCAGGGACTCTGTCAGGGGTGAACTGCGGCGTTGGCCTTCGTCGGAGTCCGTCAGGTGGGTTCCCTCTGGAGCCGGTTGGGCAAAGAATAACCCTGGGGATAGTACAAGTCCTCATCACAGGTCCTCGGGACTGAGGCTTTCCTCCTGCGAGTTGCCTCTCTGGTGATGGACAATAGGGTTGTCTGTGCCCCCGCCTGTCGGCAGGTCTGATGGCAGAGGATCCTCTTGTAGCTGAGTCACAGGGGGCAAGGAGCTTTGGTGTTTCTTTCCGGCGCAGCTACCGGCTGTTGCTGGGTTCCCATGGACAATGAAACGAGGGCGGCTATCGGTCGTCCCTTCATCGTAGGCGGGGCTACCAGCTATCTCTCAGGCCTGACTCCCTGATGAGGGAGTAGGCAAAGTGCAGCTACCGGCCGTCACTTGCCTGTCGGCGTGGCTACCGGCTGTCGCCTTATCCCCATATAGAGAACAACGTGCTGATGAGGAGCGGCTACTTGCCATCTCCTGCCAACGGGCGCGGCTACCGGCTGTCGCCTGTGTCCTGTTCTCTGAGGCAATTACAGGAGGAGAGGGGACGTACCCTTCTCTCCCAAGCGTGGCTGTCAGCCGTCGCTGGTTCCTGTAGTGAGGTAGAGCAGCACCTGATGGAGGACCGGCTACCAGCCATCTCCTGCCGTGTGGCCCAGCTACTGGCCATCGCCTGAGCCCGGCTACAGGCCGTAGCTCTTAATGGGGAGCGGCTACCAGCCATCTCCTGAAGGGCAAAGCGGCTGCAGGTGGTCTCTATTAAGCCTTCCGAGTGGCTACCAACTGTCTCCTGAAGGTCCGAGTAGCTACTGGCCGTCTCACAAAGGGTGCGGTTGCTGGCCGTCGCAAGGTGCTGCTTGGAGCTATAGAAGTAGCTCCATCCCGATCCTGTCGAGGGTCAGCTTGCCCGCAAGGTAGTCTCCTTTTCCTGCTATGGTGGTGGTGAGTGAGTTCCGGGTCATAAGGGCACGAGGCCCGGGCGGACTTATGTCCCTGTCGCCTGGGGTCGGGTCACGATCTGTCTGCCCCTGCTCCTCCCTGGGGTGTCGAGCTGCCCTCAGTCACTGTTATAAAGGCATTTTATAAACAATTATAGGGTAATATTATTAAACTTAAACTTACTAAAACTGCTTGAAAAAATAATAGAGATCAAGGAGACTGAAAAAACTAGAAAACATGAATAATTACCAGTGTGGAGCAAGGAAAAGGAAATCGGTAAGAGAGCATCACTTTATAATATAAAATATCATATAGGATGCACAACTTAAGAAGACATGACAGCAGTATATTTTGATATAACTGTTATGCAGCATATTCTGAGTCCTGACTTCTCAAGCAAAGACACGGTGCAGACTTGGGTTCTTTGTTCTCGACCTGGTCGGTACTAGCAAGGAAGGGAGAACACAAACACCACTGGTCAAAAGGCACAGTTATATAGTATCAAAGACAAATACACACACAGTTCTATGAGCAAAACTGAGAAATTACAATGACTTGAAATAAGGTTTACAACAATCACTTTCCACCTAGTTCAGCAAGTCTGACCTGTACACGGAATTAAACCCTCCTAAGATAGGGTTATGTTGCACAGTGTCGCAGACAATATTTCACAAAGATGTCAGGTACATCATATTCATACATACTGACAACATAATATAGTATACCCAATCCAACAGGTGCATGACATGGATGACATATATTCAAGCCCTAAAATCTAGGTATTCGCGTGACATAGACGAGGCCTTAGCTAGCACAATACATCCGCAGGACATGGACGATGCCCTAGCTAATCTTAGGCTATGTGCGCGTTACATAGGACGAGAGTATATACTGTCTCACACTGGGGGGAAGGAGGGGGAGAAGGGTATTAGTGAGTCTAGGGTGAGTTAATTCACGTGGGGTATGGGGACTTGGGGTCTGGGGAGGGAGTGGGAGAGCACACTGCGAGAGGGTCCCACAGGCATATGTTGTCTGGTGGGGGCGACATCGGGGAAGGGTTGTCACTGTCAGGGGACCGACCCGTGGGTGGATATCGAACACTCCACATGCAAGATCCAGGTAATAGGGTTCATTATGGGACACGTGGGGCGAAGGGGAGGGGAGAGAGGGGGGGTTAGAGCACTGGGGAGGGTTGGGGTCACTGGGGAGAGGCACCACGGGTACGGGGGAGGAGTCACAGGGGTTGGTTCACTGGGGGAGGGGTCTGACAGCATGGGGGAAGTGTACGCTCACAGTGTCTGGTACTCACGATTCTAGCGGAAGGGAGGACACGGCCCATGAGGCGGGAGGGCCTACACCTGGAGTTTTAGACGGCAGCCGGGCGTGGGAGGTGAGCCATCCTGCGAGTCGTACAGGGGAGGGTGGTACGTGAGGTCGCCACTACTCCTGGAGGAGTTGGCAGGTGGTGTGTTGGGCGGCTCCTTAGCTGCTGCAGCCTGGCAGGAGGCAGGGCTCTCCAGGCTAGAGCCAAAGAGAGCCAGGAGATGCGCTGCTTGGCGCTGGCCCTTAGTCGTCGTCAGGGTTGGGTCCTGGGGGAGGATCTGGGGAGGCCCGGGCTTAGGGTCGGCCGGGAAGAGGGTGGTGCCCTAACTGGGCTGCTGTCATGTTCGGCAGGGGCAGTCATCAGGGAGGAACTGCGGCTGCCTGCAATGGGGGAAGTCCGGCTGCTGCAGTGAGTGTCCAGGGAGGCCACTGACTCCGGGAACTGCGATCTCATCTACGGGAGGAGGCCATCAGGGCTGGACTGCAGCCTCTCATCCTGGCGGAGCCCGGCAGCACCTGGGGAGGGCAGGGCTGCAATGACTGGACTCCTGGCCTCGGGGATGTCTCACCCAGTCTGGTCTCGGGTGAGGTGCCTGTAGGGAAGCAAATCCCGCCCTCTCGAGGAGGGAGACGGGGAGAGGGGCGTCTCGCTCCGCTGCAGGAATGGTGGGCGGAGCTAGAGGTATTTTCCTTTGTAGGAGTTTTGGGACTAGCAGAGGGACGGCGATCAAGGGCCGGTCCTCTTGCTTGGTGGGCCTGTGAGGCCCCACCAATTCTCTGGTCCGGAGTGTGGGAGGGAGGTCCAGGGGACGTTCTCTCTGTCAGGCAGCCCCACTGGGCACTGCCTGTGCTCCTAAGGGAAACAGGAGTGCGGGAGGAGTCAAGGGAGACTCTCCCAGACACCACCGGCCCTAGCAGCTGAGAGATAGTGCCCGTCGGGCTCTCCTGGCCACAGCCACAGGTCCGGCGGAGGCTGCACTCCGGCTGTAGGGCCTGGGACTCCTGCCCCAGTGACGTGAGGAGGAAGAGGTTGGACGTACTCTCTCAACTTGCGCCACAGCTCCGACAGAACGTTCCCTCCTTCTGCTGGGGTCGGTATTCCTGTCCCAGCGATGGTGGGAGGAAGACGTTGGATGAACTCTTTCAGCTTATTCCACAGCTCCGACATAGCGTGCCCTCCTTCCGTCAGGGAAGGATTTGTCCCAGGGACTTTGGGAGGATGAGGTTGGACAAACTTTCTCAGCTTACGCCACAGCTCCTACGGAGTGTGCCCTCCTTCCGTCGAAGTAGGGGGATAGCAACCATTGAGGGTCCTCCTGAGTCCTCTGTTAAATAGGAGGCTGATCCAGGAGACTCAGTGTCCAAGGGTTTGCATGAGACTTTTCCTCTGCAAGTCCCACCCCGATTCCGGCGAGCGTTCCCTCTGCTGAAGAGTACGTACTTTTCCTGTACACTGCCGGGTGGTCTGGCTGCCGGGAAGAGGGGCGCCGGGTCACGGGAGAGATATGTCGGTTTTGCCTGGACAATGAGCCAGGTAAGCCAGCCTCTCTGTCATACCCTTGTGGGATGGGTATCACCCCCCCATACTCTCCTCCTGGGGTGGTGGTGTCGGATTCACCCGACCATGCTGGTATTTCACCACCGTCGTGGGGGTAAAAGTCACGTCCCCCTGACTGGAGTTGGAAAGTGTAGGAGGCGGCGGTGTGGTGTGAGGGTGTAAGGTGGTGCAGGAAGTTTGTCCAGTGGGTAGTCCACGGGTTGGGTTGGAGATACGGGTAGTAGAGCATGGTGAGAGATGAAGTTGTGGGTGTCTGCCGCAGAAGGCGGAGGAGCTGGTTGGTGCCGTGGAGGCGGCGCTTGCACCCCTGGAGTGGGGTCCAGATCACTTGTGTAATTTTCATCTCTGGTGGTGGTGATGGGGTGTACTGGAAGAAGTCAGGATGTAGACTGGAGAGGGAGGACATTGTCGTGCTTTTATGAGGGAGTCTCGGGGTAATCGGCTTAGTGGGGTGGGCAGTTGGGATATTCTCCAGGGAGTGCCGTGATTTGGAGAGGAGGGGGGTGGTATTCGGGGTGGGGGTGGAGGGTGGGGAGGGCATGTGGGTGTAGCGGGCAGGTGGGCAGGATAGCCGGCTGGATCTGGTGTGGGTGGTGGTGAGGACGGCCGTGGGTGGGGAGGGGTTGGTGGTGGAAAGGCATGCGGGTGGTGTGGAGGGTGGAGGTGATGTAGAGAGTGGCTGCAGTGATGAGAGGTATCGAGGTGAGGGGGGGGCATGGGTGGTGTGGGCAGGTGTGGGGGCGGGACTTGGGGGGTTGTGGGTGATGGTGGCCAGAGGGGATGAGGGTAGTGGGAATGTGTCGGGAGAGGATGCGGGCCCGAGGGGGGTGGGTGGGTTAGGGGTGGTCGGGGAGGAGGCTGTCAGAGGGCCAGGTGTGAGTGAAGTGGGGGTGGTAGTTGGAGTGGGAGTGGTGGATGTGGTGGGGGTGTTGGTGGAGGAGAAGGAAGGGAGGAGGTAGCAGGTGTAGGAATTATCCGGCGCTGGGGTAGGGGTGGGAGGCAGAGCCGGCGGGCTGTGTTGCTGAGGGGTGGTGTGTTTGGTGGTGGGGAGTGATGCACGTGTCGATTCCTGTAGGAGCGAGTAGTGTGGTGTTATTTGATAGCAACTTGGTTGGCGTTAGGGATGCTTACTACCCAGTAGGGGCCTGTATAGTGAGGGGCAAGCTTGTGTGGAGTAGGCAGGGTGGCGACCATGATGAGATCGCCTGGTTTGTATGGGCTGGCTGGTGTAGCATCTGGGGCTGGGTCTTGGGTGGCTTGTAGGTGTTGGAGTTTCCACTTGAGATGGTGTAGGGGATCGGATGAGGTGGGGTTTGCGGGGGCTTGTAGGTGACGGCAGAGGGGGTGCAGTAGGGGCGGTTCGCCGAATACCCGCTTGTGCGGTGCAATTCCTTCCTCTCGGGGCAGGTGTTCATGCCCCATTGTATTATTTTGACATGAGCTGGCCAGTCATTGTCTTGTGTGGCTTGAATCCTGGTCTGCACTTGATTGGTCAGAGTGCCATGGCTACGCTCACAGATGCCGTTCCCTTGCGGCCAGTATGGGGAGGAGTGGGAAAGACTATATCCGAACAGGGCAGATAGTTCCTTCCAAACTTTCCCTGTGAATTCGGGCGCATTATCAGAGTGGAGAGCATGGGGGATGCTGAAGTATGGGAACACATGGCTAGTCAGGGCGTCGGCGATGGTGAGGGCGTGGTGTTCTTTTGCCGGATACGCTATCAGGAAGTTAGAATAGGTGTCTAAAAACGTAATGATCTAGTGGTAGCTCGATTTGGGTGGAAGGGGCTCGATGACATCAATTGATAGTTATTGCCATGGTTTACTGGCCATGAGGTGGCCAGAGGGACCCAGTGTGTGCATGGAGTCTTTCCTGAAGGTGCACGCTCGACATGCTTGCACGAGTTGTTGCACGAGTTTGGAGGGATGTGGGGTCCAGAAGGTGTCATTGAAAGTCTGGAGCAATTTTCTCGTGCCGGGGTTTATCCCATTGTTAACGTGGGGCTAGGTGAGGGTGTCTTGGGCGGCCTCAGGGTCAAGAGGTATGTGGCCGGAGTGGGTGTCTAGTAGGTCACTGTGTAGTTGTAACTTGGACAATAGATGGGTGGGCATCCAAGCAGGGCTGTCCTTGGCCTGCCAACGTTAAATGAGGGTGGGCATTGTCTGAATGGTGTTCACAGGGAGCCTAGAGAGGGCATCGGCATTCGTGTGGAGTTTGACGGGCCGGTATGATATATCAAAGTCAAATTCTTCTAAGGTCTCCCTCCAGTGGATCATCTGCACATTCTTGGTGCTGGATTGGCGGAGTCATTGTAGAGACTGATGATTCGTGATGATGGTAATGCAGGTACCCGCCAGGTATGCGCAGAAGTATTCAAGTGCCCAGATGATACCAAGGCACTCCCGTTTTGTGGCCTCATAGTTATGTTTCGCCTGGTTGAGGGTGTGGCTAGTGCAGGCAATGATGTGCTCCCTGCCGTCTTGTACCTGGGCTAGTACAGCACCGTTGGCCACCAGTGAGACGTCGGTGTACAGGCGGAATGGTATAGTGTAATCAGGGAATGCCACTATGGGGGCCGTGATGAGCTTAACCTTGAGGGTCTGGAAGGCTTGGAGGCTATCTTCTGTCCAAGTAAATGGTTCCCCCTTCTTGGTGAGGTCATGCAAGGGTTTGGTGGTGGTTGAAAACCCTTTCACAAAATGCCTGTAATAGGTGGTGAGGCCTATGAATGCACGGATCTCATGCACGTCCCGTAGCAGGGGGAGTTCGGCTATAGCTTTAAGTTTTTCAGGATCGGGTGTGATGCCTTCCTTCGATGTGATGTGCCCCAGGAAGGAGATCGATCTTTGGACCAAAACGCACTTGGATGGGCGGAGCTTGAGCTTGGCTTGGCGTATCCTGGAGAAGACCTCGCATAGGTGGAGATGGTCGGCTCAGGTCCTACTGAAGATGATGACGTTGTCGAGGTAGGCGAAGCAAATCTCCCACTTGAGGCTGCTGAGCACGGACTCCATCAGGCGAGAAAACGTAGCTTGGGTATTACAGAGGCCGAAGGGGAGCACATTAAATTTGTAGTGCTTCCCGTTGTTGGTGGAGAAGGCAGTCTTACCTCGATCTTCCAGGTGAACGCGGACCTGCCAGTATCCTGACTGTAGGTCCAAGGTGGAGAACCAGGAAGCCCCATACAGGGAGTCCAGGGAGTCGTCGATTCTCAGTAGGGGAGTGGCGTCCTTAGTGGTGACATCGTTTAGGCGATGGTAGTCCGTGCAAAATCGCAGCGTCCCGTCTTTCTTCTTGATGAGGACAGTGGGAGAGGACCACAGGCTGGTTGATGGGGATATCACGCCGGCATTTAACATGTCCTAGACCTGCCGGTCTTCTTCTGCCCGTTGCCTGGGGTTCTTCCAGCAAACAGGTTGCTGTATGGGAGGGCCCGTCATGTGTATCTCGTGGGACAGGATGGAGGTATGGCTGATGTCTGTGGGTCCTGATGAGATGTCCTGAAAGTCCAGAATAAGTTGTCGCAGATCGGTGGTTTGTTGCGGGGAGAGATGGTCGGGGAGTGGGGGTAGAGCTGGGGAGGCTGGGGGGAGGGGGGGTGGCACAGGGCTCGACTTTCTCAATTTCACCCACTACTAGGCCCTTAGGCAGGGTGAGGGGTGGAATGGAGAGGTTAGCCACTTGGACCGCAGTGAGGTGAGGGGGGAGAAAGGTGGGGGAGAGGAGGCAGGAGGCCATGGCAACCCCCAGTGCAGTTAGGGAAAATACTACATGGGTGCCGGTGGGTCGGTGCAAGGGGAGCCAGGCCTTGTGGTGGGGAGGAATGGTGACCATGAAGGAGAGCGTAGCAGGGAAGGTGGGGGGTGGGGAGGGCGGTGTAGGGGCTGGAGTGGGGAGGGAAAAAAAGGGAGGGGGTGCCAGGGGGGGGGCGTTCTGGTGTGGCACGTGCAGAGAGGTTGAGGGGACGGATCTGGTGACTTGTTAAAGTGCAACCGCCTTTCGTGGCAGTCGATGTTGGCCCGGAGTTTCTGCAACAGATCCAAGCCCAAGTAACAGACGTAGGCACGGCAAGTGGAATCAACTATAATGAACTGATGTTGGACAGTTGCTTTCTGGTGTGTCTGGACACGGAGGGCCCATGTCTCCCCACGGGTAGGCAGGAGGCCGTCCCCTATGTTCATGAGGTGGGCTGAGGTCGGGAGGAGTGGGCAGAAAGCTCTGGTGTGACAGGGGTAGAAGTGATGGTATAGGCAAGACCTGGCTGTTCCCATGTCAACCAACAGTCAAGCCTTAATCCCATTTAGCCTGGCCTTATCGTAGACCAGCGGCCAGTACTTGTGCAAGGTGGCTCCTGCCACCGTGGGGAGGTGCGGGGGCGGTCCTAAAAGTCCAGTTGGGGTGAGGCGCCCTCCCCCTCGCCACCTATGTCAGCCTCTTCAACGCTGGGGGCCTCGGTGGCAGGGGAAGGTTCATCCGGTGGGTTGTCTTCAATAGCTGACACCTTGCGGCATCCCTGGTTCACCGCCCTCCACCGGGCAGCCTTCAGTTGTTCTCAAATGTCATGTATGCGGCAGCAATGGCTGCATGCAGTGAACTCCCAGGGATTGATGGAGATGAGGTTGGATGGTTCCCTGGGAGTGGGTTGTTTTTCAGTGGGGACGGCTCGTGGTAGGGCTGGCGGCTCCTTGGGTGGCGGGTTTGGGGTGGGTGTCCGAGGGTTGCTGGGGGGCGCTTTCGAGTGGGGACTCTGCTTACTGCCCCTATTTGTTGGGGAGTGGTGCAGGCGGTGAGCAGGCGCCTCACCAACTGGATATCCCGGTCAATATAAAAGTGTTCCCTGACCACGCTGGGGAGTATTCAGAGCAGGATATTAAATACATGTTGGTCCCGGGTTTGCAAATCTGCCTCCGGGTAGGCGGTGGCAACGAGACGTTGTGTTTGAATGAGGGTGTTGCCTAAATTCCCATCGTAGGTGAGTGCATCCAGCTGGGAGAAGGCGATGACCATTCCTGGTGAAGGTGTGACAGCTTGGGCCATGATTTGTTGAAATTGGTCCAATTTCAACTCCGGGACTATTTTAGTGGCTCTACTTGAGACAATCTTTCCATGGTGGGGAAGCGTGACTGCTATCTTGTCTCAGTCATTTTCAAAACTTATGTCTAGTATAGCTTGGATAATAGACATATATGTGTGTATGTCGTACAGTTTGGAGTCGAACTTAGGAAGTTGTACGTGTGGTTTGGCCGCCATGTTTGCGAATTTTACATTCCTTGCCATTCCACCATCGGGTCAAGAACCATCACTGACCACCAGTGTTATGCAGCATATTCTGAGTCCTGACTTCTCAGGTACAGACACGGTGCAGTCTTGGGTTCTTTGTTCCTGACCGGATCGGTACTAGCAAGGAAGGGAGAACACAAACACCATTGGTCAAAAGGCACACTTATATTTTATCAAAGACAAATACACACACCGTTCTATAAGCAAAACTGAGAAACTTACAATGACTTGAAATAAGGTTTACAACAATCACTTTCCACCTAGTTCAGCAAATCTGACCTGTACACGGAATTACACCTTCCTGAGATAGGGTTATGTCTGCACAGTATCACAGACAATATTTCACAAAGATGTCAGGTACATCATATTCACACATACGGACAACATAATATAGTATACCCAATCCAACAGGCACATGACATGGATGACAACATATATTCAAGTCCTTAAACCTAGGTATTCAAGTGACATAGACGAGGCCTTAGCTAGCACAATATATCCGTGGGACATAGCCAATGCCCTAGCTAATCTTAGGCTATGTGCACATTACATAGGACAAGAGCATACTGTCTCACACTGGGAGGGAGGGAGGGAGGGGGGGAAGGGTATTAGTGAGTCTAAGGTGGGTTTATTCACGTGGGGGACGGGGACTGGGAGTCTGGGGAGGGGAGGGGGAGAGCACACTGCACAAGGGTCACATTGGTGTATGTTGTCCAGTGGGAGCGACACTGGGAGAGGGTTGTCACTGTCGGGGGACCGACCCTTGGGTGGGTATCGAACACTCTGTGTGCAAGATCCAGGTAATAGGGTTCACTATGGCACACTGAGGGGGAGGCAACACTACAGCAGGGGAGGTAGGAGAAAGGGGGGGATAGAGCACTGGGGAGGGTTGGGGTCACTGGGGAGAGGCACCATGGGTACGGGGGAGGAGTCACAGGGGTTGGTTCACTTGGGGAGGGGTCCAACAGCAAGGGGGAAGTGTACAGTCATAGTGTCTGGTACTCACAATTTTAGCGGAGGGGAGGACACGGCCCACGAGGCGTGAGGGCCTACGCCGGGAGCTTTAGACGGTGGCCAGGCATGGGAGGTGGGCAGTCCGGCGAGTAGTATAGGGGAGGGTGGTCCGTGAGGTCGCCACTAGTCCTGGAGGAGTGGGCGGGTGGTGTGTTGGGCGGCTCCCTAGCTGCTGCGGCCCGGCAGGAGGCAGGGCTCTCCGGGCTAAGGCCGAAGAGGGCGAGGAGATGCGTTGCTTGGCGCTGGCCCTTGGTTGTCGTTGGGGTCGTGGAGGAGGATCTGGGGAGTCCCGGGCCTAAGGTCGGTTGGGAGGAGGGTGGTGCCCTAACTGGGCTGCCATCACGTGCAGCAGGGGCGGCCGTCAGGGAGGAACTGCAGTCTCGTCTACGGGAGGAGGCCATCAGGGCTGGACTGCAGCCTCTCATCATGGCGGAGCCCGGCAGCACCTGGGGAGGGCGGGGCTGCAAGGACCAGACACCTGGCCTCAGGGATGTCTCACCCAGTCTGGTCTCGGGTGAGGTGCCCGTAGGGAAGCAAATCCCGCCCTCTCGAGGAGGGAGACGGGGAGAGGGGCGTCTCGCACAGCCACAGGGGTGGTAGGTGGAGCTAGAGGTGTTTCCATCTGTAGAAGCTTGGGGACTAGCAGAGGAAGGGCAGCCAAGGGCCAGTCCTCTTACTTGGCAGGCCCGTGAGGCCCCGCCGAAACTCCGGTCTGGGGTATGTGGGGGTAGGTCTGGGGACATTCCCTCCGTCAGGCAGCCCCATTGTGCACTCCCTGTGCTCCTAAGGGAGACAGGAGTGTGGGAGGAGTTGGGGGAGACTCTCCCAGACACCGCCGGCTGTGACGGCTGAGAGATAGTACCCGTTGGGCTCTCCCAGCCACAGCCATGTATCCAGCTGAGTCTGCACTCCAGCCATAGGGCCTGGGATTCCTGCCCCAGCGATGTCGGGAGGAAGAGGTTGGATGTACCCTCTCGGCTTGTGCCACAGTTCCAACAGAGCGTGCCCTCCTTCTTCTGGGGTCGGGATTCCTCTCCCAGCGAAGGTGGGAGGAGGAGGTCAGATGAACTCTCGGCTTATGCCAGAGCTCCGACGGAGCGTGCCCTCCTTCCGTCAGGGAAGGGTTTGTCCCAGGGACGATGGGAGGAAGAGGTTGGACGATCTCTCTCGGCTTACGCCACAGCTCCAACGGAGTGTGCCCTCTCTCCATCGAGGTAGGGGGATAGCAACCCTTGAGGCTCCTCCCGAGTCCTTTTTTAAATAGGAGGCTGATCTAGGGGACTCGGTGTCCGAGGGTTTGCTTGTCCCACCCCAATTCTGGCGAGCATTCCTTCTACTGAAGAGTATTGTACTTTTCCTGTACACTGCTGGGTGGTCTGGCTGCCGGGAAGAGGAGCGCCGGGTCACGGGAGAGATACGTTGTTTTTGCCTGGACAGTGAGCCAGGTAAGCCAGCCTCTCCGTCATCCCCTTGTGAGATGGGTATCATCCCCTCATACTCTCCTCCTGGGGTGGTGGTGTCGGGTTCACCCCGCCGCGCAGATATTTCACGACTATGAAAGGATAACAAATTATGCCGTGAGTTAAAGGGATGTATTTTCATTATTCTGCCAGCGTTCGGTCTTAAGATAACAGTAGTTGATTTATACGGATATAAATTGGACTATTACAGGATGTTAGATTCCGTATTTGATACAAGTTGGAATGAAAGTTACAGTATAAAGCAACTTGCATGAGAAGCAGCTGTAATCAGTTCTAAATATTTGTAAATTCTTGGTCAACAATAGAAGCTTTCTGGTATGAGGGGACGGAATGACGGAGGCGAAGGATAAGGTTACGCATTGGCGATACCTGTTTGCTTTGGTACTAAACTTCCATCAAATACTGAACCATCATTGGCAGCTTCTTGCCACTGCCTTTCATTATTAATAGAAAAATCATATTGGAATGATTATGCAGAGTTTGTTGACACAATTAATGGCTACTTTGGGGGAGGCGGTGGCTGAATCGGTAGAGAGGCGGCCTGCGGTCCTAATGGACCCAGGATCGAATCCCGGCTGGGGCAAGGAACAGTTTAAGGATTTGAATTCCCTAAAAGGCAGACTTTCCTGATCTACCAGATGACCCGCCGACATGTTGTAAAAATACCCCTGCTAATACCAATACACCAGTCCTGTATGAGACAGCCCTAGCATGTATTCAATATGGACGGTGGGTGTTTACGCCGAAGTGGTGACATGTGGAGGTGTAGGAGGACTACTGGGCCTTGGGATAGGTGACTGCCTCCAAGAAATAGGCCCTGAGCCTTTGCCCAGAGTCGGACACGTAAAAAAAAAAAATAAATAAAAAAAATAATCTCACCCTAACACACACCTATCCCCATCACCACCCCTCCTCTCCCTCATTGCTCACCTTCCCTGAAACTCCCACCCCCTGCTTCACCCCTAGCACTGTTACCAGATCATTTCTGTCTGTCGCTGCTGGTGCCATCTACACAGTGTCCCGCATGGAAATTTCTTCAATTGTACGTAGGGATGGACACTGTCAGGCCTCTGTAGATATAATAACAAGTGCTTGTGGGCACTTCGGTCCCCTCGCACTTGCTCCTGCGAAGGGCTCTCGTGCTGCGTGCTTGCTTTCTCATGCTTCTCACTCGTTTCCTCGTGCTTCTCACTCGTTTCCTCGTGCTTCTCACTCGTTTCCTCATGCTTCTCACTCGTTTCCTCGTGCTTTGCACGTGCGTTGCGATCATTTCAGGTAATCTGAGTCACGTTTATGTGCTGTTCTAGTCTAACGTTGTCACTATCGGACGTCAAGCCAACATCGAAGGGCCCATGATGGTCCGTTTATGTACTGTTCTAGTCTAACGTTGTCACTTGGATTTTTTGCAGCTAACCAATTGATCATGTTACTTGCAGCTCCGAGAATGGAACCCAAGTTATCCGAACGCAAGTCCGAAAATATACACACACAGACACACGGCTACTGCTATAGTATATTTTAGCTGTAGCTATGGGCAAACAATTCTACGGAGATCCTACGCCAAGCGCCGGAAGCGGCGTTTTTTTGGTCAAAATGTGATCGCTCATTGTAAAAGTTTTTCAACCGTGATGAGACCAATTTTTTTCACATCAGCGAATTTTTTGCGATTTTTGTGCCAATTTTGGTGCGATTTGAATGTGTAGTTTCGGCTGCCCAAAACACACACACACACACACACACACACACACACACACACACACACACACACACATAAACACACACACACACACACACACACACACACACACACACACACACACACACGGCTATAATATATTAGATACATGGCCTGATAGATACGAACACCGTCAGGCCTAGTTATACACAGTACTGCACTCGATATTACAATAACATATGCACGGTGGACATGGACACTGTCAGGCTCCAGTTCTCTTAAATATTATATGGCCTGCTGGATCTGGACACTGACGGGCCTGGATATGCACAATAATATACTGCCAGATAGATATTGACACTGTAAGGCCTGGAAGCTCACATTATATGGCCAGGTCACTAAGGACACTGTAAGGTTTCACCATACACATACACTAGACACAGGGGAAACACAGTGTTCGATTTTCCTGGACTGTTGGGTCTGGGCAGGCTACAGGTGGCGCCCGGGTGTGGGAGGCAGGTCGTCGTGTGTCCTCCCTCAGGAGGCATGGGACTACTGCCAGGGGTGAGGTTGTCCAGCTGGGACTGTGCCTCGGTGTACAGGGAGGCCCTTTCATGGTGGGGCCTCGACCTGTGGTTTGGCCATTTGGACTGGGACCAAACAGGGCCAATAGGCGCACCTGTCTGCATCGGCGCCTGGAGGAGGGTTGTCTGGAACTGGAGATTGGGAGGTCACGCCCCGGGGTCCTGGGGGTGTCCCTGGTGGGCTGGGGGCTGCAGTCACCACTTGGTCGGACCACCGTCAGGAGCTGCCTGCGGTGTCCCTTATCTGCGGTGTCCATCAGTGTTGGGCGTTGTCCAGGGGCAGCTTGTAGGGTGTGGACCCCCAGGTCCGGGAGAGGCCCTCGCCACAGCTCCTCAAGCTACAACTCTTCTGAAGCACTGCACCTGTGAGGAGATAGACGTCCCACTCGGCCTCTGGATGGGTAGTGGGCCGAGCCGGGGACTTCCTCCGAAGGGGTAGTCTCAGGGTCCGTAGACCAAGGGCATACAGTGGCCGTTCTTTCCCTGGTGTGTACAGTGGCCGTCACCACGTTCCACGGACCCTAGAAACGACAGCTGAAAGGTGTACATTGGCCGTCCCTTCCCGGGTGCATACAGTGGCCATCACCGCAGTGCTGTTCCCTAATCCATTGACTGCGGCTGTATCATATATGATATCTGAGTCCAAATGACTCTGACTGCGGCTGTATCATGTATGATTTCCTGCTTTCAAAATTTCCGCTGTCAGAAATGGCACAAAATAAATCAGCGTGCAACTCATGGCACCATATAGAATATTGCCATATGCAGATTATGCATTTTTACGAGGAGCAGAGCTCAGCTGAGTTACCTACAAAATGCCGAAGGTAATGGTACGAAATTTTCTCCATGCCGCTGCTAGCAGTAGCCCAAGCAAATATTGGATGAAATCTCTGGATGAGTGTAGTGATGATTGTGATACGTTGTTAGATAATGACAGTGATGGTTCAGATCCTGATTTACACCTTATCTTATCGCAAGATTGACACTGATGACACAGTGCAACCATAACACATCGTTTGCCTGGCACCTCTGCACAGGGAATATTTATTACTTCACGGACCTGTTTTAGGGGTAGTTTTTTTGTTTGCTGTATTGTGTTATATACCATTGAGCTCAGGATTTTTTTCTCTATCTTTCGACAATAATATTTTCTTCTCTAATATTTTTTTCTAAATATTTGAAAACTGCCACACACAAAATGTACATGTAAACAAACACTGACGCAGTGAATGGGCTAAGGAGGAGGCAGATGAAGGGCGTACAGTGGCTGTCCCTTCCCCGGTGGATACAGTGGCTGTCACCGTGGTTCTGCCCCTGCCTGGTTTACTAGGCGAAGGACGTACGGTGGCCGTCCCTCGGTGCGTACAGTGGCCATCACTGCGGGGCTGCAGGGAGCAACAGCTGAAGGGCGTGCAGTGGCCGTCCCTTCCCCGGTGCGTATGGTGGCTGACACTGCGATGCTGCTTGGGACTGTCTGTGGACAAGCCCCACCCCAATCCTGGCAAGGGGTGGTCTGGCTGCGATGTAGTTGACCGGGACTGCTCTCCTGCTGGTGGCCGTGATCCATGGAATAGGGGCATAGGTTTGTGGGCCACCTAGGCCTGTCTCGCTCGGGCCTGACGCTCTCTTTATATGCCCCTCCATGGTGTCTTCCTGGGGTGGGTGTGGGGCCTTGGGTTTTTCCCAGGGTGGGTCTTGTGACACCCTTCCCTGGGTGTCTCAGGGGGGTGGGCATTTCACCACCGTTAGCAGGGAAAAAGTCACGTCTCCATGACCGGAGGTGGTAGGTGTCTGAGGTGGATGTTTGGTGTGTGGGTGTGAGGTGGTGGAGGAGAGTGGTCCAGTGATGAGTGAGCTGGTAGGGCTCCTGGTGGGGGGCGTAGGTGATGTGGAGGGTGGAGGTGTGTGTTTTTTTTTATGCGAGGAAGAAGGAACCAAAGGCCATGAGCCCGCAATAAGAGTTCCCTCCAGGAGAAAAACAAACTACAATAGAGAGCCAAATTCAAGATCCATTCATTTCGAGATGCCTGGACACACTGCGTTTGAAGACTGGAGATCATAGGCAGCAGGAAATACAGACAGAGGGAGACAGTTCCAGAGTTGACCTGTTGCATAAATGAAGGACTGAGAGTAACGGTTAACTCTTGCATTAGAGAGTTGGACAGAAAAGGGATGAGAGTTTGCTGCTAGACGGGTGCTATGCGCCCGTCGTAGAGGTGGAGGAATGCATGCAGACAGTTCAGAGGAGCAGTGACCATTAAAGTAGCGATAGAAAAGAGATAAAGATGCAACAGTGTGGCGAAGCGACAGAGGTTGAAGGGAGTCATAAGTGGAGGAGAGTTAATGAGACGAAAAGCCTCTGACTCCCCCCTATTGAGAAGAGCTGTGTGTGGAGAGCCTCCCCACACATGAGAGTTGTACTCCACACAGGGGCGGATAAAACCCCTGTATAGAGTCAACAATTGTGCAGGGGTAAAGAAAGAACGGAGTCGGCTTAGCACACCCAATCTCTTGGAAGCAGATTTTACAAGAGATGTAATATGATCTTTCCAAGATAAGTCCCGAGTAAATGAAACCCAAAGCATGTTCAAGGATGATGCAGGATTAAGCTGAATATTGTTAACATTAGTGGGTGTACTTGTGGAAGATTCTGATGGGTTGATAGGTGTAAGAACTGAGTCTTTGATGCATTAAAAACAACAAGATTATTTTTACCCCAGTCAGAGATACGAGCCAAGTCAGACATTAGGTGTGCCATAGCCTCATCCCTTGTTTGTTGAAGTAATTGCTGAGATGGGCGTTGCGGGAACCGAATGGAAAGGTGAAGGGTGGAGTCATCAGCGTATGAGTGGATAGGGTTAGAAGTACAGCTTAGAAGGTCATTGATGAATAGAAGGAAGAGAGTTGGTGATAGGACAGAGCCCTGAGGAACACCACTGTTAATAGATCTAGGAGAAGAACGATGGCCGTCTACAACAGCGGCTATAGAACGACCAGAAAGGAAGCTAGAGATGAAGGCACAGATAGAAGGATAGAAACCGTAATAGGGCAGTTTGGAAATTAAAGATTTATGCCAGACTCGATCGAAAGCCTTTGAGATGTCAAGTGCAATGGCAAAGCTTTCGCCAAAGTCCCGAAAGGAGGATGACCAGGAGTCTGAAAGGTAGGTGAGAAGATCGCCAGTGGAGCGTCCTTGATGGAACCCGTACTGACGATCAGAAAGAAGGTTGTGATAGGAAAGATGCCTTAAAATTTTTCTGTTGAGAATTGACTCGAAAACTTTTGAAATACAGGACGTTAAAGCAGTTGGACGATAGTTGGGGGGTTGGGAGTGGTCACCCTTCTTTGGGACTGGCTGAATGAGAGCAAACTTCCAGCAAGAAGGAAAGGTACAAATTGACAGACAGGCGAAAGAGTTTGCCTGGGCAGGGTGTAAGCACAGAAGCACAGTTCTTGAGAACAACAGGAGGGACTCCATCAGGCCCATATGCCTTGTTAGTATTGACGCCAGTGATGACAGAAAGTATATCAGCTGAAGAAATTTTGATGTCAGCCATGAGGAAGTCAGAGGCGGGAAGTGATGGAGGAACAGCACCGGAATCGTCTAAGGTAGAATTGGAGGAGAAAGTCTGTGCGAAGAGATCTTCTTTATCAGTAGAAGTTCGGGTGTCCCCCAGATTCCGTAGGAGTGACCTTGTGTGGGGGACCAGGTGGTGCATCATATCTTCATCTCTGGTGGTGGTGAGTGGTTGAGTCTCTGCAGCTGAATGCTGGTGAGGGGTGAGGTGGCTGGGGTTATATGGGAGCTCCTGTGGCAGGTGTGAATCCTCTCCCTGGGGAATCGGGCAGGTGGAACTTTCCACTGTGCCTGGTGTAGCCTCAGTGTGATGGGGGCTGTGTTGGGATGTTGGGGATGGTTGTGGTGATGTTGGGGCACAAGGGAAGGCGTGCTGGTGGGCGGGAGAGGTGCCCAGATCTGGTTGTGGTGGTGGTGAGAACTTGTGTTGGTGGTGCAGTGGTGGCCACACGTGGTACGTTTGTGTGTGTGGGTGAACGTCTTGATGGGGGAGTATGTGGGGTGGTTGTGGCTGTGGTGTTGGGGTGTGGGGTGTGTATATGGGTGGGGTGTGTGAAGGTGAGGGCTGGTGTGGTCGTTGCATGGGGTGCACTGACCGTACTTGAGTGGCGAGCTGTTGTGTGGGTGGTGGTGATGGTGGGCGGCTGGCTGGGGCACAGTGCGGCGTGGGTGGTGGGTGGAGAGTAGTGCAGTGTGGAGGGAGTTGTCGTGGGTGTGTGAGGGGTGGTGAGCATCGTGCAGTGTCGTTGTTGTGGTGGGGTGGCGGGAGGTGGGTGGGGGTGTTTCGTGGCATTGTCCTGCGTGTCGGGTGATGGTGGCGTGGTGGCGGGAGGTGAGGTCGCCGGTGAAGCATCAGGGTCCTGTGAGGATGGTGTGGCGTTGGGGGAAGGTGGGGTGGGAGGGGTGTTGGTGGGTGGGGGGGTTGGGCGACAGTGAGGAGGAGGAGGAGGGTGTGAAGGAGTAGGTGTATGAGTCAGATGCGTGTTCTGGGAAGGCGGGAGGTGGTGGTGCAGTGTGGTGTGGGGTGGAATAGGTGCGGCGTGGGTAAGTGTTTTCGTGTGGCTCACGGAATGGTCGCACTTAGTGGTTTCGATATGTGCGTGTGGTGCCGTAGTGTTGTATAGTCACTTGATAGGGGTTAGGGACGTTGACAATGGTGTAGGGCTCCTCGCATTGTGGTGAGATTTTATTCAGGGTTGGGAGACATGCCACCACTACTGAATCTCCGCTTTTGTAGGGGTTGGATCATGTGATGTCTGGCTGGAGATCTTGATGTTTTTGCAGGTGGTGTAATTGCCTTTTGAGGTGATGATAGGGGTCGCAGGTGGGAGATGGGGTGGGTGGCTGAGGGTGGTGTCAGAGGGGTAGAAGGAGGGGGGGGTGTCTCCAAACACTCGTTTGTGGCGGGTGATGCCATCGTCCCTCGGGCAGGTGTTCATGCCCCACTGTCTTATTTTAATGTGTGCAGGCCAACCCTCATTGCCTGTTTCCTGTATTCGAGCTCACACTTGGTTGAGGAGGGTGCAATGGCTCCTTTCACATACTCCGTTACTCTGGGGCCAGTAGGGAAAGGAGTGGGAGATCTGGTAACTGAATAAGGTGGCCAATTCTTTCTAGATCTTCCCAGTAAATTCAGGGGCGTTGTCGGAGTGCAGGGCTTTGGGAACTCCAAAGTAGGGAAAAACGTGGCGGACGAGTGCGTCAGCCACGGCCACGGCGTGGTGCTCCTTGGCGGGGCAGGCGATGAGGAACTTGGAGTACACATCCACGAATGTTATAATGTACTTTTATCTGGCTTTGGGGGGTAGGGGGCCGATTACGTCTAGCGATAATAGTTGCCAAGGCTTGTGCATGGTGATTTTTCCCGACAGGCCAGGTGTGCGGGTGATGTCTCTACCCAGGGTGCAGGCTTGGCAGGCTTGGATGACTTGCTTGGCTAAGTTGGAGGGCCCGAGGGGGTCCAGTAGGTGTCGTTGAACACTTGTAAGAGCTTTTCTGTGACAAGGTGGATGCTGTTATTTGAGTGTAGGTGGGCCATGGTATTGAAAGCAGTGTCAGGGTCGAGGACTATGTCCTGCTTGGGTAAACAGGTGATCACCGTGCCTGTGGAGTTTGGAGAACACCTGGGGTGGTATCCAGGGTGGGCGTTCCTTGTTCTGCCATTGTTGTATAAGGTCGGGGGTGGTGTTGATGGAATTGATGGGCAGGCGGAATAAGGTGTTGGCATTTATACATAGTTTACCTGGCCTATAGGCAATTTCAAAGTCAAACTCCTCTAGTGCCTCTCTCTATCTTATGAGTTGGGCCTTGATGATGTTGGATTGCTGTAGCCACTGGAGGGACTGGTGGTCTGTGATTACTGTGACGTGGGTGCCGGAGAGGTATGCCCGGAGATGATCGAGGGCCCATATAATGCCTAGGCATTCATGCTTGGTGGCAATGTAGTTCTTTTCGGGTTGGTTGAGGGTGCGGCTGGCACAGAAGATTATGTGTTCTTGTGCCTCCTGTACCTGGGCCAGGATGGCGCCAATTGCACCTAAAGACATGTCCTTGTGTAGGTGGAAGGGTAGGGTGTAGTTGGGGAAGGCGACAACCTGGGCAGCGATGAGTTTTGACTTGAGGGTGTGAAAGGTGGTGATGAGGTCCTCGGTCCAGGTGAATGGTTCGCCCTTTTTAGTTAGGCCATGCAGGGGTTTTGCGATGTCGGCGAAACTCTTGACAAAGCGTTGGTAGTAGGAGGTGAGTCCGAGGAAGGCGTGCACATCATGGACATCTTTTGGTGGAGGGAGGTCTGTGATGGCTCGCAATTAGTTGGGCTTGGGGAGATGCCTTCTGTATAGATTATGTGGCCCAGGATGGAGACAGACCATTCTGCCAGGACGCATTTAGAAGGCTTGAGCTTGAGCTGGGCTGGTGGATGCACAGGAAGACTTGTTTAAGCTGGAAGTGGTCGGCCTATGTCCTGCTGAAAACAGTTACGTTGTCCAGGTATGCCAGGCAAATTTCCCAGGTGAGGCTGCTGAGGACCGACTCCATCAGTCGGGAGAACATGGCGGGGGCGTTGCAGAGTCCGAATGGGAGGACGTTGAAATCGTAATGTTTGCCATTACTGGTGGAGAATGCTTTCTTGCCAATACCCTGACTGTAGATCTAGGGTGGAAAACCATGACAACCCCTACAGAGAGTTGAGAGTTGAGGGAGTCGTCTATCCTGGGTAATGGAGTGGCGTCCTTCGTGGTCACGTCGTTAAGCCTTCTATAATCGATGCAGAAGTGCATGATGCTGCCCTTCTTTTTGACAAGGATGACAGGTGAGGACCAGGGGCTGGTGGAAGGGGAGATAACACCGGCATTGAGCATGTCCTGGACCTGCCAGTCTTCTTCTGCCCATTGTTTAGGGTTTTTTCTCTGTGAAGGTTGACGAATAGGCGGCCCTGTGGTGTGGATTTTGTAGTGGATGTAGGTGGTGTGGCTGATGTCTGCTGGTCGGAAGTCCAGGAGGAGGAGGAGGAGGAGGATGTTTGCTTGATGAGGTGAGAGGCGGTCAGGTAGAGAGGGTAGAGTGGTGGAGGACAGGATTTTTTTTCCCTAGGCTCGGCTTCCTCCGGTTCTCTCGCCATTAATCCTCAGGGGAGGGTGATTGGTGTGGTGAATAGATTTGCAATGCGTACTGATCCAAGGCTGGGGGGGAGGAAAGTGGGTGACATCAATCAGGAGGAGAAGGCCCCAGGTGGTTGGTTGGGGGAGAACAGGACAGAGGTACCTGTGGGTCTGTTCAGCCGTAGCCAGGCCTCGTGTTGGGGGGGAATGGTCAGGGCGAGAGCAATGGTTGTAGGGAAGGGGGGGGGAAGAGGACAGGGTGGGAAAAGGGAGGGTTGGGTAGGGTGGAGGGGGCGGGGGTGTGCACGTGCAAAGTGGCTGGGCAGGGGGGGCTGGAGATTTTTTAAATTAAAGGCACTTTGTGTGTAATTTCTGAAGGAGGTCCAGCCCCAGGTAGCCATCATGTGCACGGCAGGTTGAATTAAACATGATGAATTTGTGTTTGGAGGAAACTTGTTGGTGGGTGTCTGCTAGTAGGGCCTGGGTCTCCCCACATATTGGCAGAGGGCCATCCCCTGCGTCAACAAGGTAAGCTGAGGTAGGGAGGAGTGGGCCGAAGGCAGAGGTGTGATGGAAGTAGAAGTGAATGTAGAGGCACAATCTGGCCGCTCCTGTGTTGACCAACAGCTTTGTCGTAGACTGGGGGGCGGTATTTCTGCGAGATGGCCCCCGCCACATGGGGAGGTGCGGGGGTGGACCTAAAAATCCATCTGCTGTGGTGTGTCCTCCTCTTCTGGCTCTATTTCCCCAGGATCGGTGTAGTCGGTGGGTGAAGCTTCGCCCTCAGTGCCTTCATCATCTAATGACGATACCTTGCGGCGCCCCTGGGTGGACGTCCTGCGCTGAGCAGCCTTCAGTTGTTCACGGATGTTGTCAATGGGGCAGCTATGCCTGCAGGCAGTGAATTCCCATGGGTTGATACTTGATAGATATTAGATTTGGCTTTCTTTGGAGCTGGGGCACTTCTTTGTAGGGTGTGCCCTGGGTACTGATGGTGTTGGTGAAGAATTTGTTTGGGAAGGAGGGGCGTTCTTTGCTTCTGATGCTGTGTTGCCCTTTGGGTGGGGAACTTGCTTGCTAAGCCGATATGTTCGGGAGTGGAACAGGCGGCTAGGAGGCGCTGCACGAGTTGCACATCTCTGTCAAGGTCACCAGACGGGTCATATGTAGTAAAATGCTCCCTTATGGTGCTGGGGAGGATCCTCAACAGAATGCTGAATATGTGTTGTTCACGTGTGACTGTGTCGGTCTCCGGGTAGGCAGCGGTGACGAGTCACCTAGCCTGGATGAGTGTGTTGTCCAGGTTTCCATCATATGTGAGGGTGTCAAGTTGTGCCAGAGCTACTACTCTGCCCAATGAAGGCGTGATTGCTTGCTTCACGATTTGTATAAACTGTTCCCATGTTAGTTCCGGGACGATCTTGGAGGCTATGCTCGATGCTCCCTTACCCAGGTGTGGCAGGGTGACAGCTATTTTTTCCCTGACATTCTCAAAGCCTATATCTAGTATTGGCTTAACATGAACAGATATACATTGATGTCTTATTGTTCGGAATCGAATTTTGGCAGTTGGTGGTGGGGTTGGTCGCCATGGTGCTAGATTTCCCTGTTTTTGCTCCTCTCTGTATTCTGATTGGGTCAAGAACGACCGCTGGCCACCAGTGTTATGGTACATGTTTTTAGGTCGACTTCTCGTCCTAAGAACACTAGCTACTGAGCTACTCTTTCGAGATCAGAACTAGAACACACTACAAGAGTTATGGCATAAAAACTCAGCAGACCAGCCTTATACATACATTGCCTCAATTCGCATCCTTAACAATATACAACAATATACTGTACACAGTACTAAAAAGACACAGTCAGGCTTTGATTATACACAATAATATAGGTACACGTAGGGAGGGAAACCGTCAGGCCTCGGTAGATACAATAAGATATGGCCCAATAGATATGAACACTGTCAGGCCTAGTTATACACAGTACTGCACTTGATATTACAATAACATATGGCCAGGTGGATACGGACACTGTCAGGCTCCAGTTCTCTTAAATATTATATGACCTGCTGGATCTGGACACTGACGGGCCTGGATATGCACAATAATATACTGCCAGATAGATATTGACACTGTAAGGCCTGGAAGCTCACATTATATGGCCAGGTCACTAAGGACACTGTAAGGTTTCACCATACACATACACTAGACACAGGGGAAACACAGTGTTCGATTTTCCTGGACTGTTGGGTCTGGGTAGGTTACAGGTGGCGCCCGGGTGTGGGAGGCAGGTCGTCGGGCGTGTCCTCCCTCAGGAGGCATGGGACTACTGCCAGGGGCGAGGTTGTCTGGCTGGGACTGCTGGTCGGCATGCAGGGAGGCCTTTTCCTGATGGGGCCTCGACCTGCAGTTTGGGTGGCCCTCAGGACTGGGACCAAACAGGACCAATAGGCGCGCCTGTCTGCATTGGCGCCTGGCAGAGGGTTGTTGGGAACTTGGGTTCAGGAGGTCAATCCCTGGGGTCCTGGGGGTGTCCCTGGAGGGCTGGGGGCTGCAGTCACCACTTGATCGGACCACCATCAGGAGCTGCCTGGGGCGTCCCTTCTCTGCGACATCTGTCAGTGTCGGGCATCATCCAGGGGTGGCCTGTAGGAAGTGGATCCCCAGGTCCAGGAGAGGCCCTCGGCACAGCTCCTCAAGCTGCAACTTCTTTGAAGGACTGCACCTGTGAAGAGAGAGACTTCCCACTCGGCCTCCAGATGGGTAGTGGGCCGAGCCAGGGACTTCCTCCGAAGGAGTAGTCTCAGGGGCCGTGGACGAAGGGCATACAGTGGCCGTCCCTTCCCCAGTGCGTACAGTGGCCATTACCGCGGTTCCACGGACCCTAGAAACGACAGCTGAAGGGTGTACAGTGGCCACCCCTTCCCTGGTGCATACAGTGGCCATCACCGCAGTGCTGTTTCCTAAGGAGGAGGCAGATGAAGGGCATATAGTGGTCGCCCCTTCCCCAGTGCGTACAGTGGCCATCACCGTGGTGCTGTTCCCTAAGGAGGAGGCAGAAGGGCATATAGTGGCCGTCCCTTCCTTGGTACATACAGTGGCCGTCACCACAGTTCTGCCTCTGCCTGGTTTACCAGCTGAAAGGTATACTGTGGCCGACACTTCCTCGGTGCGTACAGTGGCCGTCACAGCGGTGCTGGTTCCAGGGGTGGCTGCAGCTGAAGGGTATACAGTGGCCGTCCCTTCCCCAGTGCATACAGTGGCAGTCACCATGGGACTGCAGGGGGCAACAGCTGAAGGGCGTACAATGGCCGTCCCCTCCCTGGTGCTTACAGTGGCCATCACTGCGATGCTGCTTGGGACTGTCTGTGGACAAGTCCCACCCCTATCCTGGTAAGGGTTGGTCCGGCTGCGATGTAGTTGGCCGAGACTGCTCTCCTGCTGGCAGCCATGTTAATTCTGTGGAATAGGAGCATAGGTCCGTGGGCCACCTATCTCGCTCGTGCCCAACGCTCTCTTTATATGCCCCTCCGTGGTGTCTTCCTGGGGTTCGTGTGGGGCCGTGGGTCCTTCCTGGGGTGGGTGTTGCAACACCCTTCCCTGGGTGTCTCAGGGGGGGTGGGCATTTCAAGCAGTTATGAAAGAACTGTGGCTAAAAGGAGCAAAAAGAAAAAACTGGAGGTTATAATTATACAAAATGAATTTAGAAAACTTATTAATACCTACCCTGTATAACAGAGATAGGTGAATGCAAAGAAGTATATGTAATGGAAATGATAAGACAGGGATTTGTATTAGAAGCAAAAATGAGCTCCATAACAATGGATTCATTGAGTAGAATGATAGTGGGCAAGGAAAAAGAATGGAAAATAGGGGAAGTGAAATTGAGTCTGCTAATATTTCAGGACGACATTATGCCCACTGAAACCAAAGAAAACATACAGGAAGGCATAAATACTACCTATCTATCTATCTATTGCCAGACGCCTCAATCCCTTTTGGGGTGGCCACAAACAAATCGCCTCCACGTCGCCCTGTCCCCCGCCATTTCACTGCCCTGCTCCCAACTCACACCCCCCTCTCTCATGTACATCTCCACCCCATCCCTCCATCTCATCCTCGGCCTCCCCCTCCCTCTTCCCCCCTCCACATAAAAGTATTTCTAAAATTAAAAAGATTAAAACTGAATGAACAAAAAACTAAACAACCATCACTTGCGGAAACAGGATAGGCATTGAAATTAACGGAAAAGAAATTGAAGAAAAATCATCGTATAAATACACAGGAATAATAATACAAGCACAAGGAAAACATAAAGAAGATGTAGAAAACAAAATAAACAAGGCGAGAATAGCAGCAAATGAAAAGTATGAACATAATAAACAAGAAAGAAATGAATGAAAGGATAAAAATAGGATTAAAATTGTATAATGTGTGGCACCAGTGGCACTATTTGGGGCAGAAGTGTGGAAGAAACTGAAGGAGCAGGAGAAAAAAGAATTTAATAATAATATGCGCGCCTCCGCCGCTGGACCCCCCACCCCGCTACGGAGCCACAGCCCTACCCCCACCCCAGGAGGACACCACGGCGGGCCAGGTGAGTGCGGGACTGGCCCAGAGCAAGATGGGCGCTGGGGCGCCCTGACCTTGCGTCCTTCTTCCCCTCAACCTACCCAATTGCGACGTTGCAGGAATGCTACACTACTTCTCAGCTGGACCAGCCCTCGGCAGGATCAGGATGGGACTGCTCCAGATACAGTCCCAGGCAGCACCACGGTAACGGCCACTGTATGTACCGGGGAGGGAATGGCCACTGTTCATTCCTCAGCTGTTTCCCCCTGCAGCCCCGTGACGACAGCCACTGTACGCGTCAGGGAAGGAACAGCCACTGTACATCCTTCTGCTGCAGCCACATCTGGAGTCTGCCTCGGTGTGATAGTTGTTGAGCACACACCGACAGGCAAAGGCAGGAGGAGTGGAACCGTGACGATGGCCACTGTATGCGTCGGGGAGGGAATGGCCACTGTACGTCCCTCATCCACTTCCTCCTCCTCCTACAGGAGTAGCACCGCAGTAACCGCCACTGTACGTACCAGGGAGGGAACGGCCACTGTACGTCCCTCAGCTACTTCCCGTTGGGCGGGCAGACCAGCGGCAATGGTCACTGTACGTGCCGGGGAAGGAATGGCCACTGTACATCCCTCATCTGCCTCTTCCTCCTTCGGGAGCAGCACCGCGGTAATGGCCTACGTACCGGGGAAGGAACGGCCACTGTACGTCCTTCTGCTGCTACCCCAAGGGGCTGTGGAACCGCAACAACAGCCACTGTACGCATCGGGGAAGGGATGGCCACTGTATGCCCTTCATCCACAGTCTCGAGGGTTCTCCCAGAGGGGAAGGTCCCTTGCACGGCTGGCTCACTACTCCTTGGCTGCATGGGACGCCCTTCTCTCTCTCCCTCCAGGTGTGGTTCCCCGGAGGTGCTGCCATTCCAGGAGTGGTGGCGAGGTCCTGTTGCTGAAGGCAGGGTTCACGCCCTACACTCTGCCCCTGGATGACGCCCGATCCTGACAGATGCCTCGTGGGAGAGGTGCCGCAGTCAACCCCTGATGGTGCCCCAACCTAGAGGCGACTGCTGCTCCAGGCCTCCCAGGGCCAGCCCACAGACTCCAAGGCGGGAGTGCTCCGGCCCCACTCACCGTCAGCTTTCCGCCAGGATTAAGAAGCAGCAAGCCCAACTCCTGATGCTGTTTGGCCCCAGTCCCGAGGGCCCCTTACCAGGTCGAGGCCCACACAGGAAAGGGCCTTCCTGCACCCCAGACCAGACATGCGCCTGGGCCGTGACGCCTCCCAGAGCTGTCCCGTGCCTTCTACAGGAGGGCTCCCCAGAAGGGCCCCCTCCCACTCCCGGGCGCCACCTCAGTTAAATCCAGACCTCAGTAGCCCAGTGACGACGCCTCCAACTCCCAGAGTCGTGCTAAAGACTTAAACGGTGAAAGTGACTATAAGTGATACAACAGTACTGTGTTTATGCCTAGTTCTCCGGAACCAGGGTAATGTACCAGTGTGTGGCCAAGAGACTAACCTATCAACTGCAGTCCAAAAGATTGAGTGTGTGAACAATGTCGCAACGGCTATGTGCTATTCTCTCGTGCATTGACTCAGGCATAAATACCGTGCCCATGTGATATGTTATGCTTGTATTAATTAACTTGTCAATTTACCCTATTCGTGTTCAGTGTATCTTGATATGTGTATTGAAAGAAATTGTGCACTGACTCAGGCATCAATACCGTGCCCATGTGATATGTTATATATGTGTGTTGAAAGGAAATTGTACACTGACTCAGGCATCAATACCGTGCCCACGTGATATTTTATGCAAGCATTAGTCACCCTGTAATTTTTCTCCATCCATATTCAGTGTATCTTTGTATGTATATTGAAAGGGAATTGAACTGAGACAATAGATGTGTTATGGTATCCTGCCGAGTTTTTATGCTCTGTTCCTTTGTAAGTGTTCTACTTTCGGTCTAGAAAGAGGACTCCGCTCAGTCACTGGTGTTTTTAGAGCGAGAAGTCGGTCTAAAAACATCCAGCATAACAAATAACATACTCTTACGTCCCCACCCCACACTGCCACAGGCTCCAACAGCAGTAGTTTAGTATGGGAAGGACGTTGCCCAGTGAGCTGTTCTTTCTATGGTCAGCCTTTAGGTGTACAGTACACGGGATCAGCTCAGGCGTCGTAAATAAACACTGGCTTCTTAAGTTCACTCTTTATTTTCCAAATAATTACACTTAATGCTTCCCAACTTCACTGTTTTCACAAGCAATGGACTTATACAAACTTTACTAACTGCAGTTACACTTAATGCTTGACAACAATACTTCACTGTTTGCCAACAAGTACAGAAAATATACAAACTGTACTGCACTGACACTTGATGCTTGACAACAGCACATCACCATAACAACAGGCACTGCACTGACATTGAACTACACTCAAACTCAACTGAAAACCGACTGAACTTGAAACAGTCCCTTCCCCATCCTTATATAAGCTTGCATTACTAGAGAAACTTCTAGCACAAACTCGATGAGGCAACAGCTAACAGTTACCAACTCGGGGAAACCAAAACATGCCAGAGTCTTCTTACTTTATATAACACTCTAAATCATTTACCATACGAACTTAAATTACATAATTTAACAAGTAATCACATAAATAAAACATTATCGAGAAAAGGAGCACAAAAATTAATTTATAATGAAATAACTACACTCACAAACAGCAGGCAGCCTGGCAACTCTGACTCGTACCATAAACCTCGGGAAACATCGAGATACCTTTTCGGCTACCTAACTGGCAAATCTCGCTTTCTAACACTACCCCCTCCCTAGTTCTTTGTCGTCCCGACAAAACTACTCAGTATATCCTATACAAACTGAAATATCCGCTGCCGCCGGACCGAACACCCCGCCACCCCCCACCCTACCACCACCTCACCACCACCCCATGAGGACACCACGGAGGGCTGGATCATCAAGAGACCGACCCGGAGCAAGAAGGGCGCCGGGGCTCCCCTGTCCTGAGTCCCTCTTCCACCCAACCGGTCCGACGGAAGCTACGCAGGAAAAAGACACGACCTTGCAGGCGGGGCAGCCTTCACAAGGTTTGGGGTGGGACTGAGCCAGATTCAGTCCCAGACAACACCGAGGTAATGGCCACTGTACGTGCTGGGGAGGGAGCGGCCACTGTACGCCCCTCAGTTGTTTCCCCCTGTAGTGCCGCCACAACGGCCATTGTACATGTGGGGGAAGGAGCGGCCACTGTACGCCCTTCAGCTACAGCCACATCTGGAGACGGCCTCGGAGCGACCGCTATTGAGCGCGCTCCGACTGGCAAAGGAAGGAGTGGAACTGCGATAACGGCTACTGTACGTGTCGGAGAGGGAGCGGCCACTGTATGCCCCTTATCCACTTCCTCCTCCTCCTACGGGAGTAACACCGCGGTAACGGCCACTGTATGTGCCGGGAAGGAGCGGCCACTGTACGCCCTTCAGTTACTTCCCGCTGGGCAGGCAGAACCGTGGTAACAGCCACAGTACGTGCCGGGGAGGGAGCGGCCACTGTACGCCCCTCATCTGCCCCTTCCACTTTCGGGAGCAGCACCGCCACAACGGCCACTGCACGTGTGGAGGAAGGAGTGGCCACTGTACGCCTTTCAGCTGTGGACCTTAGGAATTGCGGAACCGCCACAACGGCCACTGTACATGTGGGGGAAGGAGCGGCCATTGTACACCCTTCATCTGCGATTCCTGGGGTCCTCCCAGAGAAGGAGGTCCCTTGTGTGGCCGGCCTTCCACCTCTCGGCTGTGTGGGATGCGCTTTGTTTCTCCCTCCAGGTGTGGTTCCCTGGAGATACTGCCAGAGTGGTGGCGTGGTCCTGTCTCTGCCCTGCTGCCTACCCCTGGACGGTCCCGGCCCCTGACAGACGCCCGACGGAAGAGGTGCTGCAGTCTGCCCCTGACGGCGTCCCCCCCTACAGGCGGCCGCAGTATCCGTGCTCCTAGGCCCGACCAGCAGGTTCCAGAGCAGGGCCTCTTGGGCTCCACTCCCCCACGGCCCTCTGCCCGGAGTAAGAGGCAACAGGCCCACCTCCTGCAACTGTTCGGTCCCAGCCCTGAGGGCCTCCTTTCAGGTCGAGGCCCCTAGACAGGAGGGCCTCCCTGCACCCCACCGATGAGGCTCCAGCACGAGGGCCTCCTACCAGGTCGAGGCCCCCAGACGGGAGAGCCTCCCTGCACCCCCCTGATGAAGGCCCGTGCAGTGACGCCCCTGCGGGCGGTGCACTGCCTCCTGCAGGAGGGCTCCCCAGTAGGTCCCCTCCCACCCCCGGGCGCCTCCTCTGTTAAACCCAGGAAACAAGGGCGAGTAATGATTTCAACGCATCTCTTGTGTATTAGACTGCAGAGACGGGAGTGAACAGTGACAGTGAAAGAGTGCGGCCAGAACAATATAAGTAACACACAGTGAAACGAATATCCAGGCAGAACGGAAAAGACTAGTGAACACGGGCCCAGAGACATACAGAAACAGTGGGTCAGAACTAGGGGTGCGTCAAGGAAAATAAAAAATCTGTGAACAGTGTCCCCGTGACTAAGTGACTGTTCCGAGTGTCACGACTCACCCCCTGACAAGTTATAGTAACATTCACTCTCTCGACCCCTGGCCCTTTTTACTCCTAGTGCATCTGGTTCAGACTGTTAATTGTCAGTTCTTCCTATATCCATAATACGGGTATTGTGTATTTATAACTCACCATCTGTGTAAAACTGAAAAGCCCCGCGTTCTGCCCTTGATGTATGTGTGTACATTGTATTGGGAAATTAACTCTGTAAACCTGTCTAATTCATATCCGGTAACTCTTTGTTTCTATATTGTAACGGTGTATTGAACTAAGACAATAGATGTGTTAAGGTGTACTGCCTAGTTTCTATGCCCTGTTTCTTTGTGGGTGCTTTATTTCCGATCCGGAAAGAGGATCCCGCTCAGTAACGGGCGTTTTTAGGACGAGGAGTCGGACTAAAAACATCCCGCATAACACAAACATAAACCTTAATCCTAAACAAACATCTAACTATACACAAGATAATCCTTCAACTTATCAGGTCTGTTGTGCGGCGTATTCTAGGTTCAACTTCTTGAACTCAGATACGGACATGGACTTGGATTCTTTTGTTCAGGACCGGTAAGATAACATGCAGATACTTTCAAAATAGAAGCTAAACGGCCATTCGGCGCATGCGCACTGAGCGGAATGGTAACTTTCAGCATAAGTCACTCCGTGCATACGACACCAGGCTAAAGGATGCAAACAAGGGACAGGGCTCAAACGCAGGCTAACCAGTCTTGCACGTATATTACCTTACAAATATATTCAGTGGACTTACACAATACAGTACATGAGACAACACTATATATATATATATATATATATATATATATATATATATATATATATATATATATATATATATATATCCCTTGTAAAAAGGAAAAGGGGAAAAAGAAGTGTGTGGTAATCAGTGTTGTAGTCAAGACCAGGCACCTCGAGACCAAGATCAAGACCAAGACCAGACCCTCCGAGACCAAGACCAAGAATTTATGTGTCTGCGAATGAAAGAAAAGTAGCTGCAGCCTGCAGGTGCTGCAGTGCTCGTCAGTTTTCGCGGGCGTCTCAGCCCCTCGAGTGAATGCACTAGTACCCCAATCATCCAGTTGCAGATTATGTATCGATGCGATACTCAACACCTTCTAAACGAATTTAAGTTGATTATCGCACATGAGTTGCATGATGTCGAGGAGTGTCTGGGAAGAAAATTGCTAAGAAGAATGAAAGAGAGAAGAGGGCAATAGGGATAATTCCCAGGGCCAAAACTCAAGAGTATGGAGGGACCAGGGCCCTCACCAGGACTGTGACAATTTTGCTTCAATTTTTCTGGCCTGTGTCAAACGTTTTCCAGGCACCCCAGGGAGCGGTCATAGCTCTCTACGGCCCTGCACACCGTTGTTACGACTTTTGAAATTTTTTTAAGTTTTTAAACTTTTGAAAGTACGGTTTTGATGTTATAATGTATGGTGTTGCATACTTTGTCAGTGCCATCGTGCTCATGGATTGCTGTATCTTCCTCATGCTACAGCTGGTTTTCTGAAGACTAATTTTCACACTTCTTTCCGAGCTTTACCCGAGCCCAAACGTTCCATACACAGCATATTCATCTTTCATTTCTCGTGAACAGTCGAGGGGGACAACCTATTTTTCAGGATACTTACACAAGAGACCGAAGGGATTTGGGGATACAGAGGTAGGAAGCAAAAAATTTTCATAAATATAAAATATATATTTTACTTCCATAAATGCTCCAAATACTTCTTATGGTCGTACCCACTATTTGTTTAAGAGAACAGTTTTCACTAACTTTCCTTCTTGAAAGGGGCCCTCATTCGAGTCTGCTCATTGCCCTTCCTGCTACTACAGATGATTTATTAGCCCCCCAGGTGGTCCCCCCCACTGTAGTGGGGCTAGAAACGCTACTGGGCCACGTGGCCATGGGCCCACGCTCATAGTTGAATAAGTTGTATGAAATACGAGGGTGGCTGTGAAACACTAAAAAATATTCTGATTTCTTCTAAAAAGGTCACAGAAGTCACTGCAGGCCTCCGTGACAGCCATTTGGAAGCTCTGAAGGGTCATAACTCGAAAGGTTGGAAACCTATGATGTCTGACTTGGCCCCCATTGCTCCAAAATTCTGGCTATGCCCCTGTAAGGGAGGAAATATATTTACAAAATTTAATATATGTGAAGAAGTGAACATTTAGGTAAAATATTTCCGCTTTCATTGCGTCATTGGCATGAAGAAACAAACATAGGAAAACAGAAAATTTTGTGGTTTAGCTAAACCTGTGGTGTACGTATATGAAGGGTGCGGGGACTGCACACACCATACACCTATATGAACTACAAGGAGGTGAACAGAGCTGCAAACAAGCGTGCGTGCAAACAGAGAATATCACTGCGAGAATGGCCAAGTCATGCATGCTCTGTCGACTCGCATGCACTCATCAGTGCTCGCAGGGGTCAGCTCATGCATCACCACCATAGCGCTAGCCAGGCAGTATCTATAGACAGTACAACGCTGTATGGCGCGCCGTGAATCGAATCAGCCATGATTTTTCTCCGTGTATGATAATAAATTCCGACCTTCCCCATGCTGCGATGCGCTTTGTAATGCTGGTCTCGACCTGGTCTCGAGCCAAAACTCCGAGACCAGAAGCTTCGATACCAAGATCAAGATCAAGACCACGTCAAGCGAGACCAAGATCAAGACCAAGACCACATCAAACTGGTCTCGAGACCAAGACCGATCTCGAGACCTACAACACAGGTGGTAATCATAGGAGCATTTGTCTTAGTGTAATAGGAAAAGTGTATGGTAGGATACTTATTGACAGAGTTAGGGAAGTAACAGAGGAATTAGTTGGAGAAGAACAGGAGGCTTTAGGAAGGGAAGAGGTTGTGTAGATCAGATATTCATTCTTAGATCTTTAGTGGAAAAATTTCTAGAGAAGGGACAGAAGTTGTATGCGGCTTTCATGGATTTGGAGAAAGCATATGACACGGTGGATAGACAAGGATTGTGGAAAGTATTAAGAATATGTGGAGTAGATGGAAAGCTGTTAAATGCTGTGAAGAGTATGTATGATGATGCTAAGGCTACAGTGCTTGTGGATGGTGAACTGAGTGAATTTTTCTCTTTGAAGGTTGGGTTGAAACAGGGATGTGTCATGTCTCCATGGTTTTCAATCTGAACATGGATGGGGTAAAAAAAGAGGTACAAGGTAGGGCAGTGGATGTTGGAGTGGCCCTGGTGAGAGAGAGTAGTGTTTGGAAACTCCCTGTACTGTTGTTTGCAGATGATACTGTGTTGTTGAGTGAAGACGAAGGGGATCTGCAAGGCTTGATGGATGAGTTTGGGAGAGTATGTAAGAAACGGAATCTAAAGGTGAATGTAGGGAAGAGTAAAGTGATGGTCTTTGAGAGAGGTGAAATCAGTGAATGTACAGTGTGGTTGGATGGTGAGGAAATGGAAAGTGTGGGTAGTGTGATGAGTAAGGATGGAAGTTTGGAGGGTGAAGTGCTTGAAAGGGTACAACAGGGAAGAAAGGTTGCTGGTTCCTTGAAAGGAGTGATGGAAAACTGGGAAGTGAGCATGGAAGTGAAAAAGTTACTACATGACAGTATTGTGATACCAACTCTAACGTATGGAAGTGAAGCTTGGACGTTGTTGGAAGGACACAAGTCAAGAGTGAGAGCAGTAGAAATGAACTGAGAGGAGCCTGTGGAGTCACATGGAGAGACAGGTTGACAAATGAGGAAGTGAAGGAGCGTTGTGGTGTGGATGTGGATGTGTTAGGAAGCGTTAGGAGGAACACACTGAGGTGGTTTGGCCATGTGGAGAGGAAGGAGGGTGAAAGACTGACGAGGAGAGTGTATGTGAGTGAGGTGGAGGGGGGGAGAGGGAGAGGGAGGCCGAGGATGAGATGGAGGGATGGAGTGGAGAGGTGTATAAGAGAGGGGGGGTGTGAGTTGGGAGCAGGGCAGTGAAATGGCGGGGGACAGGGCGACGTGGAGGCGATTTGTTTGTGGCCACCCCGTACCGGATTGAGGCGTCTGGCAATAGATAGATAGATAGATCTCATCTCGTCTCATCAGCTGTTTGAATGTCCATTGCAGGACCGGTCTATCCCGACCGAAGTGGGGACGATACAGCCAATGTATCTCTACCAAGTGGCTTAGGCTGTCTAGCTGAGATTATATGTAGGGTGAGAAGTGCTTGAAAGTGTAACTGTATTATTGAAGTGGCTTTGGATGTGTTTGTAGTCTGTGAACCACGTGTAATCGGCCCGCTCAACCCGACTGTGTAAGCATACCTTATAGTACACGACACTGGTTCAACCACAGCACCCCTTGTGTCTGCCAATGCAGTACTTGGCCTGAAGAACGCTCCCAAAGTTAATTACCCCGGCGGGGCGCGAACCCTCGCTCTTCAGTGTATGAAAACGCACACTTTACCACTGTACCACAGAGGCTCTCTCTCTCTCTCTCTCATTCTCTCTGTGTATATATATATATATATATATAGATATATATATATATATATATATATATATATATATATATATATATTGCCAGACGCCTCAATTCCGTTTGGGGTGGCCACAAACAAATCGCCTCCAAGTCGCCCTGTCCCCCGCCATTTCACTGCCTTGCTCCCAACTCACACCCCCCTCTCTCATATACCTCTCCACCCCATCCCTCCAACTCATCCTCGGCCTCCCCTCCCTCTTCCCCCTCCACCTCACTCACATACACTCTCTTCGTCAGTCTTTCACCCTCCATCCTCTCCACATGGCCAAACCACCTCAGTGTGTTCCTCATAACGCTTCCTATCACATCCACATCCACACCACAACGCTCCTTTATATCCTCATTCGTCAGCCTGTCTCTCCACGTGACTCCACAGGCTCCTCTTAAATAACTCATTTCCACTGCTCTCACTCTTGACTTGTGTCCTTCCAACAATGTCCAAGCTTCACTTCCATACGTTAAAGTTGGTATCACAATACTCTCATGTAGTAACTTTTTCACTTCCATGCTCACTTCCCTGTTTCTTATCACTGCTTTCAAAGAACCAGCAACCTTTCTTCCCTGCTGTACCCTTTCAAGCACTTCACCCTCCAAACCTCCATCCTTACTCATCACACTACCCAAGTACTTAAACGTACTCACATTTTCCAATTCCTCACCATCCAACCTCGCTGTACATTCACTAACTTCACCTCTCTCAAAGACCATCACTTTACTCTTCCCTACATTCACCTTTGGATTCCGTTTCTTACACGCTCTCTCAAACTCATCCACCAAGCCTTGCAGCTCCCCTTCATCATCACTCAACAACACAGTATCATCTGCAAACAACAGTACAGGAAGTTTCCAAACACTATCCTCTCTCACCAGGGCCACTCCAACATCCACTACCCTACCTTGTACCTCTTTTATTACCCCATCCATGTACAGATTGAACAACCATGGAGACATGACACATCCCTGTTTCAAACCAACTTTCAAAGAGAAAAATTCACTTAGTTCACCATCCACACGCACTGCAGCCTTCGCACCATCGTACATACTCTTCACAGCATTCAACAACTTCCTATCTACTCCATATATTCTTAACACTTTCCACAATCCTTGTCTATCCACCCTGTCATATGCTTTCTCCAAATCCATGAAAGCCGCATACAACTTCTTTCCCTTCTATAGAAACTTTTCCACTAAAGATCTAAGAATGAATATCTGATCTACACAACCTCTTCCCTTCCTAAAGCCTCCCTGTTCTTCTCCAACTAATTTCTCTGTTCTTTCTCTAACTCTGTCTATAAGTATCCTAACATACACTTTTCCTATTATACTAAGAAGACAAATGCCCCTATGATTACCACACACTTCTGTTTCCCCTTTTCCTTTGTACAAGGGAATAATTATTCCTGACTTCCAATCCTCCGGGACTCTACCTTCCTCCCAGGCCAATCTGCACATCTTCCACATCCATTCTACTACTATCTCTCCCCCATGCTTCAGCATTTCACCACACACTCCATCAATTCCTGGGGCTTTCCCCGATTTAACTTTCTTCATTGCTTCCACAACTTCTCTCCTACTGATTTCTTCCTGCCTTCTCACCTCCCTCCTTCTCCCAGCCATTCCCCAGCCACTTACGAGTATACTCGCATTACTTCCATCCTCTACGTTCAACAATTCCTTAAAGTGTTCTCTCCATCTGTTCACTTTTTCTCCCTTCTCCACTAGTAATCTACCATTTTTATCTTTCACTCCCCTGGTAACTTCACTTCCACCCTGTCTTACTCTTTTCACTCCTCTCCAGAACATTTTCTTACAGTCCCTCCACTTTACACTCAAATTCCTTCCAAATTCCTCATCCACTCTCTTCTTACTCTCTCTTACTAATCTTTTCACCTCTCTCTTTCTTTCCACATATAACTCTCTCTTCCGCCTCTCAACTTCTTCCACGCCCCTATTTCTCATCCATTCATTGTATGCTTTCTTCTTTTGTGCCACAACTTGTTTCACCTCTTCAGTCCACCACGCTGTTCCTTGCACCCCCCTCCGTCTTCTCTTCCTTCCACACACCACATCACATGCTGCACATATTTCTTCTGTAAATATCTTACACACACCTTCCACGTCTCCCATCTGCTCCAATTCATATTTGCCCAATCGTTCCTCCACTTCTCTCTTATACTCTGCCTTTTTCTCATCCTCTTGTAACCTTTCCACTCTCCTTGCAACTATTCCTTCCTCTCGTCTTTCCCTTCTTCTATTCCTCCATCTTACTTGCATTCTAATTCTGGCCACCACCAAGTAGTGGTCAGAAAGTCCACTCCCCCAACCTCTATACACTCTTGCATCTTTTACACATCTTCGCATCCTTTCATCCACACACACATAATCAATCATTGCCTTCCTTCCATTCAGTTCACCACCCACCCGTCTCATCACTCGCCATGCATACCTGTGGATCATTTTATGCCTGAAGAGGGTATTGGCTATCACCAACCCCCTCCAAGCACAAATGTCCACTAACGCACTCCCATTCTCATCTACCTCAGCAGGCACACCCCACTCACCAACTATTCCATTCACCTTCACATTCCCAACTTTACCGTTCATATCACCAATCAAAAACACTCTCTCATTCCTTCCAAACTTTTCCATGCACACTTCCACATTTGTCCAGAACTCTTCTCTCACTCTTCTAGCACGATCTTGCGTTGGTGCATACACACACACAATCGCCCACATTTGTATTCCAACTTTCAACTTTACCCACACACACACACATATATATATATATATATATGGGGCACAGGTATGGTTTATAATACAACAATATGTATGGGGCAAAAGTATTACACGGAGTTTAGAACACTATGGATGAGACACAAGTATTGCACAGTCTATAACTCAATAGACAGGGCACAGGTATTGCACAGAGTCTATAATGCTATAGATGGGGAACTGGGGGCACACAAAATCTAGATCGCAGGTAGGTGCAGGTGATGGCAGGCATGGGAAGAGGGCTGTTGGGGGTGCGCTCTCGATAGAGGCGCTGGTTTTGGGCTGCGCACTCTGGGGTCCGGTGTAGGCTAGAGGGCGGCATGGTGGGCGGCCCCTTCCTGGCGGGGGCCTTAGGAGTGTGGTGGCCCTCAGGCCTGGGGCCAAATAGGTCTAGTAGGCATGCTGCCTGGCACCTACCCTTGGCTCTGGTGGGAGTCCTGGTGGAAGGTCCAAGGTGGTCAGGGCCTGGGGTCTGCTGTGGGGTGTCCCTCAAGGTCCGGGGGCTGCGGTCTCGCCAGGAGGTGTGAGGCTGTCAGGGGTCATCTGCGGCCGCCCACCCTTGGGGAGTCCGTCAGCTGCTGGGAGCATCAGGGGCTCGGTTGCAGAGACAGGACACCCAGGCTCACAACAGGTCAACTCCAGACACTCTCTAACAGGAGTCCTGTAGGGGAGCAATCTCCACCCTTTGCAGTGGAGGGGGAGCATGAGGGGCATCTCGCTTGGCCTCAGGAAGGGTGGGCTGAGCCAGGGACATCGCCCTCGCAGGGAGCCTCCAGGATAGTGGAGGGACAACTGGTGGACTCTCCCTCAGCTTGGCAGAGCCGATGGACTCTGCCGGAACTCCACTCTGGGGCAGAGGAAGGAAGTCTGGTGGACTCCCCTTCTGCCTGGTAGGTCTGGTGGACTCTACCCAGGCTCCCTCCCGGGGTTGTGGACGAAGGAGGTCCGATGGACTCTCCCTCGGCCTGATAGGTCCGGTGGACTCTGTCGGGGCACCACCCATCCTGGGGACAAGAGGAGGAGGAAGTCTGGTGGACTTTCTGTCTCCTGCGGCAGGTCTGGTGGACTTTACCACTCTCCTGCTGCTGGGGGAAAGTTGCAGCTGAGGGATGACTGGTGATCTTTCCCTCTGTGGCAGGTCCGGTGGACTCTACCACGGCTCTGCCCCCTTCCCTGGGACTGCAGGTGAGGATCGTCCAGTGGACAGTCCGAGACAAGGTGGGTGACAGAAGAAGGAGGTCCAGTGGACTCTCCTCCTACAGTAGGCCTAGGTCCTATGGACTCTACTGTGCTGCTGCTCCCCTGGAGTTGTGTAGGACTAAGAGGACCGGTGGTCTCTCTTCCTCTTGTGATGGCAGGTGCGGTGGACTCTGTTACTGAGGGCCTACTTGGGACTGTATCCAAACAAGTCCCATCCTGAGTCTAGTGAGCACTGTCATCATCAGAGGGTCAGAGGGTAATGCACCTGGACGATGCACTTCCTGTGGGTCTGGCTGGGTGGAAGAGGGGCATAAGGTAGCTGGGGACATGGACCGGTGTGGCTCAGAGCCCCTGTAAGCCTCCCCGCGGCCTTCTCTTGGGATGGGTGTCGCCTCCCCGCGGCCTTCTCTTGGGATGGGTGTCGCCTCCCCGTGTCCTCCTCTTGGGGTGGGTGTGCTGGGGTCGCTCCGTCAGGTGGGTATTTCAAGGTCTTCTTCTCTGCTGCTTCTGACGACGTCCTTGCTCCTTCAAACAGTCCACTCCTCCTGGAATGTCTTGGTCCTCTTCCTGATTCACATCTTCTCCTCGGCAACTGTTACCATCCTCTTGCACTTCAGCTCAGTGGTCCTCCTCAACATCCTCGGCTGCGGGAGAGCACGATTCCTCGGAGATGTCCCAGCTGTACTGTCCTGGCCCATGGTACTGCCACAGACAGTTCACGTGTACCACCTTTGGGCGACACTTCCTGCCTCACCAAATCTGATACGATACATCTGATAGGCAGTCCAACACAGTGTAAGGCCCGTCCCATGGGCTCTGCAGCTTCGGTGACTGTCCCTTCTTTCACTGAGGATTGTATAACCAAACTTTGTCACCATCCCTGAAACTCACCTCACTTGCCTTGGCATCATACTTGCACTTCATCACCTCTCCTGAAAACTTGAGGGCTCTTCACACTTGATGTACCTCGGCCAGCCTTTCCTGAAGGTGTTTCGCATAGTCGGTGGTGTCTGTAGGGAGCTCTTCACTAGGTGGTCTTCCAAATAACAAGTCAAAAGGTAAGCGTAACTCATGGCCCAGCATCAGTTTTGCAGGAGTGTAGCCGTAGACTCATGGAATGCTGACCGATATGCCATCAGCAATGCAGGTAATTTCTGGTCCCATTCTGTTTGTCCCTCTATGCAGTTCTTGGCAAGCTCTTGTCCAGTTGAATTTCTCCACCATCCCATCTCACTGTGGCCTTAGTGGGGTCGTCTTGGTCTTCTTGATCCCCAGTAACTTGCAGCACTCACGGAACGGAGCAGACTTGAAGTTTCTACCATGGTCTGAATGTAGCTCTTGTGGCATCCCAGAACGACAGAAAACTGGTCAACCAACACCTGGGCAACAGTCACAGCCTCTTGATCGGGGATAGCATAGGCTTCTGGCCACTTTGGGCCGTACTCTTAAAACCAAGAGTTCAGGCGGTCCAACGCCGACGTTCAGTCATCAGACGTTCCTGAGCGTCAGCCATCTTTACTATAAAAAATCTAGACCGTCAGTCTTAGCGAAACCCAGTTCTGGCGTCTGAATGCCACGAGTCACTAGACTGGTCGAGAATGCGCTGCATGAGCACTAAAAGCGCGCAAATTTTGAATGCTTCTGCTGTTTAACCCTTTAATAAACCAGACACCTCGCTAACCCATTCTAAACTGTTATTGGTATGTGGGAAATAAGTATATTTGCACTAGAATTGGTAACAAATGATGGTAGAATGCATGAAGATGCATTTACAAGCAAGATACAGTGTACTGTATAGACTAAGGATAAATTCATTTATCCTCTTTTTTGCAGTTATTTGCATGAAATAATTATTGAGATTATCCAGATATGAATTCATATGAACAAAGTGAACGTATTATTGCATACTTCATAGATTTCCATGTTGTTTCCGGCCAGCTCACCAGTCATGAATTATACAGCAGTTTATCCAGGTTATGTGAACCTCTACTCATGCAGCAGTACATCATGTGTTCCTAGATTTATATTGTAAGATGTAAATACAGGGTTACTGGATAATTATTTTTAGCATGGAGACTAAATTACTTCTTTACAATGCTGGTTGAATGGTGACATTCATTGCAGCACTAACACAAGAGGGATGAAGTAACACTCCATTCTTTTTCAGCAGTTTCTTTCCACACCTGTCATCCAAGCATGACCAGCAGACCATACTGGAAAATACAGGTTATTAGATGTGTGTACTGGAACAATTGTTCACTTAGTTTCTATATATCTAGCTATATTTTTCCCCCCACATTATTGTCGCCTTACCTGTTTCAGGTATTACTTGTAAATTTCCAGTTTAGCTCAGTAATTTTCCTATTCTGGTATTCACATTCTTTATTACTTTTCCCTTCAAGAAGTATGCAATGATTTCCTAAGTTACATGGTACAGTATTTCTTTTTCTGCTCCCCGTCTGCTAGATAAGCTTTCCCTTTTTCCCAAAATCATTCCACCTCAATAATACTTTCATTCAGTTCTGTTTTATACATTGTCAGACTGTTTACTGTTCTGTTTTCCTAGCTTTCTCCTAAACTGTTCATATGCTTGATGCTTGTCTCCTTCACTAAATATTAATCTCATTACTTCCTGTTTGTCAGTCCTTGTTTAACTGCACACCATGCATGCTTCTGTATAAGCCTTCCACCCTAACCAATATTCCTTGCCTATCCTACACCCATCCACTCCTCCATTACAATAAGTGTCATTTCTCTCCAATTAACTATTTTTTATTCTATATATGCATGGTACAGGCCATTTCCTTAGGCCCGTACCTATTTACAAGTAAGAAAAGCTCTTGGGACAGAAAGATGCCTCAGGATTTTTTGTTGTTGTTGTTGTAAATCTCATGAAATAATCTGCATTTACTAACACATTTTGCTTTAAAGCCAACACACCTATGCCCTAATCTGAGTACTAGATTGAAACAGGTAAATATTTCAGCCAGCATCCTAACCAACCAATTCACTCATATCTGGTAACCTTACCTAACCATCTTAACTACATCAGCTTATGAATTTATTTTGGTACAAAAACGAGTCACATTTTATCAGTAAAGAACTTTATGATTGCACATAATGTTGGTACTGATGAAAAATTTGTTTTATTACCGATTTCTGTACCTAAACTGTAAAAGGGAGCACTAAAGCTAGTGAAAAATACAAACGTAATTAACCACTTACCAACGCTGACCCAACTCTGATGGTTAATTTCTGCCATGTAATCTAATTGAAATACCCGCGCGGCGGGGTGAACCCGACACCATCACCCCAGGAGGAGAGTATGAGGGGGTGATACCCACCCCACAAGGAGATGACAGAGAGACTATCTTACCTGACACACCGTCCTGGCAAGAGCAACATATCTCTCCCGTGACCCGACGTCCCTCTTCCCCGCAGCCAGACCACCTGGCAGTGTACAGGAAAAGTACACTACTCTCCAGCAGAGAGAACGCTCGCCGGAATCGGGGTGGGACTTGCAGTGGCAAGATCCCAAGCAAACCCTCGGACGCTGAGTCCCCTGGATCGGCCTCCTATTTAACAGAGGACTCAGGAGGACCCTCAAGGGTTGCTATTCCCCAAGGGAGCAGCGGCACAGTAGAATCCGTCGGGTATACTGTGGGTGGAGAGACCGCCGGTTCTCCATCCTCTGCCACCCACCTTTGGGAGCCAGCACGTCGGCACATCCACTAGATGACCTTCGCTGGTATTCCCCAGGAGGGAGGCGGACCCTGGGGTACACACTGCCGGAGGTACCACTCGGAATTGGCCGCCGGTCGTCCCCCAGTGCTGCCCCAACCCCGACGGAAGGAGGACAGACTCCGCCGGAGGTGCAGCTTAGGCCGAGAGTGCTCACCAGGACTCTTCCTCTTGACGTCACCGGGACAGGAGTCCCAGACCCTGCAGCAGGAGTGCAAACTCCACCAGAGCTGTGGTTATTGCCGGGACAGCCCGCCAGGTGCCTTCTTCCAGCCGCCAGGGTCTGTGGTGCCAGGAGGAGGCCCCTACGACTACTCCTCCACCCCTGTCTCTAGTAGGAGCACAGGCAGTGCCCAATGGGGCTGCCTGGTGGAGGAAGCGTCCCATGAACCTCCCCTGCACACCCTGGACCGGAGCTTTGGCAGGGTCCCCTAAGCCCACCAAGTAGGAGAGGCGGCCCTTGGCCGCCCTCCCTCCGAGAGTCCCCAAGTTCCTACAGAGGGTAGCGTCTCTTGCTCTGCCTACCCCCCCGTGGCAGAGCGAAGCACCCCTCTCCCTTCCTCTCTCTCTGAGAGGGTGGGATCTGCTCCCCTGCAGGTACCCCGCCAGTGACTAGACTGAGCGAGACGTCCCCGAGGCCAGGTGTCCTGTCCCTGCAGCCCTGTCCTCCCCAGGTGCTGTTGGACTCCTCCAAGGCGAGAGGCCGCAATCCAGTCCTGACGGCCTCCTCCCGCAGACGAGACTACAGCCCAGGAGCCAGCAGGCCTCCCCTGACACCTGCTGCAGCCACCGGACCTCCCCCGGCGGAGGTGGCCGCAGTTCCTTCTTGACAGCCGCCCCTGCCAGACGTGACAGCGGCTCAGCCAGGGCGCTGCCCTCCCTGCAGCCGACCCTAGGCCCGGGCAGCCCCAGGTCTGCCCCAAGGACCCCGTTGACAACTAAAGGCTAGTGCCGAGCGGCGTGCCTCTTGGCTCTCTTTGACCCTAGCCCAGAGAGCCCCGCCTCCTGCTAGGCTGCTATGACTAGGGAGCAGCTCACCAACTCCTCCAGGACTTGCGGCGACCACACAGATGACCTACCCCTGTACTACACTACGGACGGCCCACCCCCCACGCCTGGCTGCCACATAAGGCTCCTGGTGTAAGGCCCTCCTGTCACTCGTGACCCGTGCCCTCCACTCCGTCAGTGCCGTGAGTAAGAGACTCTAAGGTTGTGTACCCCCCCTCAGTGTTTGTGAGCCCTACCCCAGTGGACTAGCCCCTTTCCCTCCCCACTCCAGTGCACCCCCCCCTGTGTTTCCCCAGTGTCGCCCTCCCCGTGTGCAATTGTGGACTCTTGTGATCATAACCCTACACGAGGAGTGTGTGGCGCCAAACCACGGATTTGCCCCAAATGTGACCCCCCCCAGTGTTACACACTGACCGATCATGCCAGTGCAACCCCCCCCAAGTGTTACACGTGGACCGATCACACCAGTGCAACCCCCCCCCCCTTTTTGTGCCGCCCCACCGCCCCAAGCCCTAAACCACCAATTGCCTACCCTGCTAGAGACCCGATATTACTGTCCCCCCCCTCTCCCTACCCCTGAGCCCCTCACGTGTGGATAGATCCTAAGTGTTATACCCTCTCGTCCTCTGTAATGCGCATGTAGCATAAGGATAGCTAAAGTATCGTCCATGTCACGTGAATGCATATAACTAGCATAGGAAACCGTCTGTTACACGACCGTCTATACATAAGGATTTGAGTATACACTGCCATCTATGTTACGCATCTGATATATTAAGATATACTTGACTCTCCTCCCTATATACTTGAGACCTTATGTATCTGGTGTATCTGTAAAACATACCTGTGACTCTGTGTGGAAATAACTCTATATCAGGAAAGGTAGAATACTGTGTGAAGGTCAAACTTGCTGAACTAGGGGGAAAGGAATTATTGTAAGAGCTATTTTGTATATTCCATAAGTTTTGCTCATAGAATGTGTATTTGTAATTGTCTATTGTTAATATATAAGTGTGCCTTTTGACCAGTGGTGTTTGGACTTTCCTTCCTTGTTTGTGACTGACCCGGTTGAGAACAAAGAACCCAGGGCTGCACCGTATCTGTGCCTGAGAAGTCGGGACTCAGAATACACTACATAACACTGACAGCTAGCGGTGGTTCTTGACCCGGCAGTGGAACAGCAAGGAACTGAAAATTCGCAAACATGGCGACCAAACCGCACGTGTAACTTCCCAAGTTCGATTCCGAACTTTATGACATACACACATATATGTCTATGATCAAAGCTATACTAGAAGTTTTGTAAATGACCGAGAGAAGATAGGCGTTACACTCCCCCACCTCGGAAAATTGTTTCAAGTATAGCCACCAAAATAGTCCCGGAGTTGAAATGGGACCAATTTAAACAAATTGTGACCCAAGCCATCACACCCTCATTAAGGAAAGTCGTCACCTTTTCCCAATTGGACGCACTCACATACGATGGGAACCTAGACGACACCCTCATTCAAACACGATGTCTTGTTGCCACCGCCTACCCGGAGGCGGATATACAAACCCGGAACCAACATGTATTCAGTACGTTGCTAAGGATACTCTCCAGCATCGTGAGGGAACACTTTACCATATACAACCTGCCTGGGGATATTGATAGGGACATCCAGTTGGTGAGGGCTTACTCGACGCCAGCACCTCCCACCAACAAATAGGGGCAGTAAGCAGAATCCCCACCCACAAACCACCCCACACCAAGCCTTGGACGCTCCCCCCAAACCCACTGCCCCTGGAACCCCCAGCTCTGCCAAGAGCCATCCCCACCAAAAAGCAACCCACTCCCAGGGAACCATCCAACCTCATCTCCATCAACCCCTGGGAGTTCAATGTGCGCAGCCACCGCTACCCCTTGCACGACATTCGGGAACAGTTGAAAGCTGGCAGGCGTAGGGCAGCAAACCAGGGGCGCTGCAAGGTGTCGGCCATTGAGGACGACCCACCGAATGAATCATCCCCCCCGTTGATGCCCTCACCCCTGAAGAGGCTGACATAGGCGGTGAGGGGGAGGGTGCCTCACCCCAACTGGATTTTCAGGACGGCCCCTGCACCTCCCCATGGTGGTGGGAGACACCTCTCACAAATATTGCCCCCCAGTCTATGATAAGGTCATGTTGAACGGGGTGAAAGCTCGACTGCTGGTTGATATGGAAACAGCTAGGTCTTGCTTATACCATCATTTCTGCTCGTGTCACACCAGAGCTTTCGGCCCTCTCCTCCCCACCTTGGCCTTCCTTGAAGACACAGGGGACGGCCCCCTGCCTATTCAAGGGTAGACACGGGCCCTCCGTGTCCAGACACACCAGAAAGCAACCGCCCAACATCAGTTCATTATATTTGACTCCACTTGCCGTGCCTATGATGGTTACCTGGGGTTGGATCTGTTACAGAAACTATGGGCCAACATTGACTGCCACGGAAGGTGGTTGCACTTTGACAAACCACCAGATCCGCCCCCACAACGTCTCTGCACGTGCCACACCACAACACCGCCACCCTCTCCAGACACCCCTGTCCCTTCCCCCCGCTCCCTCTCCTTTTCCCACCCGACCTCACCCCCCACTCCTCCCACCTCACCCCCCACCTTCCCTGCTACCCTTTCCTCCATCGTCACCATTACCCCCCACAACGAGGCCTGGCTCCCCTTACACTGACCTGCCGGCACCCATGTAGTGTTCTCCCTGACTTTCCCGGCAGGCCCCACCACCTCCTGCCTCTTGTCACCCACCTTCCTCCCTCCCCACCTTGCTGCAGTTCACGCAGCTAATTTATCCACCTCACCCCTCACCCTCCCTAAGGGCCTAGTAGTGGACGAGATGGAAGAAGCCGAGCCCTGAACAGCTGCTCCCCCCCCCCACTTCCCCAACCTTGACCCCACTCCCCAAACACCTCTCCCCCCAACAAAACGAACGATCTGAGACGCCTCCTCCTGGACTTTCAGGACATCTCATTGGGACCCACAGACATCAGCCACACCACCCTCCTGTCCCATGAGATACACACAACGGGCCTCCCCATCCGGCAACCTGCGTTCAGGAAAAACCCCACGCAACGAGCAGAAGACCAGCAGGTCCAGGACATGTTAAATGCTGGCGTTATATCACCATTGACCGGCCCGTGGTCCTCCCCTGTCGTCCTCGTAAAGAAGAAGGATGGGACGCTGCAGTTTTGTGTGGACTACCATCGCCATAACGATGTCACCACCAAGATTGTCACCCCCCTACCCAGAATCGATGACTCCCTGGACTCCCTGTACGGGGCATCCTGGTTCTCCAGCCTGACCTACATTCAGGATACTGGCAGGTCCCAGCCATCCTGAGGACCGAGGAAAGACCGGCTTCTTCACCAGCAACGGGAAGCACTATGAATTTAATGTGCTCCCCTTCGGCCTCTGCAATGCCCTCGCCACACTTTCCCGACTGATGGAGTCCGTACTCAGTGGCCTCACTTGGGAGATCTGCCTCGCCTACCTTGACAACATCATCATCTTTATCAGGACCTGCGCCGACCACCTCCACCGCCTACGCCAGGTCTTCTCCAGGATACACCAAGCCAGACTCAAACTCCATCCATCTAAGTGCGTCTTGGCCCAAAGATCAGTCTCCTTCCTGGGGCACGTCATATCTAGAGAAGGCATCGCTCCAGACCCTGAGAAACTCAGGGCCATAGCTGAACTCCCCCTGCCCAGAAACATACACGAGATCCGCACATTCATAGGCCTTGCCTCCTAATACTGGCGCTTTGTGAAAGGATTCGCGACCATTGCCAAACCACTGCACTACCTCACCAAAAGGGGGAGCCTTTCACATGGACGATCGCCTCCAAGCCTTCTGGACTATCAAAGACAAGCTAATCACAGCCCCCATAGTGGCATTTCCCGATTATACTATCCCCTTCTGCCTATACACTGACGTCTCGCTGGTGGCTATCGGTGCTGTTCTAGCTCAAGTGCAAGACAGCAAGGAACACATCATCGCCTGTGCCAGCCGCACTCTCAACCAGGCGGAACACAACTATGCGGCCACGAAATGGGAGTGCCTTGGCATCACCTGGGCCCTCGAATACTTCTGCGCTTACCTGGCGGGAACTCACGTTACCATCATCACGGATCACCAGTCCCTCCATTGGCTATGCCAATCTGACACCAAGGATGCGCAGATGATCCGCCAGAGGGAGACCTTAGAAGAATTCAACTTTGACATAACATACCAACCAGGCAAATTCCACACGAATGTCGACGCCCTCTCCAGACTCCCTGTGAATGCCATCCAGGCCATACCCACCCTTATGCAGCGCTGGCAGGCCCGGGATCACCCCAGTTGGATGCCAGCCCATCTCTTCTCCAAAGTTGCAACAGTACGACGACCTCTTATACACCCACTCTGGCCACATCACTCTCGACCCTGACACCGCCCTGGACACCCTCACACACCTCCACGATGATAACGGGATACACCTAGGTGCGAAGGAATTACTCCAGGTCTTAACGACACCTGGTCCCCACACCCCTCCAAACTCATGCAACAAGTCGTGCAAGCCTGCCAAGCGTGGGCCCTAGGGAAAGACACCACCTGCACGCCAGGCCCCTCAGGCCGCCTCGTAGCCAACAAACCGTTGATGTCATTGGCCCCCCTCTTACCTAAATCAGGCTACCGACACATAATTACGTTTGTGGACACATACTCTAAGTTTCTGATAGTGTGTCCTGCAAAAGAACACCATGCCCTCGCCATTGCTGATGCCCTGACTCGTCATGTGTTCCCATATTTCGGCATCCCCCAGGCCCTCCACTCTGATAATGCACCCGAAATTACAGGCAAAATCTGGACAGAACTATCCACTCTCTTTGCATATATTTCCCATTCCTCCCCATACTGGCCGCAAGGAAACGGCATCTGCGAGCGCAGCCACTGCACTCTGCTCAACCAGGTGCAGACCAGGATCCAAGCCACACAAAGTGATGATTGGCCAGCCAACGCATGTCAAGATAATACAATGGGGCATGAACACCTGCCCATGCGAGGACGGCATCACACCACACGAGCAGGTATTTGGCGAAGTGTCCCTGCTGATACCTCTCCGACGTCACCTACAAGCACCCGCAAACCCCACCTCATCTGACCCCCTGCATCATCTGAAACAAAAGCTCCAACACCTACAAGCCACACAGGACCTAGCCCCCGATGTTGCACCTACCAGCCCTTATAAACCAGGCGATTACGTCAAAGTCGCCACCCTACCCACCCCACACAAGCGTTGCCTCTGTTATTTATTTTGTGCTTTGATTTTAAAATTAGGGGGCGCTTCTTTCCATTTTTGATTTCCTCAGGTTATGGGAGGTTTGCTTTGGCCTCAAGCTATAATTTTGATGAGAATCCAAAAGATTGCTCCTTTGTTTTTGTTGTGCTATTTAGCTAGAATGAGGATAATAGAGATTTATTTTTCTGTAGCTAGAATATTATCGGCTGTTGTAGGTGCGGTGGGTGGCATTAATCAGACTTCTTTGCGTAAGATGTTGGCGTTTTCCTCAATTAATCATATTGGTTGGATCCTTTCTTCTATTTTAGTAAGTGAGGTGAGTATGGGTATTTATTTTTTATTTTATTCTTTGATTTCTTTATCTATTGTTGTTCTTTTCCACTATAAGCAAGCTTTCCATTTCAATAATCTTTTGACTTATAATTTTTCTGTTGAGGTAAAGATGTTAGTATTTTTTTCTTTATTATCGTTAGGGGGGTTTCCCCCTTTCACTGGTTTCGTTCCGAAGTGATTGGTTATTCGAGTTAGCGGGAGTTGATAATTTTGTTTTATTTGTTGTACTTCTTGGGTCTGCCCTTGTTACCTTGTATTTTTACCTTCGGGTGTCGATTATGTCTTTAACTTTTAGGACTCCAAAACTAGTAACTTCTGTTGTGGGTCAGCAGAGATTTAAGTAGTTGATGCCATATTGTATGTTAATTAACTTTTGGGGGCTTTTAATTCCGTTTATGATTATAATTGTTGGGTTGATTAGTTAAAAAAATAACGTAAGTTTGTCAAGCTTAAGTTATCCTGTGAGGATATAATCCGATCCCTCAGAGGGCCCCTATTTTATGACTGAATTTAGTTATGATGTTTTTAGTTACGTTTGTTATTTTTATTGTAATGAATTATTTTATTAGAGTTCCAAAAAAAATTGAATCAAGAGAGGGAGAGATTGATATTGAAGAAAGATTTGAAAGTGATAGCAAGGTTATTTTCTATTTTTGAGCCTTCCTCTGGTCTGATGGAGTTGGAGTTAAATTGACTTTCCACTTTTTTGGGATTGATATTCTTGCCTTATATATATTGGGTTTCTCCTTCTCGATGGTCTGTTGTGTGATATAAGTTAAACATGGCTTTGCATCAAGAGTTTAAGAATATTCTCGGGCTGAGACAACAAAGGAGAACTATTATTTTTGTGTCTTTATTTTCATTTATTGTTTTTCATAATTTTTTATGTCTTTTGCCTTGTTTTTACGAGATCTAGGCATTTAGTTATGACTTTGGGGTTAGCTCTTCCTCTTTGATTAACTTTTATGATTTATGATTGGTTTAATCATACTCAGCATATGTAAAATGCCCGCCGCCGGACCTCCCACCACACCACCCCCCACCCCACAACCGGGCCGCCACCGCACCACCACCCCAGGTGGACACAACGGTGGGGTTAGTGACCCCAGTCAAGAGGGTCACCAGGACACTACGGTCTTGGGCCCCTGTTCCCCGCAACTGCCCCAACACCAGGTGACCGGGGAAAGGCAGCTACCTGGCGGGCGGAACAACCATCGTCAGAAAAAGGGTGGGACTGAACTAGTTTCAGTCCCAAGTAACACCGTATTGACGGCAATTGTTACACCCTCTAGGGCAGGAGGCCCAAGGGCAGGACGCCCAAGGCTACGGCCTAATAAAGTGTACGAGGGTAAGGCGACCCAGGGCTCCGGCCTTAGTACACCCCGGAGAGAGAGTTGCTCCAGTGCATCCCTCTCCTGCTGTTCTCTCCTACAGGAGCAACACCGCGCCGACGGTCCCTATACGTGGCGAGGAAGGAGCGGCCCCGTACGCCCTTCAGTTGCTTCTGGTCAGAAAGATCAGCTCCCGGCTACGGCCAGAGTACGTACCACGGTAAAGAGCCCCTGCTATCGTACGTGTAGCTTTTCCCTACTATGGGAGCAACACCGCGCCAACGGTCCCTATAGGTGGCGGGGAAGGAGCGGCCCCGTACGCCCTTCAGTTGCTCCCTGTAAGACGGGTAGGCATCCGGCTCCGGCCGTGGCACATACCAGGGTAGAGAAGCCCCTGAAGATAGCCTCAGTACATACTGGAGAGAGTGTGGTCTCTGAGCCCCTCACTCCAGCTTGTCCCCTACTATGGGAGCAACACCGCGCCAACGGTCCCTATACGTGGCGCGGAAGGAGCGGCCCTGTACACCCTTCAGTTGCTCCTTGTACACTGGGTAAGCTCACGGCCACAGCCAACGTACATACCAGGGTAAGGCGACCCAAGGTTCCAGCCTCAGGACGTACCGGAGAGGACACGGGCTACGTGAGTCCTTCTCCAGCCTCTTCCCCCTGTGGGAGCCCTTCGTCACCACCCGGGAATATAACCCCGGAGGTGACACTAGAGTGGTGGCAAGGCCCGATATCGAACATACCTCCCACGCCTGGGAGATCCTTGTTCCTGCCTGAGTCCTGAAGGAGAAGCTGCCACAGCCCACCCCTGTCGGCGCCTCTTCCCCTAGGCGCCCGCAGTCCCAGGACCCCCAGGCCAGACCCACCGCTCCCGACGAAGGCGATCCAGGCTCCCTCACTCCATGGAGCCAGAGACGACAGGGCCGACTGCTCCAGCTGTTCGGCCCTAGTCCCGAGGGCCACCTCTCAGGTCGAGGCCCCCAGACGGGAGGGCCTCCCTGCACCCCACCGACGAGTGTGACCCGGGCAGTGACTCCCATGCGGGTAATCCCTTGCCCTCTGCAGGCCGGGTCCCCCTAGGGCTCTACCCTCACGCCCTTGTCACGGAGTGAACATTACCCACGGGATACAGGTAAATAGTGACGTCCCTTGTGCCGAGAACAAATCGGGGGAAATAACAGTGAACAGTGACTAAGTGAAGAACAGTGCAGTTACCAATAGTCCAAAAGAACTCAGTGCCGGCAGGACAGAGAATGAACCTTAGAGTAATTATCCAAGTCCCCCCAATAAAAGAACTTTCTGTGAACGCATAAGACTAGGGTGCGCGGGCCGATCAAAAGCCTGTGTGTGAGTGTCGCCTTGACCAGGTGACTGTGTCAAGTGTCGCTATCTGCACCCTATCTTATTTATAGTAATATTTCCCCTACAGACTCCCAATCTTGTTTATCCCCTCTGTGGTCAGTTCAGTGTATATCCTGCCTAAAAGTGACACATAGACAATACCATATATAATTCAAGACATCCCTGTATGAGCATTGTAGTGTGTACTGAGTGTGACTATATCTTGTGGTGCTGAATGTTAACTTTGTGTCCCTGTTCCCCTGTATCTCAAATATCACTCTGTGTTGTATTGTAACGGTTAGAATTAAGGTAATAGATGTGTTAAGGTGTACTGCCTGGTTTTTATCTCCTGTTCCTTTGTGGGTGCTTTACTTCTGGTCTAGAAAGAGGACCCCGCTTCAGTAGCTAGTGTTTTTAGGACGAGAAGTCACCTTAAAAACACCAGCATAACACTGGTGGCAAGCGGTGGTTCTGGATCCGAGTAAAAGCACAGAGGAACAAAAAAAGGAAACTTGCACAATGGCAGCCAAACCGCACATCCAATTGCCGAGATTCAACCAGGACCAATGTGACATTGAAGTATATTTAGATATGGTCAAACCCCTCCTAGACATAGGGTTCGACTCGGACAGAGAAAAAATTGCAGTCGCATTGCCTAACCTTGGAAAAATAATTGCCACTGTCGCACCAATAATCGTCCCAGAACTGACATGAGACCAGTTCTCACAAATCGTGAGACAGGCTTCCATGCCATCCATAGGCAGAGTTGTCGCCCTCGCTCAACTCGACGCCCTCACCTACGACGGTAACCTAGACGACACATTCGTCCAGGCTCGGCACCTCGTCAGCGCCGCTTATCCTGAGGCAACTACAAATGCCCGAGATATACACACATTTAATGCCCTGCTGAGGATTCTCCCTAGCACAGTCAGGGAGCACTTCTCGATCTATGATCCCTCAGGGGACATGGACCAGGACCTGCAACTCGTCAGACGTCTCCTCGCCGCCCGTCCCATACCACAACCACTGCACGCGGTGACAAGATTCCCGACGAACCACAACCCTCCACCCAAACCTAAGCCGCCGCCTCACCAGCCACCTACAGAGCCGAATCCTACTGTGCCCAGGGCTTACCCGCAGAAAAAACGCCCCAACCCCAAGGAACAAGGCAACCTGATTACCATTAATCCTTGGGAGTTCACGGCCTGCAGTCGCACCTGCCCCCTGCACGACATAAGAGAGCAGCTCAAGGCAAGCAAGCGCAGAAACTTTCACCAGGGGCGCAAGAAAGTCTCCTCCTTAGACGACGACGCCCTGGAAGACGACGCACCGCCAATACTCTACCCGGGACCGGACGACGACGAACACGACGACCACACCCAACCTCAGCAGATGGATTTTTAGGCCCGTCCCCGTACCTCCCCACGGTGGCGGGGGCCACCTCACACAGCTACAGACCCCCAGTCTACAACAAGATTTGGCTGAACGGGGTCAAGGCACGATTGCTGATAGATACAGGAGCAGCCAGATCGTGCCTCTACTCCCACTTCTACTCCCGCCACACCTCTGCCTTCGGCCCCCTTCTCCCCACTTCAGGCAACCTCGTCGATGTGGGGGATGGCCCCCTGCCTATCCGTGGGGAAACACGGGCCCTTCAAACCAACACTCACCAACGAGTATCCACCAACCACCCATTCATCGTATTCTATTCTACGTGTAATCAATATGATGGATATCTTGGGCTGGACCTCCTCCCAAAACTCCACACCACCATTGACTGCCATCAGCACCGCCTCCACTTCAGTCCAGCCCACCCCAACCAAGCATCAATTAACAAGAAAAAAAAATCTGGAAGAAAAAAGAAGAACACCCCCCCCCACACCACGCAGACACACACAACCCCAGGACACTCACCTGTCCCAACCCACCTGTACATTTGACCCCAACCCAACCTCACTCAACGCCTCACTTCATCCCCCTCCATCACCACCCCCCACTACACATCGTCTGGACCTCTCCCCATCTTTTCCTACCACTATCGCCTCCTCAATCACCATTCCACCCCACCACGAAGCTTGGGTAAAACTTAACAGATCTTCAGGTACCTCCGTCCTCTTCTCACCATTCATACCCACCGGACCATTCTCCTCCTGTTTAGTATCCCCCACCTTCCTGCCCCCACATGCCCATGAAATCCGTATCGCTAACCTCGCCACAACCCCACTAACCCTACCACGAGGACTCATCATTGGCGACACGGAAGAAGCAGAACCATGCCAAGCACCACCCCCCGACCATCCCACTCTCCCCGACCTACCATCACATCTATCCCCTTCTCAAACCAACAGCCTCCGACAACTCCTCCTGGACTTTCAGGACCTATTCTCCTCCGACCCAACAGACCTTGGCCACACTACTTATCTCAGCCACGAGATACACACGACCGGACCTCCAATTCGCCAACCATCACGACGAAAAAATCCAAAACAACGGGCAGAAGAAGACCGGCAGGTCCAGGATATGCTCGATGCCGGCGTGATCTCCAACTCCACTAGCCCATGGTCCTCACCTGTTGTATTCGTGCAAAAGAAAGACGGGACTATGCACTTTCACATCGATTACCGCAGAGTCAACGACGTTACTATCAAAGACGCTACGCCCCTACCCAGGATTGACGACTCGCTTGACTCCCTACATGGGTCGACCTGGTTCTCTACCCTAGACCTGGAATCAGGCTATTGGCAAGTCCCTGTACACCCTGACGACAAGCACAAAACCGCCTTCTCAACATCGAACGGGAAGCATTATGAATTCAATGTTCTTCCCTTTGGACTCTGCAACGCCCCTACCACATTCTCCCGCCTGATGGAGTCAGTTCTCAGCGGGCTAACCTGGGAGACTTGTTTGGCGTACCTAGACGACGTCATCGATTTCAGTCATACCTGGGCCGACCACCTCCACCGCCTCAAACAAGTTTTCCACCGCATCCGCCAGGCAGGGCTCAAACTGAAACCAACAAAGTGCGTCTTGGCTGAGAGATCAGTCTCTTTCCTTGGACATCTGATTAACGCTGAAGGCATCTCCCCTGACCCAGAAAAACTACGTGCGATCGCCGACATTCCCCTACCTCGTGACGTACACGAAACTAGAGCCTTCCTAGGCCTAACATCATACTACAGGCAGTTCGTCAAAGGATTTGCAGACATCGCCAAACCCCTACACGACCTAACAAATAAAGGCGAGCCGTTCGTATGGACCAGACCAAGGAAAACTGCATTCACCACCCTCAAGTCCAAGCTATCCTCTGCCCCCATCGTCGCTTTCCCAGATTACAACCTCCCATTCTGCCTGTATACTGACGTATCACTCATTGCCATAGGGGCTGTCCTTGCCCAAGTGCAAAACGGCCACGAACATATCATCGCCTGTGCCAGCCGCACCTTAAATCCTGCAGAAAGAAACTACGCGGCCACCAAACGAGAGTGCCTGGGAATCATCTGGTCCCTCGATTACTTCCGCTCCTACATCTCAGGCACCCATGTGATAGTCATTATGGACCACCAATCCCTACAATGGTTACATCAGTCAAACACCACCAACGCACAACTCATACGATGGCGGGAAACACTCGAGGAGTATGATTTCGAGATCTCATACCAACCAGGCAAACTCCACACAAACGCCGACGCCCTGTCCCGTCTACCAATCAATGCAATCTCAACAGAGCCAGACCTAATCCATATGTGGCACAACAAACAACGCCCTACCTGGATCCCACCGAACACATTCGCTAAATTCCACCCACACGGCGAACACCTGTTCGATCCCAACGGACACATCGTCCTAAGCCCCACCACCGCCCATGACACTATGCTACACCTCCATGCCCATAATGGCATCCACCTGGGAACTAAAAACTCCTACAAGTCTTTACTGACATGTACTGGGCACCTAACCCATTCACCATTGCCGAGAACATCATACAATCCTGCCGAGCCTGTGCTTTAGGGAAGGACATCACCCGTACACCTGGCCCTTCAGGAAAATTAACAGCACAGAAACCCTGGCAACTACTTTCCTTAGACGTCGTCGGCCCCCTCACATCCAAAGCAGGGTACAAATACATAATCACATTCGTGGATGTGTATTCAAAGTTTATCATCGCATGCCCCGCCAAAGATCACAGTGCAGTATCAGTTGCCAACGCCCTCACTCGCCATGTCTTCCCTTATTTTGGCATTCCCCAAGCACTGCACTCAGATAATGCCCCAGAATTTACTGGCAAGGTCTGCGAAGAACTGGCAAACATATTTGGATACCACATCTCCCACTCATCCCCCTACTGGCCCCAAGGTAACAGCATCTGCTAGAGGAGCCATCGCTCCCTCATGAACCAGGTCCGCACACGCATTATGCAAACAGGGAATGAGGATTGGCCTGCCCACGTCAAGATTATCCAATGGAGTTTAAACACATGCCCACGAGAAGACGGGATAACTCCACATGAAAGAGTTTTTGGGGAATCTCCACTACTCCTACCACTCCGCCACCACCTACAGCCACCCACCCCACCCTCCACTACCGACCCTCTCCACCACCTCAAACGCCACCTCCACCACCTACACACTCAACAAGACCTGGCGCCTGACACGAACCACTCCAACCCATACAAACCTGGTCAGTCCGTAGTCGTTGCACACCTGTCCGCCGCCGCCAAAACCTCCCCCCGATTTAATGGCCCCTTCAAAATTATTTGAGTCCCCAACCCATACCAAGTCATCATCGACCAACAAGGACAACACCGCACATACCAAAATCGCCACGTGCGACCCTTACACCCACCCAACACTGACCACCCCTGCACCCGCCCGACCTGCACCTCTTCCCACACACCTGTCCATACCGACCTTTCTGAGAATTACTCCCCAGACTCCTACTCCTACTCCTTCTCACCCCCACCCTCCACCTCACCGACAACCAGCCCACCCCCCGACACACCACCACCACCGCCTACACCACCACCACCTCCCAAGACCGTCACCCCTCCACAACTCACAACTCACCTCCCTACCACCTGTCCACCCACCACCTCCCGACCCACACCGCCCCCAGCGCCCATATCACCATCACCGCCCAAAGCCACCACCTCCGCAGACCTCACCACTCACCACCCTATCACCTGCACACCCACCATCCCACTCCCCCTTGACCATTCTCATTATACGTGCCACACCGCATCCCCATTTGCCTCCCCCCCTAACAGCCGCACGCCCTCACCACCACCACGTGCACAACCACCCTCACCACCCACACCAACCCTCACTACCACCATCACCAGATCAGGACGCCTTTCACGTCCACCCTCTAGATACACCCCAACACCACCGCCCATCGCACGCCCATCCCACCACCCACCACCACCACGTACCCCCCCCACCCCAAACACCTCCCCCATAACCCTTCCCCTCCACCAAGCACGATGGAATCCTCCCAGGTCCCAATTCTCCAAGGTACAACGCTCCTCCCACTGAACCATCCCTCATAAAACCACCAATCTCCCGTCACTCTCCAGCATTCAGCTGTCATCTCCTCACCAGGCACCATTCCCCGAGATGAAAGTGATGATAGTACATTGGCTACCCCACAACCGGCCACATGCCAGAATCCGAGGGACCCCCCACCTTCTCTGACTCCTAAGCTGGACTGACCATCCATCCTCCCTCCGGCTCACTCTCAACCCCAATCAGGAGCCTAACACCTTCACCAACCACTGGGTCAGCCTCCTCCAACACCTCACCCCGGCCCACCAGACATCCACCCCCCCCACCTACCACCTCCAGTCATGGGGTTGTGACTTTTACAACATGGAGGGTGGTAAAATGCCCGCCGCCGGACCTCCCATCTCACCACCCCCCACCCCACAACCGGGCCGCCACCACATCACCACCCTAGGAGGACACAACGGTGTGGTTAGTGACCCCAGTCAAGAGGGTCACCAGGACACTACGGTCTTGGGCCCTTGTTCCCCGCAACTGCCCCAACACCAGGTGACCAGGGAAAGGCAACTACCTTGTGGGCGGAACAACCATCGTCAGAAAAGAGGCGGGACTGAACTAGCTTCAGTCCCAAGTAACACCGTATTGACGGCAATTGTTACACCCTCTAGGGCAGGAGGCCCAAGGGCAGGAGGCCCAAGGCTACGGCCTAATAAAGTGTACGAGGGTAAGGCGAACCAAGGCTCTGGCCTTAGTACATCCCGGAGAGAGAGTTGCCCCAGTGCATCCCTCTCCTGCTGTTCTCTCCTACAGGAGCAACACCGCGCCGACGGTCCCTATATGTGGCGGGGAAGGAGCGGCCCCGTACGCCCTTCAGTTGCTTCTGGTCGGAAAGATCAGCTCCCGGCTATGGCCAGAGTACGTACCACGGTAAAGAGCCCCTGCTATCGTAAGCGTAGCTTTTCCCTACTATGGGAGCAACACCGCGCCAACGGTCCCTATACGTGGCGGGGAAGGAGCGGCCCCGTACGCCCTTCAGTTGCTCCATGTAAGACGGGTAGGCATCCGGCTCCGGCCGTGGCACATACCAGGGTAGAGAAGCCCCTGAAGATAGCCTCAGTACGTACTGCAGAGAGTGTGGCCTCTGTGCCCCTCACTCCGGCTTGTCCCCTACTACGGGAGCAATACCGCGCCGACGGTCCCTATACTTGGCGGGGAAGGAGCGGCCCTGTACGCCCTTCAGTTGCTCCTTGTACGCCGGGTAAGCTCGCGGCCACAGCCAACGTACATACCAGGGTAAGGCGACCCAAGGTTCCGGCCTCAGGACGTACCGGAGAGGACACGGGCTACGTGAGTCCTTCTCCAGCCTCTTCCCCCTGTGGGAGCCCTTCGTCACCACCCGGGAATATAACCCCGGAGGTGACACTAGAGTGGTGGCAAGGCCCGATATCGGACCTACCTCCCACGCCTGGGAGATCCTTGTTCCTGCCTGAGTCCCGAAGGAGAAGCTGCCACAGCCCACCCCTGTCGGCGCCTCTCCCCCTAGGCGCCCGCAGTCCCAGGACCCCCAGGCCAGACCCACTGGCTCCTGACGAAGGCGATCCAGGCTCCCTCACTCCATGGAGCCAGAGACGACAGGGCCGACTGCTCCAGCTGTTCGGCCCTAGTCCCGAGGGCCACCTCTCAGGTCGAGGCCCCCAGACGGGAGGGCCTCCCTGCACCCCACCGACGAGTGTGACCCGGGCAGTGACTCCCATGCGGGTAATCCCTTGCCCTCTGTAGGCTGGGTCCCCCTAGGGCTCTACCCTCACGCCCTTGTCACGGAGTGAACATTACCCACGGGATACAGGTAAATAGTGACGTCCCTTGTGCCGAGAACAAATCGGGGGAAATAACAGTGAACAGTGACTAAGTGAAGAACAGTGCAGTTACCAATAGTCCAAAAGAACTCAGTGCCGGCAGGACAGAGAATGAACCTTAGAGTAATTATCCAAGTCCCCCCAATAAAAGAACTTTCTGTGAACGCATAAGACTAGGGTGCGCGGGCCGATCAAAAGCCTGTGTGTGAGTGTCGCCTTGACCAGGTGACTGTGTCAAGTGTCGCTATCTGCACCCTATCTTATTTATAGTAATATTTCCCCTACAGACTCCCAATCTTGTTTATCCCCTCTGTGGTCAGTTCAGTGTATATCCTGCCTAAAAGTGACACATAGACAATACCATATATAATTCAAGACATCCCTGTATGAGCATTGTAGTGTGTACTGAGTGTGACTATATCTTGTGGTGCTGAATGTTAACTTTGTGTCCCTGTTCCCCTGTATCTCAAATATCACTCTGTGTTGTATTGTAACGGTTAGAATTAAGGTAATAGATGTGTTAAGGTGTACTGCCTGGTTTTTATCTCCTGTTCCTTTGTGGGTGCTTTACTTCTGGTCTAGAAAGAGGACCCCGCTTCAGTAGCTAGTGTTTTTAGGACGAGAAGTCACCTTAAAATCACCAGCATAACACTGGTGGCAAGCGGTGGTTCTGGATCCGAGTAAAAGCACAGAGGAACAATAAAAGGAAACTTGCACAATGGCAGCCAAACCGCACATCCAATTGCCGAGATTCAACCAGGACCAATGTGACATTGAAGTATATTTAGATATGGTCAAACCCCTCCTAGACATAGGGTTCGACTCGGACAGAGAAAAAATTGCAGTCACATTGCCTAACCTTGGAAAAATAATTGCCACTGTTGCACCAAAAATCGTCCCAGAACTGACTTGAGACCAATTCTCACAAATCGTGAGACAGGCTTCCATGCCATCCATAGGCAGAGTTGTCGCCCTCGCTCAACTCGACGCCCTCACCTACGACGGTAACCTAGACGACACATTCGTCCAGGCTCGGCACCTCGTCAGCGCCGATTATCCCGAGGGAACTACAAATGCCCGAGATATACACACATTTAATGCCCTGCTGAGGATTCTCCCTAGCACAGTCAGGGAGCACTTCTCGATCTATGATCCCTCAGGGGAAATGGACCAAGACCTGCAACTCGTCAGATGTCTCCTCGCCGCCCGTCCCATACCACAACCACTGCACGCGGTGACAAGATTCCTGACGAACCATAACCCTCCACCCAAACCTAAGCCGCCGCCTCACCAGCCACCTACAGAGCCGAATCCTACTGTGCCCAGGGCTTACCCGCAGAAAAAACGCCCCAACCCCAAGGAACAAGGCAACCTGATTACCATTAATCCTTGGGAGTTCACGGCCTGCAGTCGCACCTGCCCCCTGCACGACATAAGAGAGCAGCTCAAGGCAAGCAAGCGCAGAAACTTTCACCAGGGGCGCAAGAAAGTCTCCTCCTTAGACGACGACGCCCTGGAAGACGACGCACCGCCAATACTCTACCCGGGACCGGACGACGACGAACACGACGACCACACCCAACCTCAGCAGATGGATTTTTAGGCCCGTCCCCGTACCTCCCCACGGTGGCGGGGGCCACCTCACACAGCTACAGACCCCCAGTCTACAACAAGATTTGGCTGAACGGGGTCAAGGCACGATTGCTGATAGATACAGGAGCAGCCAGATCGTGCCTCTACTCCCACTTCTACTCCCGCCACACCTCTGCCTTCGGCCCCCTTCTCCCCACTTCAGGCAACCTCGTCGATGTGGGGGATGGCCCCCTGCCTATCCGTGGGGAAACACGGGCCCTTCAAACCAACACTCACCAACGAGTATCCACCAACCACCCATTCATCGTATTCTATTCTACGTGTAATCAATATGATGGATATCTTGGGCTGGACCTCCTCCAAAAACTCCACACCACCATTGACTGCCATCAGCACCGCCTCCACTTCAGTCCAGCCCACCCCAAACAAGCATCAATTAACAAGAAAAAAAAATCTGGAAGAAAAAAGAAGAACACCCCCCCCCCACACCACGCAGACACACACAACCCCAGGACACTCACCTGTCCCAACCCACCTGTACATTTGACCCCAACCCAACCTCACTCAACGCCTCACTTCATCCCCCTCCATCACCACCCCCCACTACACATCGTCTGGACCTCTCCCCATCTTTTCCTACCACTATCGCCTCCTCAATCACCATTCCACCCCACCACGAAGCTTGGGTAAAACTTAACAGATCTTCAGGTACCTCCGTCCTCTTCTCACCATTCATACCCACCGGACCATTCTCCTCCTGTTTAGTATCCCCCACCTTCCTGCCCCCACATGCCCATGAAATCTGTATCGCTAACCTCGCCACAACCCGACTAACCCTACCACGAGGACTCATCATTGGCGACACGGAAGAAGCAGAACCATGCCAAGCACCACCCCCCGACCATCCCACTCTCCCCGACCTACCATCACATCTATCCCCTTCTCAAACCAACAGCCTCTGACAACTCCTCCCGGACTTTCAGGACCTATTCTCCTCCGACCCAACAGACCTTGGCCACACTACTTATCTCAGCCACGAGATACACACGACCGGACCTCCAATTCGCCAACCATCACGACGAAAAAATCCAAAACAACGGGCAGAAGAAGACCGGCAGGTCCAGGATATGCTCGATGCCGGCGTTATCTCCAACTCCACTAGCCCATGGTCCTCACCTGTTGTATTCGTGCGAAAGAAAGACGGGACTATGCACTTTCACATCGATTACCGCAGAGTCAACGACGTTACTATCAAAGACGCTACGCCCCTACCCAGGATTGACGACTCGCTTGACTCCCTACATGGGTCGACCTGGTTCTCTACCCTAGACCTGCAATCAGGCTATTGGCAAGTCCCTGTACACCCTGACGACAAGCACAAAACCGCCTTCTCAACATCGAACGGGAAGCATTATGAATTCAATGTTCTTCCCTTTGGACTCTGCAATGCCCCTACCACATTCTCCCGCCTGATGGAGTCAGTTCTCAGCGGGCTAACCTGGGAGACTTGTTTGGCGTACCTAGACGACGTCATCGATTTCAGTCATACCTGGGCCGACCACCTCCACTGCCTCAAACAAGTTTTCCACCGCATCCGCCAGGCAGGGCTCAAACTGAAACCAACAAAGTGCGTCTTGGCTGAGAGATCAGTCTCTTTCCTTGGACATCTGATTAACGCTGAAGGCATCTCCCCTGACCCAGAAAAACTACGTGCGATCGCCGACATTCCCCTACCTCGTGACGTACACGAAACTAGAGCCTTCCTAGGCCTAACATCATACTACAGGCAGTTCGTCAAAGGATTTGCAGACATCGCCAAACCCCTACACGACCTAACAAATAAAGGCGAGCCGTTAGTATGGACCAGACCAAGGAAAACTGCATTCACCACCCTCAAGTCCAAGCTATCCTCTGCCCCCATCGTCGCTTTCCCAGATTACAACCTCCCATTCTGCCTGTATACTGACGTATCACTCATTGCCATAGGGGCTGTCCTTGCCCAAGTGCAAAACGGCCACGAACATATCATCGCCTGTGCCAGCCGCACCTTAAATCCTGCAGAAAGAAACTACGCGGCCACCAAACGAGAGTGCCTGGGAATCATCTGGTCCCTCGATTACTTCCGCTCCTACATCTCAGGCACCCATGTGATAGTCATTATGGACCACCAATCCCTACAATGGTTACATCAGTCAAACACCACCAACGCACAACTCATACGATGGCGGGAAACACTCGAGGAGTATGATTTCGAGATCTCATACCAACCAGGCAAACTCCACACAAACGCCGACGCCCTGTCCCGTCTACCAATCAATGCAATCTCAACAGAGCCAGACCTAATCCATATGTGGCACAACAAACAACGCCCTACCTGGATCCCACCGAACACATTCGCTAAATTCCACCCACACGGCGAACACCTGTTCGATCCCAACGGACACATCGTCCTAAGCCCCACCACCGCCCATGACACTATGCTACACCTCCATGCCCATAATGGCATCCACCTGGGAACTAAAAAACTCCTACAAGTCTTTACTGACATGTACTGGGCACCTAACCCATTCACCATTGCCGAGAACATCATACAATCCTGCCGAGCCTGTGCTTTAGGGAAGGACATCACCCGTACACCTGGCCCTTCAGGAAAATTAACAGCACAGAAACCCTGGCAACTACTTTCCTTAGACGTCGTCGGCCCCCTCACATCCAAAGCAGGGTACAAATACATAATCACATTCGTGGATGTGTATTCAAAGTTTATCATCGCATGCCCCGCCAAAGATCACAGTGCAGTATCAGTTGCCAACGCCCTCACTCGCCATGTCTTCCCTTATTTTGGCATTCCCCAAGCACTGCACTCAGATAATGCCCCAGAATTTACTGGCAAGGTCTGCGAAGAACTGGCAAACATATTTGGATACCACATCTCCCACTCATCCCCCTACTGGCCCCAAGGTAACAGCATCTGCTAGAGGAGCCATCGCTCCCTCATGAACCAGGTCCGCACACGCATTATGCAACCAGGGAATGAGGATTGGCCTGCCCACGTCAAGATTATCCAATGGAGTTTAAACACATGCCCACGAGAAGACGGGATAACTCCACATGAAAGAGTTTTTGGGGAATCTCCACTACTCCTACCACTCCGCCACCACCTACAGCCACCCACCCCACCCTCCACTACCGACCCTCTCCACCACCTCAAACGCCACCTCCACCACCTACACACTCAACAAGACCTGGCGCCTGACACGAACCACTCCAACCCATACAAACCTGGTCAGTCCGTAGTCGTTGCACACCTGTCCGCCCCCTCCAAAACCTCCCCCCGATTTAATGGCCCCTTCAAAATTATCTGAGTCCCCAACCCATACCAAGTCATCATCGACCAACAAGGACAACACCGCACATACCAAAATCGCCACGTGCGACCCTTACACCCACCCAACACTGACCACCCCTGCACCCGCCCGACCTGCACCTCTTCCCACACACCTGTCCATACCGACCTTTCTGAGAATTACTCCCCAGACTCCTACTCCTACTCCTTCTCACCCCCACCCTCCACCTCACCGACAACCAGCCCACCCCCCGACACACCACCACCACCGCCTACACCACCACCACCTCCCAAGACCGTCACCCCTCCACAACTCACAACTCACCTCCCTACCACCTGTCCACCCACCACCTCCCGACCCACACCGCCCCCACCGCCCATATCACCATCACCGCCCAAAGCCACCACCTCCACAGACCTCACCACTCACCACCCTATCACCTGCACACCCACCATCCCCCTCCCCCTTGACCATTCTCATTATACGTGCCACACCGCATCCCCATTCGCCTCCCCCCCTAACAGCCGCACTCCCTCACCACCACCACGTGCACAACCACCCTCACCACCCACACCAACCCTCACTACCACCATCACCAGATCAGGACGCCTTTCACGCCCACCCTCTAGATACACCCCAACACCACCGCCCATCGCACGCCCATCCCACCACCCACCACCACCACGTACCCCCCCCACCCCAAACACCTCCCCCATAACCCTTCCCCTCCACCAAGCACGATGGAATCCTCCCAGGTCCCAATTCTCCAAGGTACAACGTTCCTCCCACTGAACCATCCCTCATAAAACCACCAATCTCCCGTCACTCTCCAGCATTCAGCTGTCATCTCCTCACCAGGCACCATTCCCCGAGATGAAAGTGATGAGAGTACATTGGCTACCCCACAACCGGCCACATGCCAGAATCCGAGGGACCCCCCACCTTCTCTGACTCCTATACTGGACTGACCATCCATCCTCCCTCTGGCTCACTCTCAACCCCAATCAGGAGCCTAACACCTTCACCAACCACTGCGTCAGCCTCCTCCAACACCTCACCCCGGCCCACCAGACATCCACCTCCCCCACCTACCACCTCCAGTCATGGGGTTGTGACTTTTACAACATGGAGGGTGGTAAAATGCCCGCCGCCGGACCTCCCACCTCACCACCCCCCACCCCACAACCGGGCCGCCACCGCATCACCACCCTAGGAGGACACAACGGAGGGGTTAGTGACCCCAGTCAAGAGGGTCACCAGGACACTACGGTCTTGGGCCCTTGTTCCCCGCAACTGCCCCAACACCAGGTGACCGGGGTAAGGCAACTACCTTGCGGGCGGAACAACCATCGTCAGAAAAGAGGTGGGACTGAACTAGTTTCAGTCCCAAGTAACACCGTATTGACGGCAATTGTTACACCCTCTAGGGCAGGAGGCCCAAGGGCAGGAGGCACAAGGCTACGGCCTAATAAAGTGTACGAGGGTAAGGCGATCCAAGGCTCTGGCCTTAGTACATCCCGGAGAGAGAGTTGCCCCAGTGCATCCCTCTCCTGCTGTTCTCTCCTACAGGAGCAACACCGCGCCGATGGTCCCTATATGTGGCGGGGAAGGAGCGGCCTCGTATGCCCTTCAGTTGCTTCTGGTCGGAAAGATCAGCTCCCGGCTATGGCCAGAGTACGTACCACGGTAAAGAGCCCCTGCTATCGTACGTGTAGCTTTTCCCTACTATGGGAGCAACACTGCACCAACGGTCCCTATAGGTGGCGGGGAAGGAGCGGCCCCGTACGCCCTTCAGTTGCTCCCTGTAAGACGGGTAGGCATCCGGCTCCGGCCGTGGCACATACTAGGGTAGAGAAGCCCCTGAAGATAGCCTCAGTACGTACTGCAGAGAGTGTGGCCTCTGTGCCCCTCACTCTGGCTTGTCCCCTACTACGGGAGCAACACCGCGCCGACGGTCCCTATACGTGGCGGGAAGGAGCGGCCCTGTACGCCCTTCAGTTGCTCCTTGTACGCCGGGTAAGCTCACGGCCACAGCCAACGTACATACCAGGGTAAGGCGACCCAAGGTTCCGGCCTCAAGACGTACCGGAGAGGACATAGGCTACGTGAGTCCTTCTCCAGCCTCTTCCCCCTGTGGGAGCCCTTCATCACCACCCAGGAATATAACCCCGGAGGTGACACTAGAGTGGTGGCAAGGCCCGATATCGGACCTACCTCCCACGCCTGGGAGATCCTTGTTCCTGCCCGAGTCCCAAAGAAGAAGCTGCCGCAGCCCAGCCCTGTCGGCGCCTCTCCTCCTAGGCGCCCGCAGTCCCAGGACCCCCGCGCCAGACCCACCGGCTCCCGACGAAGGCGATCCAGGCTCCCTCACTCCACGGAGCCAGAGACGACAGGCCCGACTGCTCCAGCTGTTCGGCCCTAGTCCCGAGGGCCACCTCTCAGGTCGAGGCCCCCAGACAGGAGGGCCTCCCTGCACCACACCGACGAGGCCCTAACTCGAGGGCCACCTCTCAGGTCGAGGCCCCCAGACGGGAGGGCATCCCTGCACCCCACCGACGAGTGTGACCCGGGCAGTGACTCCCATGTGGGTAATCCCTTGCCCTCTGCAGGCCGGGTCCCCCCGGGGCTCTACCCTTACGCCCTTGTCACGGAGTGAACATTACCCACGGGATACAGGTAAATAGTGACGCCCCTATTGCCGAGAACAAATCGGGGGAAATAACAGTGAACAGTGACTAAGTGAAGAACAGTGCAGTTACCAATAGTCCAAAAGAACTCAGTGCCGGCAGGACAGAGAATGAACCTTAGAGTAATTATCCAAGTCCCCCCAATAAAAGAATTCTGTGAACGCATAAGACTAGGGTGCGCGGGCCGATCAAAAGCCTGTGTGGGAGTGTCGCCTTGACCAGGTGACTGTGTCAAGTGTCGCTATCTGTACCCTATATTATTTATAGTAATATTTCCCGTACAGACTCCCAATCTTGTTTATCCCCTCTGTGGTCAGCTCAGTGTATATCCTGCCTAAAAGTGACACATAGACAATACCATATATAATTCAAGACATCCCTGTATGAGCATTGTAGTGTGTACTGAGTGTGACTATATCTTGTGGTGCTGAATGTTAACTTTGTGTCCCTGTTCCCCTGTATCTCAAATATCACTCTGTGTTGTATTGTAACGGTTAGAATTAAGGTAATAGATGTGTTAAGGTGTACTGCTTGGTTTTTATCTCCTGTTCCTTTGTGGGTACTTTACTTCTGGTCTAGAAAGAGGACCCCGCTTCAGTAGCTAGTGTTTTTAGGACGAGAAGTCGCCTTAAAAACACCAGCATAACAATATGTTTGCTCATTTGGTCCCTCAAGGGACGCCTGTGGCTTTAATACCTTTTATGGTGTTAATCGAAAGTATTAGGAATATTATTCGACCTGGAACTTTGGCAGTTCGGCTAATATAATGGCTGGTCATTTGCTGTTAACTCTTTTAGGTGGGACTGGTCCTTCATTAACTTCATATTTTTTTAATTCTTTTATTTGTTGCTCAAATCTTACTTCTTTTACTTGAATTTGCTGTTGCAGTCATTCAATCTTATGTTTTTGCTTTTTTAAGGACTTTATTTGCAAGGAGATTAACTAATGGCATCATCACATGGACATCATGCTTATCATCTAGTAGAAATAAGACCGTGGCCTTTAACTGGGTCAATTAGAGCAATGATATTGACTACTGGACTAGTAAAGTGATTTCATCAATTTAATATAGATTTTCTTGTTTTGAGGTTTGTTGCTGTTATTTTAACTATAATTCAGTGGTGACGAGATGTAGTGCGTGAAAGAACTTATCAAGGATTACATACTAGAGTAGTAGTTGCTGGATTACGGTGGGGAATAATTTTGTTTATTGTATCGGAGGTGTTTTTCTTTTTTTCGTTTTTTTGGGCTTTTTTTCGCAGAAGGTTGGCTCCGGCTGTTGAAATTGGTATAACTTGGCCTCCTAAGGGAATCGTTCCGTTTAATCCATTTCAAATTCCTCTACTAAACACTATTAATCTTTTGTCTTCGGAAGCTACAGTAACTTGGGCTAATCATGCTATTATAGGTTCTAATCACGACGAGGCTCTTCAGAGTCTTGGTATTACTGTATTTTTAGGTGTTTATTTTACAGCTCTTCAGGCTTTTGAATATTTTGAAGCTCCGTTTACTATTGCTGATTCGGTTTTTGGATATTGTTTTTTTGTAGCGACGGGTTTTCATGGTCTCCATGTGATCATTGGCACTACTTTTTTAATGGTATGTTTGTATCGTCTTTATATGTGTCATTTTTCTCCAAGTCATCATTTTGGCTTTGAGGCCGCTGCATGATATTGGCATTTTGTTGATGTAGTTTGATTGTTTTTATATATTTTTATTTATTGATGAGGAGGGTGAGTAAGTAGGTAGATTAGAAAGCGAAGTTTTGCACTTAGTTTCGGCCTAAGCTTTGACTATGTAGTCTCTAATTTTGACAGAAGCCAAATTAGAGGCTAATCACTGTTAATGATTGAATTGAAGTAACCTTCCTATCAAGACAGTGGCTTCTATGGTGTAAGTAACACGATACATTTTCGCTGTGTAGTTAAAATATTTTTTTTTAGAAGCTAAGTACGAGATAGTAAGTGTCCCCAACCCATACAAAATCACGATCAATTGCCACCACACCACCCACACCTACTGTACAGGAACCGATTCGTGCATCGCTCCCCAACACCAAACGCACCGCCCCATCAGCCACACAGCCCGCGGGCCCCGCCTCCAGCCTCCCCTCCAGCGCCGGAAAATTCCTACGCTTGCTACCTTTCCCTTTCCTTCACCTCCACCAACTCTCCCACCACGCCCACCACCCCCACTCTGGCCAACACCCCCCCTTCGTTCATACCTGGCCCTCCAACATCCTCCCCCTCCCCACATTCCATCCCCCCCCTCGGGCCCCGCACCATCTCGTGCCCCTCACGTCACCTCCCCACCACCCTTGTTCTCTCCAACCGCCGCCACCCACCACTCTCCAAACCTCATCTCCACACCTGCCCATACCACCCACGCCCGCGCCTCACCTCAACATCCCTCATCACCACAGCCACCCTCTACGCCACCTCAACCCTCCACACCGCCTGCGTGCCCTTCCCCCTCAACCTCTTCCCCAGCAACACCCGTCCTCACCACCACCCGCACTAGATCCGGCAGCGTATCCTGCCTGGCCACCCGCCCACTACATCCACACGCCATCCCCACCATCCACCCCTACCGCTAACACGGCCCACCACATTCCCAGGGAATATCTTAATTACCCACCCAACTAAGCCGATTAGCCTGAGACGTCCTCATGACAGCATGACAGCGTCTTCCCTCTCCAGTCTCCAGCCAGGCTTCATCCATTGCGCCCCATCACTACCACCAGAGATGAAAATCACATACGTGATCTGGACCATGCACCAAGGGCACAGGCACCGCATCCAAGGCACCACCCAGCTCCTCCGCCTCCTGCGGCAGATACCTGGACCATTGTCCCTCACAGTTATTTACTCCCCGTATCACGTTGAGTACACCGCTTCCCGTCCGATCAGCGAAGTTAAGCAACGTTGGGTCTGGTTAGTACTTGGATGGATGACCGCCTGGGAACACCAGATGCTGTTGGCATCCCTACGTGTCAAGTGGGGTTGGTGGAGGATTAGTGCCCCTCCCTGTAAAACAGTTAACTCTAAGCCCTTGGCCATCCCATTTGGAATACATGGCGTCTGGCAATGGATGGATAGATCACCAACCCAACCAGCAGACCACCTACTGGACTAACTTCCTACACCACTTCACACCCTCACACCACACTGCCACTGCCGACTCCTTCTAACTACAGTCACGAGGACATGACTTTTAACCCCACGACGGTGGTGAAATACCTGCGTGGTGGGGTAAACCTGACACCACCACCCCAGGAGGAGAGTACGAGGTGGTGACACCCACCCCACGAGATGACAGGGAGACTGTCTTACCTGACATGCCGTCCAGGCAAGAGCGACGTATCTCCCCCGTGACCCAGTGCTACTCTTCCCTGCAGCCAGACCACCCGGCAATGTACAGGAAAAGTACACTACACTCCAGCGTAGGGTACACCCGCCAGAATCGAGGTGGGACTTGCAGTGGCAAGATCCCAAGCAAACCCTCGGATGCAGAGTCCACTGGATTGGCCTCCTATTTTACAAAGGACTCAGGAGGAGCCTCAGGGTTTGCTATACCCTAAGGGAGGAGCAGCACAGTAGCACCTGCCGAGTATACTGTGAGTGGAGAGACCGCCAGTTCTCCATCCTCTGCCACCCACCTTCGGGAGCCAGCACGTCGGCACGTCCACTAGATGACCTTCGCTGGTATTCCCCAGGAGGGAGGCGGACTCTAGGGTACACACCGCTGGAGGTACCACTCGGAACAGGCCGCTGGTCGTCCCCCAGTGCTGCCCCAACCCCGACGGAAGGAGGACAGACTCCGCGGGAGGTGCAGCTTAGGCCGAGAGTGCTCACCAGGACTCTTCCTCTTGACATCACCGGGACAGGAGTCCCAGACCCTGCAGCAGGAGTGCAAACTCCACCAGAGCTGTGGTTATTGCTGGAACAGCCCGCCAGGTGTCTTCTTCTAGCCGCCAGGGTCTGTGGTGCCAGGAGGAGTCCCCTCTGACTACTCCTCCACCCCTGTCCCCAGTAGGAGCACAGGCAGTGCCCAACGGGGCTGCCTGGTGGAGGGAGCATCCCGTGAACCTCCCCCGCACACCCTGGACCGGAGCTTTGGCAGGGCCGCCTAAGCCCGCCAAGTAGGAGAGGTGGCCCTCGGCCGCCCTCCCTCCGAGAGTCCCCAAGCTCCTACAGAGGGTAGCACCTCTTGCTCTGCCCACCCCCCTTGGCAGAGCGAGGTGCCCCTCTCCTCACCGCTCTCTCTCTCTCTCCAAGAGGGTGGGATCTGCTCCCCTGCAGGTACCCCGCCAGAGACTAGACCGAGCAAGACGTCCCTGAGGCCAGGTGTCCTGTTCCTGCAGCCCTGTCCTCCCCAGGTGCTGTCGGACTCCACCAGGGCGAGAGGCCGCAATCCAGTCCTGATGGCCTCCTCCCGCAGACGAGACTGCAGCCCAGGAGTCAGCAGGCCTACCCTGACACCTGCTGCAGCCACCGGACCTCCCCCGGCGGAGGTGGCTGCAGTTCCTTCCTGACAGCCGCCCCTGCCGGACGTGACAGTGGCTCAGCCAGGGTGACACCCTCCAAGCAGCCAACCCTGGGCCTGGACCGCCCAAGGTCAGCCCCCAGGACCCTGAAGACAACTAAAGGCCAGCACCAAGTGGCACACCTCTTGGCCCTCTTTGGTCCTGGCCAGGAGAGCCCCACCTCCTGCCGGGTGACTACTGCTAGGGAGCCGCCCACCATGCTGCCCACCAACTCCTCCAGAACTGGTGGTGACCACACAGACGACCTACCCCTGTACTACGCTCCGGACGTCCCACCCCCCACACCCAGCTGCCACATAAGGCTCCCTGCGTAAGGCCCTCCTGCCACCCATGACCAGTGCCCTCCACTCCGTCAGTGCCGTGAGTAAGAGACTCTAAGGTTGTGTTCCCCTCCCTGAGTGTTTGTAAGCCCTACCCCACTGGACTAGCCCCTTTCTCTCCCCACTTCAGTGCACCACCCCCTGTGTTTCCCCAATGTCGCCCCCCTGTGTGCAATTGTGGACTCTTGTGATCATAACCCTATGCGCAGAGTGTGTGGCGCCAAGCCACGGGTTTGCCCCAGATGTGACCCTCCCCCAGTGTTACACACGGACCGATCACGCCAGTGCAACCCCTCCCCCCTTTTTTGGTTCCTCACCACCCCAAGCCCCAAGCCCTAAACCTCTAATTGCCTACCCTGCCAGAGACCCGATATTACTGTCCCCCCCCCCATTCCCTCCCCCTGAGCCCCTCACACGTGGATAGATCCTAAATGCTATGTCCTCTCATCCTCTGTAACGCGCACGTAGCATAAGCATAGCTAGGGTATCGTTCATGTCATGCGGATGCATGTAACTAGCATAGGAAACATTTTGTTACATGACCGTCTATACATAAGGACTTGAGTATACACTGCCATCTATGTTACTCGTCTGATATATTGAGATATACTTGACTCTCCTCGCTATATACTTGAGACCTTATGCATCTCGTGTATCTGTAACACATACCTGCGATACTGTGGAAATTGCTCTATATCAGGAAAGGTAGAATACTGTGTGAAGGTCAAACTTGCTGAACCAGGTGGAAAGGAATTATTGTAAGAGCTATTTTGGGTTCTTGTATGTTCCACAAGTTTTGCTCATAGAATGTGTGTGTATAATTGTCTATTGTTAATATATAAGTGTGCCTTTTGACCAGTGGTGTTTGGACTTTCCTTCCTTGTTTGTGACTGAACCGGTCGAGAACAAAGAACCCAGGGCTGCACCATATCTGTGCCCGGGAAGTCGGGACTCAGAATACGATGCATTACAATGCCTCCTGAAGCTGTTCATATCATTCATTCTGTTCTTCGTTCGGTGCCAACAGTTGTTCTTTGATTTCGTTTCTGAGCTCTTTCTGTACTTCACTTTGGGCCTGTAATTGTTCTTGGAGTTGTTTCTGTCCTTCATTCTGTGCCAGTAGTTGTTCTTTAAATTTCATTCTTGAGCTCTTTCTGTTCTTCACTTTGGGCCTGTAATGGGATGCTTCTGAAAAGCCTAGGATTCCGGTAGATATCACCACCATTTGGAGAAACACATTGCCTGCAGTGTTTAAAAAGGACATTTTTCTTTGTTAACCTGCAGTGTGCCAGTGCCACTTTAAAATGGTGTGACAAAAATCTGCGGTCAGTGCCAGTGCCATTTTAAAATGGTTTAAAATTAACAAATTCACCGCAACCACATTTTTCAAGACTTGCGGGCAAAAATTGGTAGGCATGTATGGTAAGTGTTCCTCTACCATGCCCCAGATGGTCAAGGCCATATACCCACTCACTCTCCCCCCCCTCTCACACTCGCTCTGCCTGTATGCCTTATCCAGCACTGTACAGAGTGAAGGCATGTTGTAAATATTTTCACGTAAGTGTAAGGACTATAGCCTACATAGTGAAATCAATTTATAAATATCATCTTGTAAGTGTAAGGACTGTACATAGTGAAATCAGATTGTAAATACCTTCTTGTAAGTGCCAGGACTGTACATAGTGAAGTCAGGTTGTACCTGTTATGCTAGGTGTTTAAGGGTCAGCTGCCCGTCCCTTGAACACCTAGTGTGCAGCTGGGTTCCCTTTCTAGACCGGAGCTTAGATAAATAAGTGAGAGGCAGGACACAAAAACTCAGGGCAACAACCTTACATGTGTATTGACAAATTCTAGATGTGAAACAGGCAGATGTAACAAAATAGGAATTCTGGGCAATTATAAGTCATATACAGAGATCGTGGACAGTAGTATCGTGCAGGATACTATGTGGACAATAGTTCAGGGCAAAAAAGGTGAATAGCACAATGAACAGCACTTAGGGTCTTTGGGCAGGGGAATCGATCACTGTCACTTTGAGGGAAGTTTACACTGTAATTAGAATGGGCAGCTTGTTCACAGGTCTTATGGTAAGGAGGAATTATACTGCTAGGGCCGAGACAAATGTTCACTGGAGTCGCTGTTGAGCTTTCCTTATTTCCTCACTGTTTCACCATTTGCCCCACTGTAGCTGCCACAACACTAATATATCTTAGGCTTAGTTTCCCTCTAGTAATATAACACACAGTCCGATGTTTTAGATCACTGTTATACTGTCACTGCATTTTCACTGTCACTCACTGTCGGAACTAGGTAGGGTAGCGGCATGGTTAGGGGGCGGCGGGAGAGCTCACAGCCCTATTCCTGATGGGGGCTGAGTCCCGCCTGTGGCCTCTGAATCCAATGGCCACGGGATCACTCAAAGGAGCGTCCTCTCTCATCCGGGGCTGTGGACGGTGAAAGGCCCCTCACTGTCGGGGCTGGGAACTGGAGTGCAGTCCTCAGGGCTGGGGCCGAAGAACCTCCTGAAGCTCTCACTTAGGCGCCTGACAGAGGATAAGTGTCGTCTGCGTCGGGGTAGGGAGAGGCCTTGCCCGGGAGTCCTGGGGGCAGCCTCGGGGGCCTGTTGGCTGCGGTCTCCTGCCATCGGGGATGCCGTCAGGGGTGAACTGCGGCGTCGGCCTTCGTCGGAGTTCATTAGGTAGGGTCCCTCTCAAGCCGGCTGGGTGGAGAACAGTTCTAGGGATAGTACAGGGCCTCTCCACAGGTCCTCGTGACTGAGGCTTTCCTCCTGCGGGTTGCCTCTTGGGTGGTGGACAATAGGGTCGTGTGCGCCCCCACCAGTCAGCAGGTCTGATGGCAGAGGACCCTCTCGTAGTGGAGTCACAGGGGGCGATGAGCTTTGGCGTTCCTCCTTGGTGTGGCTACTGGCTGTTGCTGGGTTCCCATGGGCAACGAAATGACGGCAGCTACCGGCCGTCTCTTCATTGTAGGCGTGGCTACCGGCCGTCCCTTCGTCATAGGTGCGGCTACTGGCCATGGCCTGGGCCCGACTCCCTGATGGGGGAGCAGGCGAAGTGCGGCTAATGGCCGTCACTTGCCTGTCAGTGCGGCTACCAGTCGTCGCCTTATCCCCGTATTGAAAACGATGTGCCAACGAGGAGTGGCTACCGGCTGTCGCCTGTGTTCTGTTCTCTGAGGCAACTACAGGAGGAGAAGGGACGTACCCTTCTCTCCCCAGCGCAACTACCAGCCATCGCTGGTTCCTGTAGGGGGGTAGAGCAGCGAGCAGCTTCCAGCTGTCTCCTGCTGTGTGGCCCGGCTACAGGCCGTGGTCTTTTCAGGGCACAGCTACCAGCCATTGCCTGAGCCTGGCTACAGGCCGTGGCTCTCAAGGGGGAGCAGCTACTGGCCGTCTCCTGAAGTGCGGAGTGGCTGCAGGCCGTCTCTATTAAGCCTCCCAAGTGGCTACCGGCCATCTCCTGAAGGTCCAAGTGACTACTGACCATCTCCCAAAGGGCGTGGCTGCTGGCCATTGCAGGGGTGCTGCTTGGAACTATAGAGGTAGCTCCACCCCGATCCTGTTGAGGGTCAGCTCGCCCGCAAGGTAGTCTCCGTTTCCTGCTATGGTGGCGGCGGGCGAGTTCCAGGTCACAGGGGCGCACGGCCCAGGCGGACTTACGTCCCTGTCCCCCAGAGTTGGGCTGCACACTGTCTGCCCCTCTGTAGGCTCCTCCTGGGGGTGTTGTGTACCCTTGGTGACTATACCCTGCATTTTAGTACTTATCTTTAAATAAGTGTAAGAACGCATGCACAGTGAGAGAGACATGCAAATTGTGACAGATGCTGAAGTAATAAGTAATCAGAAAAGTGCACTGAACGTTGCTATACCTTGCCAGCATCAATACCCAAGTCTACCTTACATAAAAAACGGCTTTCTCTCACCTACGTAGTGAGCGTGAGAGAGCTGGAATATCTGCATACAAGTATGCAGGACTCAATAAAACCCATTACCGAGGTTCAATGAGTACTTTAATGGTAAACTTCGTTGTTTTCACATCAAAATCTATTATTTTAGAGAAAAAAAAGGTAAAAAAATGGCCGGCACGGAGGCGACCCATACGGCTAAAAATAGCTGGCATGCAGAGGGTTAAATATCTACACTGTTGTGTTAAATTGTGAATCATAGTAATGTCATATACTGTAATAGAAATAATACAAATAGAACATGCATATATAACGTAACGTGAATTGTTTATCATTGTTATGCAGTGTAGCCTGAGCCCCGACGTCTCAGGTCCAGGTACGGTGCAGCCTTGAGTTCTTTGTTCTCGACTGGGTCAGAGTGTACAGACAAGGAAGGGAAGTCCAAACACGACTGGTCAAAGGTGCACATATATATTAACAATAACCAATTACACACTACAGTCCGTGACCAAACCTAAATTATACAGAATATTAATATGACACAGAAGACTATATTCTACATTGAATATCTCCACCTAGTTCACAGAGAGTTTGACCAACACACAGTGATATGGCTCTACTTATACAGGACGATTCCCACACAGCAATACACATATATCTCGTACAGTATACCAGGTGTGTTGTGTTCCTGTGTGTATAACATTCACAATACAGTCTATTTCAGTATAGACGGCACGTGACATAGATGGAAGTATATTCTCATTCCTGTACATGTTCATGTGATATAGACAGCACCTGATGCTAGTTATACACCTCCGCGTGACATGGGCGATATCCTAGCTACCTTATGTTATGTGTGCATGACAAGGATGGAGGGGAACTATTGCTACACAGTATCTCTATGTGGGTCAGTCACAGTGAGTATACCTTATGTATATGCACTCGGCGTACACAGAATCAGACTAGTCTATGGGGGGGTGAATACGACAATTACAGGGACAGGAGGCACAGCACTGAAACTGAGAGAGAATCTGTCATGTATTGCACTGGGGGGAGGGGTTCACACAGGGGGACAGCCAGGGGCCTCTCGCCTCGTATCCTGTACGTGGGTTTACCTTGTGGTGGCAAGTTCACTGATTCCGTGAGGGGGAAGGGTAGCACTGGGGACATTGGGGGGGGGGGCTGGTTCACTGGGGATCATGTCTTTATGCTACTAGGGGACAAACAACCTCAGAGTTTTTCTACTCATGAAGCAGGTGGAGAGGGGCGCTAGGGCACACCAGGGAGGAGGCCTTTAGACCGGTAGCCACAGGTGACAGCCGAGCATCGGGGGCGGGCCATCAGGAGTGTATTTCGGGTGTAGGTCGTCCGTGAGGTCGCCACGGGTCCTACAGGAGCTGGTGGGTGGTGTGATGGGTGGCCCTCTTTCTGTAGGAGCCCTGGGTGAAGTGGGACCCTCTGGACTAGGGCCAAATAGGGCCAGGAGGCGCGCAGCACGGAGCTGGCCCTTGGTTGTGGTCGGAGTCCTAGGGGCAGACCTGGCTAGGCCTGGGCCAAGGGTCAGCTGTGGGGAGGGCAGCGTCCTAATGGGGCTGCGGTCCTGTCCAGCAGCAGTGGCCGTTAGGGGTTGGCTGTGGCCACCTATGCCTGGAGAGGTCTGGCAGCTATGGTGGGCATCGGAGGTGCTCTGTCTGCTCCGGGGACTGCGGCCTCGCCTGGGGGAGGAGGCGTCAGGGGTGGACTGCGGCCTCTTGCTCTGGGGGAGTCAGGCAGCGCCCATGGGTGGTGAGGGAGGAGCCGCAGTGACAGGACACCTGGCCTCAGGGTTGTCTCGCCCTGGCTGGTCCCTGGCAGGGTACCTGTGGGGATCAGTTCCCACTCCCCTAGGGAGAGGGACGCCTTGCTCTGCCACAGGAAGGGCGGGCTGAGCAAGAGGTGTCGCCCTCAGTAGGAACTCCGGGGGTTGCGGAAGGGGAGCGACCGGTGGCCTGCTCCCTGACTTGGTGGACCTGACGGGTCCTGCCAGAACTCCGGACAGGGGAGCAAGAGGGAGACCCAGTGGGTGCTCCTTCGGCCAGACAGACCCAGTGGGCACTGCCTGAGCTCCTACTCGGGACAGAGGTGGAAGAAGGACCAGAGTGCGCTCCTTCAGGTGCTGCTGAACCTGACGACGGCAGGAAGGGGAGGCCCGGTGGGCTCTCCTGGCTACTGCTGCAGCTCCAGTGAAGTCTGTCCTTCTGCCATCGGGACTGGGGCACCTATCCCAGGCACGACAGGAGTGGGAGGCCCGGAGGGCTCTCCTGGCCTAGGCCTCAGCTCTGGTGGAGTCTATTCCCCGGCCGTTGTGGCTGGGGCAGCTTGAGAGACGATCGGTGGTCTGTCCTGCATAAGTAGCTCTGGTGGAGTCTACCCCTGGGCCCGCCTCCCTCCTGGGGAGCACCAGTGAAGGTTGTCTGTGAGACATGCCGTTGTGGGTGGCAGAGGGCGGAGAACCGGTGGTCACTCCACCCACAGTAGATCCAGTGGATGCTACTGTGCCACTGCTCACCTGGGGTAATGCAAGACTGGAGGCTCTGGTGGAGTCTTCTCCTCATGTGGAGGCCGATCTGGCGGACAGGGCATCCAAGGGCTTGCTTGGAACTTGTGGGTTGTAAGTTCCACCCCAATTCTGGCAAGTGCTTGCTTCGCCGGAGTGTAGGACACTCAAACTGCACACTGCCCTGTAGTCTGGCTGCAGGGAAGAGGGGCATCGGGTCACGGGAGAGATACGTCGTTCCTTACTGAAAGGCTCATGAGGTGAAACAGCCTCCCCGTCATCTCTTAGTGGGGTAGGGGTCACCTCCCTGTACCCTCCTCCTGGGGTGGTGGTGTCGGGCTCACCCCGCCACGCAGGTATTTCAATCACAAACGGAAATTAAAACATCATTGATGGCATGTGATCGCAACCCATTTCAGTGGTCCTCTATTATTTAATTTCTGCTACGTTTAGTGCAAGTTAGTTTCTTAATGCATAGTTTGTGTAGGCTAAATTTTGCCTAGTGGGTATCTTGTCTCATTCAGTCTCTGTGTAGGCAGAAATTGAATGATGAGTAAATACTGGGACTCAACATTTTGCTCACTCCCTTCACGCATGCGCACCATAAGAGAGTCCCGTGTTGCCCCTCAGATCCTCCATAGTAATTACAGTACCTTCAGCTAACCTAACAAGATCACAAGCAGTCTAAACTGTATTATTTTAAGCATTAGTCCTCATATCTTTTTTTTGAAAACAAATCTCTCATGAAAAAACTTAAACACGGGGCTGTCTTGTGTTGCGCATGCGTGAAAGGAGTGAGCAAAATGCTGAGTCCCAGCATTTAACCAACATTAAATTTCTGCCCATATAGAGACTGAATGAGTCAAGATACCCACTAGGTGTAATTACAGTCTGAACATACAGTGTATTAATAACCTTACTTGCACTAAATGTAGCAGAAATTAAATAATATAGGACCACTGAAATGGCAGGTTGCTATCACATGCCATCAATGGTATTTTAATTTCCGTTTATGATAAATATAATCAAATCACGTTACGTTATATATACGTGTTCTATTTGTATTATTTATATTTCGGTATATGACATTACTATGATTCACAGTTTCACACAACAGTGCAGATATTTAACAAAGAAAAATGTGCATTTTAAACAGCGCAGGGAATGTGTTTGTCCAAATGGTGGTGACATCTACCGGAATACTAGCTTTGAAAGCACCCCTTTGTGCTTGGAGTTTTTTCTGTCCTTCATTCTGTGCCTGTAATTGTGCTTGTAGTAGTTTCATAATTGTACCCAGCGATGCCTCTTCCTGTCTAGCTTGGCCTCTTATCTGGACACCCTCTTGCTCCATATCATAGGTTAGCCTCACTGCAGCCCTTAATAATAATCCACACTCCTGACACCAGTGTTACGTCCCCACCCCACACTGCCACAGGCTCCAACAGCAGTACTTCAGTATGGGAAGGACGTTGTCCAGTCAGTTGTTCTACCTATGGTCAGCCTTTAGGAGTACAGTACACGGGATCAGCTCATGCGTCGTAAATAAACACTGGCTTGTTAAGTTCACTGTCTTTATTTTCCAAATAATTACACTTAATGCTTTCCAACTTCACTGTTACTACAAGCACTGGAATTATACAAACCTTACTAACTGCAGTAACACTTATTGCTTGACAACAGTACTTCACTGTTTGCAAGCAAGTACCAGAAATATACAAACTGTACTGCACTGACACTTGATGCTTGCTAACAGCACTTCACTATGTCCACAAGCACTGCACTGACACTGAACTACACTCAAACTGAACTGAAAACCGACTGAACTTGAAACAATCCCTTCCCCATCCTTATATAAGCTTGCATTACTAGAGAAACTTCTAGCACAAACTCGATGAGGCAACAGCTAACAGTTACAAAATCGGGGACAACCAAAACATGCCAGTTTTCTTACATTATATAACACTCTAAATCATTTACCATACGAACTTAAATTACATAATTTAACAAGCAATCACGTAAATAAAACATTATTGAGAAAAAGAGCACAAAAATTAATTCATAATGAAATAACTACACTCACAAACAGCAGGCAGTCTGGCAACTCTGACTCGTACTGGAGCTAGCTACCGTAAACATCGGGAAACATCGAGAAACCTTTTCGGCTACCTAACTGGCAAATCTCGCTTCTTAACAATACAAAGACAATACCTAATTAAGTTGCTGAAGGTGCCAAGAACAAAACCAAAATGTGCATTGTTATATGAAACAAAAGGAATAAAATTTGAGCACAAGATAAATCAGAAAAACTGGAATATTATATAGACCTTGAAATACACGCGCGGCGGGATGAACCCAACACCACCACCCCAGGAGGAGAGTTAGAGGGTGATACCCACCCCACTAGGAGATGACAGAGGGCTGATTTACCTGGCACAATGTCCCGGCAACAACGACACATCTCCCTCGGGACTCGTTGCCCCTCTTCTGCACAGCCAGACCACCCGACAGTATACAGGGAAAGTACACTACTCTCCAGCGGAGGCAATGCTTGCCAGAATCGGGATGGGACTTGCTTTGACAAGCTCCCAAGCACACCTTCGGATGCCGAGTCTCTTGGATCAGCCTCCTATTTGTATGAAGGCTCAGGAGGAGCCTCTAGGGTTGCTATCCCCCTACCTCGACCGACGGATGGCATGCTCCACCAGAGCTGTGGCATAAGCCGTGAGAGTACGTCCGACCTCGTCCTCCCGACGTTGCAGGTACAGAACTTTTCCCAACGGAAGGAAGGCACGCTCCACCAGAGCTGTGACGGAAGCCAAGAGAGTACGCCCGACCTCTTCCTCCCGACGTCTCAGGGGCAGGAAACTCAAGCCCTATGGAAGGAACACAGACTCCGCTGGAGCCGCGACTACCACCAGGATGGCCCCATGGGTGTTCGCTCCCAGTTGCCAGGACCAGTGGTGTCCGGGAGAGGCTCCCCCGACCTCCTCTGCGCCCCTGACCCTCGTAGGAGTACACTCAGGCAGTGCCCAACGGGGCTGTCTGACGGAGGAAGTCACCTCCAGCATGCCCTGCCTCTCCTGTGGCGGAGCGAGGCGCCCCTCCCCTCGCCGCTCTCCTTGAGAGGCGAGGATCTATTCCCCCTACAGGCTTCCCCCTTGAGTCCAGACCAGGCGAGATGTCCCCGAGGTCCAGTGTCCACTCCCTCCAGCCCCGCCCTTCTCAGATGCTGACGGGCTCTGCCAAGACCAGAGGCCGCAGACCCCAGTGTCAGCGGGTCTCCCTCGGTGTTTGCTGCGACAGTAGGAAGTCCCCTGGAGTTGGTGGCTGCAGCTTTTCCCTGTCGGCCGCCCCTGACGGGCGCGAAAGCTGCTCCGCCCGGACGCTGCCCTCCTCCAGGCCAACCCTAAGCCCAGGTCTCCCTCAGTCCCTCCCCCAGATTCCGACGACGACTAATGGCCGACGACGTGCCGCCCAACTGTTGGTCCTCTTCAGCCCCAGCCCCAGCCCAGAGAGCCTTGCCTCCTGTAAGGCTAATGCGGCCAAGGAGCAGTCCCATACACTGCCCCATTCCTCCCGGACTAATGGCCACTCCAAGGGCCACACTTTCCTGTGCAGCTCCCCGGACGGTCTACCTCTCATGCCTGGCCGCCATCTGGAGCTCCCGGCATAGGCCCCCTTCACCCGTGGGCTGTGTTCTCCCCTCTGACTGAACTGTGAGTAACAGGTCTCGTGACTTTCCACTTCCCCCATTGTGGTGATCCCAACCCCTAGTGAGCCAACTAATGTGACATCGTTCCTCCCCACCCCCCCACGTAGTGTCTCTCTCCCCCCCGTGTGTCCCTCCACCCTTCCTGGTGTTTCCCCCCCCCTGGTGAACCGAATACCTGATACTTACGAGCGGAGTGTCTAAACACCCTCGGGCTAACTTCCCCCGGACAGTGCAAAATCCCCTTGTGTCACTCGCAGAAAACAACAATACCCCAGTGCATCCCAGCTCAGTGTTGTCCCCCCCCTCCCCTTGACCCCCGTCTCTACAAAAAATAGTCCCTCCCTATCCTCACTAATATCCCCCTCTCCTCGTCAGGTGTGATATGCTGTATACTCTCGTCCTGTGTGACGCGGCATAGTCTAAGTCTAGCTAAGATTTCCATCTATGTCACGCGGATATATTATATTAGCTAGGACCTCGTCTATGTAACGCAAGCACCTAGGCTTAAGGACCTGACTATACGAATTGTCTCTGTGGAAATACTGGGTAGTGTTGTCTGTGAATATGCCGATGGTGATATACTTGATGTATTTGTGAGATATTATCTGTGACACTGTGTGCATGTAAATTATACTCCAGGAAAGTGTAAACCCACATATGAGACGCATGTGCTGAACTAGGTGGGCAGTGATTGTCATAAACATCGGTGCAAGTAATTTTATATTCTCAGCTCTGGCTATAGCATTGTGTGTGTAATACAGTAGGGATTGTCATAAACATCGGTGCAAGTTGTTGTATACTTTCAGTTTTGGCTATAGCATTGTGTGTGTAATTATTCTCTGATAATATAGCAGTGTATCTTTTGACCCGTGGTGTTTGTGTTTCCCTTCCTTGTTGGTACTGATCCGGTCAGGAACAAAGAATCCAGGGCTGCACCGTGTCTAGACCCGAGAAGTCGGGACTCTGGACACGCTGCATAACAGACCTGAATAATAGAGAAGAAGAGGCAATAGAGGTTAACATGAAAAGTTGTTGTGAGGAAAATGAAAGAGAATATACGAAAGAAATACAGGCGATCAAAAATAAATATGATTTAACGAAAAACCTGGTAAGAACAGGAAAAACTGAAGCAAAAAAGATAGTAAAATACAAATTAAAAAAAAAAAATGAAGAAGAAATTAAAGAAATGAGAAAATGAAGTAAAACAAAAGATAAAGCCGATCAGGAAATGGGAAATTATATAGCAGAGCTATATTTGAAAATACTAGAATAATATTTATGTTAAGGACCAGAATGATGGATGTAAAAGAAATTTTATGAAAAAATACGAAAATAATTTTATATGTAACTTAAGCCAAAAAGAAAATGAAAAGCAGATTCATATATTTAACTGTGATGCTGAAATACAGCATAGTGCCCCCTGGAACACCCAGTTACCCCCACAAGGAGCCCACGGAGGAACAGCAGCCGCGCGCCAGGACTCGGTGCGACAACGGCCTAAGTCAGCCAGGGCCGCGAGCCCCTATGACCCGGAGCCAGCCCGCCGTCGCCATAGCAGGAATACTGCACTACCTTTCGGGCGAGCCTTCTCCAACCAGTTTAGGGATGGAGCTGTCTGTCCAGCTCCTGCCAGCACCCCCAAGGAGATGGCCGGTAGCTGCTCCCGCCTTCGCCAAGAAGGTGTCTTCTTTCTTGAGATGGCCAGTAGCCACTTAGCCCCTCGCTAAGGAATTGGCCAGTAGACGACCTGAGGGTAACCAGGAGACGGCCGGTAGCCACTCCCACCTTCACCAAGAAAGTGTCCTTCCGGAGACGGCCAGTAGCCGCTCCAAACCCCTCCTGCAGGAGTTGGCCTGTAGCCGCTCCCACCTTTGTCAGATGGCCTGTAACCGCTCCGAAGGCATTCCCCCAGAGACAGCCTGTAGCCGCTCGCCCCTCGCTAAGGAGACGGCCGGTAGCTGCTCTGAGGGTAATGAGGAGACGGCCTGTAGCCACTCCTGCCTTCATCAGACGGCCTGTAGCCACTCCGAAGGTGTTCCCTTTGAGACGGCCTGTAGCTGCTCCAACCCCCTCCTGAAGGAGTCAGCCTGTAGCCGCTCCTGCCTTCGTCAGACGGCCTGTAGCCACTCCGAAGCCCCTGGGTTTGCTGTCAGTTACTCACCCTCTCAGGCCATGGCCAGTAGCTGGGCCTTGGGGGGTTGTAGCTGCGCCCCTGGGAAGCCATGGCCAGTAGCCGGGCCTTGGGGGCCTTGGGGTCTTGTAGCTGCGCCCCTGGGAAGCCAAGGCCAGTAGCCGGGCCCTACGGCCGGAAGTGGCTGAGAGCCGCCCCGCCGCCCCAGCCTGACGCCAGTTCCCCGACCCCCGACGCAGAGGGCATAGAGGAGTATTGGAGAGGCCCTACAGCTTCCCCTGGCCTCTGCACCCTACGACTGGGTCTGGAGGAGACACATCTGATGGACCCCGATGCAGACCGGTGCCGCAGCCCCTCCCTGTCAGCGCCGCCCAGCCCTGGGGACCACAGCCCTAGGGAACCCCGGACCCTCCCCAGAACGCCCAGGCGGGAACTCCCTACACCTCGACGGCGGAGGACCTCCACTTCCACCAGGAGCCTGAACGAACAATTCAGGCAGTTGTTCGGCCCCAGTCCTGAGGGCCACACTCCTGTCCCCAGCCTGGAGAGTACGGGCCCCTTCGCCACCCGCAGCCCTGGACGAGAGCAGACGCCCCTGCACGTTATCCCGTGTCCCCTGAACACGGCATCCCCTGGCGGTGCCCCAGCTCCGACAGTAATAAACCTGGGTTGCCCCTCCGCCACACTCCTGCCGCTGGACGAACCATAGTGACAGTGACTGTGAAATAATAGTGGTAAAGCAATGACGAGGTGGAAAAGTGAATTAATAGTAATAGACCCAAGTGTTAGTGAAGCAGAATAGACACAGTGGAATGGTAATGGTCTAACAGTGACGAGGCGGAACAGTGAATGGTTAATAATGGACCTAAGTGCTAGTAAGAAAGACCGACGCAGTATATTCACCCTACAGTAATAAGAGAAACCCTCAAGCAGTGGAGTTTGTAACAATAATTAATCAAAAGTCCCTTGCAAGTAGAAAATAACAAAGCAAACACGCTACCAGTAAACTCCGCCTCATACTACCATAATCAGAATTAGACCCCAGTGCCTCACACCCTCCCCCCCCTAGTGAGTAACATCTCTAACCTCTCCAAGCGCTTAGAGACCTTGGACTATACTAATTCAGAATATGCCGCCTCGAGTGTTGTTTTCACTGTAATCTACGACAGTATCCTGCGAGATGCTATTAACCCTATCTAGATAGAAGTGTTTATAGTCGCCCAGTATATTGTGTCTGTAACATCTGCTGATTTCCCTTGTCTGACTGAGTAATACATGTGTAAGGTTATTGCCTGAGTTTTTGTGTCCTGCCTCTCTCCTATTTGTTTAAGCCCCGGTCTCGAAAGAGGACCCCGCTACACGTTAGGTGCTTTAAGTACAGAAAGCCGAACCCAAAACACGTACCATTACAGATGCATATCAAGATAAAACAAGAGAAATACAGGGAAAAGAAAATATTAATGAAATACTTAAACAGAGTAAATTAGAACTAGTAGCAGAAAAAGTAAGAAAAATTTTTTAAAGAAGAGATGCAATTGTACAAATGAGGAAAGAGTATAACAAATAAAAACCAGTATGAGGAACAAGGATAAGAGAAGGAGGGGTGAAGGTAAAAAAAAAAAAAAAAAAAAACGAAAACACTCATGAAAGCAGTCATCAGTCAGAAGACAAGCTCCTGGATGGGAGAAGGCACCACCACCACCACCACCAACAACTGACTGGTTGGAAAACAGTCCCAATTGAACTCAGCAGTGACTCACTCGAGGAAGCTTCTGAGGGGTTCGACGCCGGTAGTACCACCTGCAGGGGAAGGATCCTGCCCAGACGAGGCCTAGATGTGACCAGGACTGGTGACATACATTATTCAGTTTGGGGATGGCACTGGCTTTTCAATAGCCCTCAGTGCCTCACTGACGCCACTACTACCTCACCTTTTGGGAAGTACTGCGATGAGGAAGAAACTCGACCTTTGGGTGGTGGTTCTTTGGTACATCTGAAGATCTCGGTTAAGAACCTCCCCAGTTATTGAGCCACCAAGAAGGGATGACACTTTTTGGCGAATGGAAGGTGACCTGCCGCCATACCCACTCCAGGAATGACCCGTCCATCAGGTTTGGGAAAATCGGGCCTATGTTGCTAGATCTAGAAGTCACAGCCCTGGTGGGCAAACTTCGACCCATGGACTGCAATTTCTCGTTGCTGCTATAGGCGTCCCAGATCCTTATTCGATTCACAGCCTCAGGGGCACAGTGTCACATGCAGTGAGCACAGCTGCTGCACTGAGGACCTCTGCCATCCCGGGTAATATATGGGCATGTATCATTCCCAGTAAGTGAATATATGCCACCAGTTCTCCACTGTTGCATTTGCCATTAACCTGGTCACATTAGGCTGTCCTATAGCAGCAAAACTTTGTATTCCATGTGCAGCAGCTACCATCCTTTTAAATCAGGTGAGGCAGAGCGTCAGACATGTTCTTGGAGTTCCAAGTACATGTTCTTGGAGTTCCAAGTGTTACATGTGTGGTGGGGTCCACAGGGTGTGTCTCGGCAATGCCCTGTGTACTTGGAGGTTCGTGAAATGTACAACTCCCTGCATGGCGATGGTATGTCCTTAGTGGACATCAACAGGAGACTTCAAGAGCTGCACTCCATGTCTCGACATTCTATGATATCCAACCCATCAGTGCCTCTCATGCTTCCCCCGGATGCCATTGTAAAGGAAGGGGCAAGCTACACCAGTGTCACCAAAAACAGGTATGATATACTGGCCAATTAGGATCAGGGTATAGCCCTGAGCAGGTAGGAGACAAGGTGAGGGTCTCCACTAATCTGCCGTCTCAGGCTGAGATCCTGATCCACACCAGTGATTCTGCTGGAAGAAGGGCACCTATCCCCCAGTGACTACCTCGTCAATGACGTCAGGCCCGTTCACTGGTTTCTAAGGAGCTACAGTGGGATCGGTATCCCCACCCCAGCCAATGATACCCAGTCTCCTGTCCCTTCTGCCAGACCTCAGAAAGCTGCCAACCAAACAACTGGCTCCACCCTGCTTCCAGTCAGTGCTACTACCAAGACACTGCCCAACCGAGTGTTGGCGACAGAGCATGTACTGGTAGAACCTTCTTTGTCTTGCTAACCAAAGCTCTGGATTTGTATTAATGGGGATGGTCATTCACACTTTTGACTCAAGCTACTCACTCTTCTAACATCAACATGCCAGCCATAACAAGTCTGACTGTCATGCTATGGAATGCGAGGTCAGTGGTGCGTAAGATCCAGGATTTTAAATTATTAATGGCCGCTACAGTCCCTTGTGTGGTGGGAGTCTGCGAGACCTGAATTCAACCCCACTTGCGATTCCACTTGGGAGGCTACCCTATATTTCGTTCTGACCGTCCTCAGAGAAGGGGTACAGGCCTGTTAATAGCTTTGCTGGAGGTCTCAAAGTGTGCAATTACCACTCATCCCTTTTCCTGGCGATCAGTTGGAGATGTTAGCTCTCAGGGTGGCCCTGTGCTCAGGCTGGACAATGAATTTCCTCTGCTGTAACCCATGCAGGACGTCACCCGGGAGGAGTTTCTACACTACTTGCACCAGCTGCTGGTCCCGTCGTTAATCATGGGTGACTTCGGTGCCCATCACAGCCGCTGGGACCTCACCCAAGATGTCGCCAATGCCACTAGATCTTCAGGCTCTTTAGGATCTCTCTCTCCTCTAGGTTTCAGCACATGTTCTGGATCTCGCACTGCGAGGGCTACGGTGTTGGACCTCTGGCTCAGGGATGCCATTTTTCAACACCTCCAGGCAGAGGGCAGCGATCATCTATCACTGTTCTGCAGCTTTCTTCGGTTGTCACCAAAGCTGTCCAGTGTGAGTCGGCCTCACTGGAGGCTGCAGGGTGACAAATGGGTTGCTTCCACAATCGAGCTATCTGGATGCTTGCCAGGAAGCTGGCTGTCTCCAGGATTGCCTGCCCAGGAATTTTCTCATGTTAGTGGAGGCAGGTAGGGAGTTGGGTCTTTTGGCAGTCATCTTGTAGTTGCTCACTGCAGGCGGGGATTCCGTGATTGACAGAGGCTCGTGCTGTAGCAATCAAAGTCCATAGTCAAGCCTAGCATGCAAGTCAACACCCATGCAAGGCTCTGGGGAAATGATACTGCCGCCTGGATGCTGCAAGCACCCTGACAATCTTGTCAGAAAAGAGGATGCCCTGGAATTCCTTCTATGCAAGCCACACTCTCTCTCCAAGTTCTCCATTCTGATTTGGCAGTTCTTGAAGGCGATGGCTGGTCGCCAAACCACATAATCCTACCCCCTCTATCATGGGAGTATTGACCTACCAGATGACTTGTCAAAGGCAGAGTTCTTATCATCATTTTTCAAACTCAGTTTAGCTTCCCACCTCCCGTGCACTTATCATCTAGCTATGAGGAGATACAGCTGAGTATCTCAGCACCACTTGCCTCTGACCTGGGTTGCCCACTCTATGCCTTTGAGCTAACCAGAGTGCTGGCAACCCTACCTTCTGGTTGGGCTGTGTCCCCAGACGTGGTTTCCAGTGAGTACCTTCGACACTTTCCTCCTCAGCTACAAGACATCCAGATGCAGGGGTTGGCCCTTTGCACCCGACTTAGCCCATCAAGTCCAGACGGCCCTTGTTAGTCTGAGCTCTCCAAGTATTGAACTCTGTCACTCCAATGTCCTCCCCGTCAGCCAGTGACGTCAGTACCTCCTACCTCTCCTTGGTGGGACCTCCCAAGCATGGTCTCATTTCAGCTTACAGAGTCCTTCAGTAAGTCCCGGGATGGACAGCTCGCCCTCAAGTCTTTCGGGAGCTGGCATCCACCACTTATGCGGGACACCTGGAAATACACATAGACAGCATACACTCCTCAGCCCTACAGCACCAGTGGATGCAGTATATATAGCAGATACCTCCATTTGTCAAATTTGGCAGTTGGATGGCTACCATAGTACCATTGTAGCAGAACTCTTTGTTATCCTAAGACCCTAGAATTCCTCAACTCCCAGTTCCAGCCTCAGAAGGTGCTGCTATACACTGACCATTCATCATCTCTTCACCTCATAGTTTCTCTACATCCTCAATCGGCAAGACACTTGACACAAGACATCCAAGCCTTACTTCGGCACCTTCTATGCAGGAGCTGGGAAATCCTCATTTAGTACATCCCATCTCATGTTGGCATCAGGGGCATAGAGATTGCAGATGCACAGACAGCCTTGTCATCATTATCATTCTCAAAACCTCTACCTCTCTCGGAAACTACACACCATCGTCTCCTGGTAGCCACTTGCAGGGCAGCCTGGGACAGGGTCCACCTCCCCCGCACAACACTGGGGTCATACCACATGGATTCATCTAACCACCCTTGGGCCCGTGTATCTTCCGGTGTCCTGAACGTGGCACTCACCAGAATGAGCACATTAGTCTGGCTTTCCATCTACACTACCTCAGACTAGTTCCGGACCCTCACTGCCAATGGTGTAGAGACCAAGATGAGATCATAGCCCACTTCATATTTTTTTTTTATGCAAGGAAGAAGGAACCAAAGGCCACGGGCCTGCAATTATTGTTCCTTCCAAGAGAAAAACAAAATACAAGAGAGAGCCAAATTCAAGATCCGATCATTTCGAGATGCCTGGACACACTGCGTTTGAAAGACTGGAGATCATAGGAAGCAGGAAATACAGACAGAGGGAGACAGTTCCAGAGCTGACCTGTTGCATAAATGAAGGACTGAGAGTAAAGGTTGACTCTTGCATTAGAGAGTTGGACAGAAAAGAGATGAGAGTTTGCTGCTAGACGGGTGCTATGCGCCAGTCGTAGAGGTGGAGGAATGCATGCAGACGGTTCAGAGGAGCAGTGACCATTGAATTAACGATAGAAAAGAGATAAAGATGCAACAGTGTGGTGAAGAGACAGAGATTGAAGGGAGTCAGTAAGAGGAGGAGAGTTAATGAGACGAAAAGTCTTTGACTCCACCTTATTGAGAAGAGCTGTATGTGGGGAGCCTCCCCACACATGAGAGTTGTACTCCACACAGGGGCGGATAAAACCCATGTATAGGGTCAACAATTGTGCAAGGGTAAAGAAGGAATGGAGTCGGCTTAGCACACCTAATCTCTTGGAAGCAGATTTTACAAGAGATGTGATATGATCTTTCCAAGATAAGTCACGAGCAAATGAAACCCCAGGCATGTTCAAGGATGATGCAGGATTAAGCTGAATATTATTAAACGTTAGTGGGTATGCCTGTGGAAGATTTTGTCGGGTTGATAGGTGTAAAAACTGAGTCTTTGATGCACTGAAAACAACCAGATTATTTTTACCCCAGACAGAGATACGAGCGAAGTCGGACATTAGGCGTGCCATAGCCTCATCCCTTGTTTATTGAGGTAACTGCTGAGATAGACGTTGCGGGAACCGAGTGGAAAGGTGAAGGGTGGAGTCATCAGCGTAAGAGTGGATAGGGTTAGATGTACAGCTTAGAAGGTCATTGATAAATAAAAGGAAGAGAGTTGGTGATAGGACAGAGCCCTGAGGAACACCACTGTTAATAGATCGAGGAGAAGAACGATGGCCGTCTACAACAGAGGCTATAGAACGACCAGAAAGGAAGCTAGAGATGAAGGCACAGAAAGAAGGATAGAAACTGTAAGAGGGCAGCTTGGAAATTAAAGATTTATGCCAGACTCGATTGAAAGCCTTTGAGATGTCAAGTGCAATGGCAAAGCTTTCGCCAAAGTCCCGAAAGGAGGATGACCAGGAGTCTGAAAGGTAGGTGAGAAGATCGCCAGTGGAGTGTTCCTGACGGAACCCATAATGACGATCAGAAAGAAGATTGTGATGGGAAAGATGCTTTAATATTTTTCTATTGAGAATTGACTCGAAAACTTTTGAGATACAGGATGTTAAACAATTGGACGATAGTTAGAGGGTTGGGAATGGTCACCCTTCTTTGGGACTGGCTGAATGAGAGCATACTTCCAGCAAAAAGGGAAGGTACAAGTTGATAGACAAAGGCAAAAGAGTTTGCCTAGGCAGGGTGTAAGCACAGAAGCACAGTTCTTGAGAACTACAGGAGGGACTCCATCAGGCCCATATGCCTTATTAGTACTGAGGCCTGTGATGGCAGAAAATACATCAGCTGAAGAAATTTTAATGTCAGGCATGAGGTAGTCAGAGGGGGGAAGTGATGGAGGAACAGCACCGGAATTGTCTAAGGTGGAACTGGAGAAGAAAGTCTGATCAAAGAGATCTGCTTTATCAATAGAAGAAATAGCTACAGAGCCATCAGAGTAGAAAAAAGGAGGGAAGGATGATGAGGTAAAGTTGTTAGAAAGGTTTTTGGCAAGGTGCCAGAAGAAGCGGGAAGAATTCGAGTTGGAGAATTTTGAGCATTTTGTACAGATGAAATTATTTTTAGCACTGCGAAGAACAGACTTAGCACGATTCCCAGCAGAAACGTGTAAATGATGTGATTCAGGGGTGGGTTGGTTCTGGTACCTTTATAGGACATCTCCTTGTTGCGGACAGCATTAGAACAAGCATGATTAAACTAAGGCTTTCTTGCATTAGTCAAAGGAAATGAGAAAGGAATGTATGCTTCCATGACCGAGAGAATAACCTCCGTAATTCGCAAGGCACACTCAGATGGTTTCCGGCCATGGAAGCAATAATCATTCCAGGGGAAATCAAAGAAGTACAAAAATCCGAGTCTGCAGCTCCAAAGTGCCACAGACGGCGTTTCTTTGGAGGGTCCACAGGCCGTACCACAGAGATAGGACAGGTTAAGGTGATAAGGTTGTGATCGGAGGAGCCCAATGGAGAGAAAAGATTACCAGCGTAAGCAGAAGGATTAGTTGTAAGGAAAAGGTCAAGTATGTTGGAGCTCTTTCCAAGGCGGTCAGGGATACGGGTAGGGTGTACAGCTGCTGTAGGTCATTAAGAATAGAAAAGATGTAGGCTTGTTCACCAGGTGGATCAGTTAGAGGAAAGGAGAGCCAAAGGTGGTGGTGAACGTTGAAATCTAGAATGGAGATTTCAGAGAAAGGAGAAATGAATAGAATGTGTTCCATCGTAGAAGTAAGATAGTCAAAGAATTTTTGATAGTCAATAGAATTAGGAGATAAGTACACAGCGCAAATATATTTAGTCAGAGAATGACAGGAAAGCCGAAGCCAGAGTGTAGAGAATTCAGAAGAATCGCGTTCTGGAACACGAGAGCAAGATAAGTCGTTGCGTATATATACACAACAGCCACCCTTGGCTTTGAAATGAGTATAGAGAAAGTAGGAGGATACAAAAAAGGGTCTGCTGTCATTTGCCTCAGACAGCTGAGTCTCAGTTAGCAAGAGAAGGTGAGGTTAAGAGAAGAAGAGGTGGTGCTCAGCAGAGCGAAAGTTAGAGGAAAGGCCGCGAATGTTGCAGAAATGAAGAAGAAGTGAGTCAGACAGTGGTTCCAGGCAGCTCGAGTCGTCACCGGGAGAGGGGCCGGAGGTGGGGGCAATTATGGTCTTCCCTCCCTAGGGACTCCGAGGCCACGTGTTTTGCTGCCATTTTTTTTTTTTTTTTTTTTTTTTTACTTTGGAAAAGGAAGTGTAGTGTGTACTGTGCATGTAGTTTGGTGATGATAGAGAAACTTGTATTGGAGAGCATGCTGGCCTACTTTCTGTGTTTGTATGATGGGAGAAGTAGCCTTCTCATTTGCTGAGGAAGCAAGCCTCCTCAATCAACTTTAGTTGTGTTATGCATACTCGTAGCTATTTTTTTTCTTTTATATAGTTATTTATACTGTACAGTGCAGTTCATAGTATTACAGTGTCTGACTTGAATGATGATTTTGTGAGGACTTTATATATATATATATATATATATATATATATATATATATATATATATATATATATATATATATATATATATATAATCACCATCCACTCACTCGATGTAGTGCTGCTTTGGGTGTCTGCCCTTTCCCCTCTTCGTTCCTTTTCTGTCTTTTGTTCCTTTATTCTTTCCTCTTCCTTCTGCCTAGGCCTACGGGTGACATTATACTCCCACTTCGGGCTTTCTGTCCTTCATTCTTTCCTCTTCCTTCTGCTTATGGGTAACTACACTGAGTTACAAGACAAATGGTTTCCTGTACACCAGGAAACAGTTTACTACGCTGGGTGGTAACCATATAACCAAATTATGGCACCTAGTGGTTTAGTGGGTAATTAAGGTGCTCCAATCGGATTGAACCCGTGTAGGTTTATATCAAAGGGGTGGTGGTTGGGGTTTATTGCTCATGTAATGCCAATCAGGGATGAGTGAGGCTGGTCACTCTCATCTTAAGTGACATGAGCAAACTGCCTAGCCCCGGGCTTCTACGCTCCTCATGGGGCTGCGTAGGACTGGATGATGGATATATATATATATATATATATATATATATATATATATATATATATATATATATGTGTGTGTGTGTGTGTGTGTGTGTGTGTATTGAAATATCGACCGTGGCAACCAAGCACCACCGGGACATGGCGACACCACCCCCAGGAGGAGACCACAGAAGGGCTCTGAGGGCGCGTGTCTTACCAAGGGAATATGGACCTATGTCCCCAACTACCTTGCGCCCATATTTCCCGGACCAGACCCAGCGGGAATGTTGCAGTCCGAGTACATTACCCTCCAACTGGACCAGCCCTCAACAGGTTCGGGGTGGGGCTGAATACTCAGTTCCTAGTAGCACCCCTGTGAGGGCCTGTAGCCACATGAAACAAGTGACAGCCTCTAGCCGCACGTATAATGTGATGGCCTGTAGCTGCACGAGCCAAGTAATGGTCTCTAGCCGTACAAGAACAGAGACGGCCCCTTGCTGCTCAATTGCTGCCTACCCCCCCTCTCCTGCAGAAACTGGTGACGGTCTCCAGCCACACTTGGGGAGAGAAGGTAACACCCCCCCTCCTTCTGCAGCTGCCTCCAGGAGTAGGACACCGGTGACGGCCTGCAGCCGCACCAGCAGATAGACGATGGCCTCTGCCCGCATCTCGACTGTACGTCACTCCCCGTGCAGGCCAAACAAGTGATGGCCTCTAGCTGCACCCGTGGTCAGGTGACAGCCTCCAGCCACACCTCACCCACAGTCCTGCCAGGAAGTTGGGACCCGGTGATGGCCTCCAGCTGCACCGACATGAAAGGGATGGCCTCCAGCCACCCTCCTCTTGTTGTCCATGGAACCTCGGCAATGGCCTCTAGCTATGCCAGAGAGAGACACGCCAACCAAAGTCTCTCATTCCCTGAGACTTCCCCTATGGAGGATGACCCTTGCTTGGCTCACCCCTCCTGTAGCCGAGTGAGACACTCCTCCGTTTCTCTCCACAGAGGCAGCCCCCAGGAGCAGCCTTCCTGCCTGGAAGAAATGTGGCAAGGCCCCGTGTTGTCCCTGGGAGTGTGTCCAGTCCAGCCGGCGCCTGTGGGAGATAACCAGCTGACGGACTCCTGTCGGAGGCAACGCCACAGCCCAACCCTGAAGGCAGCCTGACGAGAGGGAGACTGCAGATGCCGGACTCCACGAGATGCCCCTGTAACCCCGGGGCATGACCTCCCCAGCCCTGGACGACGGCGACCTCCTCCCCAGGGTGGGCTCAGACAAGTGCCCCTATTCGAGCTGTTTGGCCCAAGCCCCGAGGACCAGACTACCCAGCAAGGCTCCACGAGCAGAAGACCTTTCACCACGCCCACCCGCAGCCCACAGAAGATGATGTCACCCTTGAGCGTCGTTCCATGGCCCTTACGAGAAGGGATACCGGACGGGACCCCTCCAACACCTGGCTGACACCTGCAGGCCACCTGACTCTTGCAGCCCAATCAGAGTCCTCCGGCCTGCCCAGTGTAACAGTGACTGACTAGTGCATATTGTGATATCAGTACTCATGTTATATACAGTGCCTAACTAGTGTTCTAGTGATTGAACAGTAGAGCCTGTTTTCTATATTCATATTGTGTACTGTGTCTAACTTGTGCCCCTATCACCGCATAGCATATGGCGTTATACTTATATTCATATTGTGTACTTGGGCCCAAATAACATACTTTGTGAGACCTACCCTCACCTTGTGTACAGTTTCCATCTAGTGCCCTTACGACTGGGTACTATACTGCGTGATACTGACACCACACAATCTAGTCAGTGCCCTCTAGTCTGTCTAGTGCATTTGATACTGAATAGTGGATTGTGTGTAACTCACATTCATATTGTATACTGGGAGTTGTAATTAAGATAATACACGTGTAAGGTTGTTGTCCAGAGATTTTATGTCCTGCTCTTCTCGTTGTGTGTTCTAGCTTCTGTCTTGAAACAGGACCCCGGCTCTATAGCTGGTGTTTCTAGGACGAGAAGTCGGCCTAAAAACACCTAGCATACCACTGGTGGCCAGCGGTGGTTCTTGACCCAGGCAGAATACAGGGAGGAGCAAAACAGGGACAACAGCAAAACGGCAACAAAACCTCATGTGCAATTACCTAAATTCGACCTGGAACAATATAACATACACACATACCTATCCATAATCAAACTGCTGCTAGACATAGGGTTCGAGGATGACAAACAGAAAATAGCAGTCACCCTGCCTTCCCTGGGCAAAGCAGTAGCCAGTATCGCACCCAAGATTGTCCTGGAGCTGACATGGGCGAATTTTACCCAAATAGTGATTCAGGCCATCACATCATCACTGGGGAGAGTTGTGGCACTGTCAAAACTCGACAACTTAACCTACGACGGAAACCTAGACGAGACACCCATCCAGGCCAGGTGACTTGTCACTGCCGCATACCCAGAAACTGATGTAGCAACCCGGGAACAACACACATTCAACACACTTCTAAGGGTTCTCCCCAGTGTTATCAAGGAACATTTTACAATACACGACCCTATGCGGTCTTAGATAAAGATATCTAGCTCATTCGACGCCTCCTAACCTTGCGCTCCACCTCACAACAGATCAACGTCATCAGCAAATTCCCCACCCAAAGATCAGCACCACACCACAAACCACGGCCACCCTCAGCCCACACAACCCCATGCCAACACCCAAACTACCCAGGGCGCACCCCACCAACAAGCGCCACAACCCCAAGGAGAACCAGAATTTGATTCCCATTAACCTGTGGGAATTCTAAGCCTGCAGCCACAGATGTCCACTCCACGGCATCAGAGAACAACTAAAGGCTCCCCGACACAGACCAGTCACCCAGGGGGTACGGAAAGTGTCCTCCGTAGATAACGAGGGGCCCCGAGGATGACGCCATACCAACCGGGGACACTGACCCCAGGGAAATGGAACTAGAGGAAGATGAGTTCCCACAACAGCTGGATTTTTAGGCCCACCCTTGCATCTCCCCACGGTGGCACAGGCCACCTCTCAGAAATGCCACCCCCCAGTCTACGACAATATGAGAATGAATGGGGTAAAAGTGAGGTTATTGGTCGACACGGGAGCGGCCAGATTCTGCCTGTACAGCCATTTTTACTCCCATCATAAGTTGGCTTTTGGCCCACTTTTCCCTACGTCAGCTCATCTCGTGGATGTGGGGGATGGCCGGCCCCCTGGGAAACCTGGGCCCTACACACCGACACCCACCAACAAGTCTATACTCAGCACAAGTTCATTGTATTTGACTCGTCTTGCCATGCATATGATGGTTACCTGGGACTGGACCTCCTGCAGAAGTTATGCACGAACATCGATTGTCACAAGCGACAGCTTGAGTTCCAGAAGCCCCCGGACCCCCTACCCCCCAGCCCCTGTGCACGTCCAGGCCCCCCACTCCATCCCACCACCCTCCTCTCCCTTCCCTTTTTCCCCCAGCTCTTCCTCCAACCCACCCCCCACACCCCACCTTCCCCCAGTACAAGGCTTGGCTGCATCTGAACAGGTCTACTGGCGCCCCTGTCCTGTTCTCCCCCAACCTACCACCCGGGACCCTGTCGACCTGTCTGCTGTCCCCCACCTTTCTTCCCTCCCACATTGCAGCAGTCAGAATAGCCAACATCTCCACCACCCCCCTCACGCTACCTAAGGGATTAGTTGTAGGAGAGGTGGAAGAGGCCGAGCCCTGTGCCACCCCCCCATTCCCCCCATGCCACCCTACCCCCCCATACCTCAACATCTCTTACCTCACCAGGCGGATAGCCTCCGCTGCCTTCTCTTGGACTTCCAAGACCTCTTTGCGTCAGGCCCTACCAACATCGGCCACACCACCTACTTGACGCATGAAATACACACCACAGAACCACCCAGTCACCAACCATCCCCGTGAAAAAATCTAAAACAATGGGGTGAGGAAGACCAGCAGGTCCAGGAAATGCTCAATGCCGGTGTTGTATCACCCTCCACCAGCCCTTGGTCCTCCCCCGTCATCCTCGTCAAGAAGAAAGATGGCACCATGCATTTTTTCCATGGACTACCGCTGATTGAATGACGTGATCACCAAGGACGCCACCCCCCTTCCCAGGATAGATGACTCCCTTGGCTCCCTGTATGGAGCCTCTTGGTTCTTCACCTTAGACCTCCAATCAGGATATTGGCAAGTCCCCGTACACCCCAAGGACAGGGGAAAACTGCGTTTTCCACTAGCAGTGGGAAACATTATGAGTTCAACGTTCTACCATTTGGACTCCGCAATGCCTCCGCCACCTTTTCCAGATTAATGGAGTCTGTCCTAAGTGGCCTCGCCTGGGAAATCTGATAGGGAATACCCGGACAACATAATCATTTTCAGCCAAACATGGGCCAACCAACTCCAATACCTCAGGAAAGTCTTTTTACGCATCCGCCCTGTAGGCCGACCTCAAGCTCAGGCCCTTCAAATGCATCCTGGCCGCATGAGCCGTCACCTTCCTGGGGCACAACATCTCTAAGGAAGGGATTTCACCCGACCCCGACAAGCTGCGTTCAATCACAGACTTCTCCCTACCCCGTGACGTTCATGAAGTCCGCACCTTCCTGGGCCTTACATTGTACTATCAGCATGCCATAAAAGGGTTTGCAAACATCACCAAGCCCCTCCATGAGTTGACCAAAAATGGCGAGCCTTTTACCTGGACCGATTAATGGAGAGACACTTTCCACGAACTAAAGAGCAAACTCAGCACTGCCCCGGTCGTCACCTTCCCCAACTACATCCTAGCCTTCCATCTATATACTGACATTTCGTTGATAGCAGTCGGCACTATCCTCGCCCTGGTACAGGAAGGGTGAGAGCACATCATCGCCTGTGCCAGCTGCACCCTCAACCAAGCCAAAAGGAACTACGCCGCCACCAAACGAGAGTGCCTGGGCATCGTCTGGGTGCTGCAACACTTCCGGGCTTACCTATTGGGTATGAACGTCACCATCATCACCGACCACCAATCACTTCATTGGCTACTGTTATCTAACACACACAATGCCCAGCTTATTAGACGAAGGGAAACTCTGGAGGAGTTCAACTACAAGATTTCCTATTGCCCCAGCAAACTGCACACCATCTCCGATGCTCTATCTCAACTGCCAATCAACTCAATCCACAGCGAACTGGAACTCCTACAACAGTGGCACAACAAAGATCGACCCCACTGGATGCCACCACACCTGATCTCTAAACTCCACCAGTAGGGCGACCACCTATTTACATAGTCGGGACATATCGTGCTCGACCCCAAAACCACCCTAGACACCTTGATGCACCTCCAATCTAAAAACAGTATTCACCTGGGCATCAAGAAATTGTTGCAAGTATTCAACGATCCCTATTGGACCCCTAACCTCTCCAACCTGGCCAAAGTCTTGCCGGGCCTGCGCATTAGGCAAGGACACCACCTGCACATCAGGCCTATCGGGGAGCATCACCGCTCACAAACCCTGGCAATTACTATCCATGTATGTAGTGGACCCCATATCACCCAAATCTGGCTACAGGTATATCATCACCTTCATGGACACCTATTCAAAATTTCTCATTGCCTGCCCGGCCAAGGAACACCACGCGGTTGCTGTGGCTGATGCCCTCATCCACCACGTCTTCCCTTATTTCGGGCTTCCTCAAGCCCTGAACTCAGGCAATGCCCCTGAGTTCACCAGTGCCGTATGGCAAGAACTCGCTAACATCTTTGGCTACCGCATCTCACACTCCTCCTCATACTGGCCCCAAGGGAAAAGAATATGTGAAAGGCGCCATCGCACCCTCACGAACCAGGTGTGGGACTGAATAGAAGAAACGAAAAATGAGGACTGGCTGGCCCACGTCAAAATTGTTCAGTGGGGAATCAATTCCTGCCCCCGGGACGACAGTATATCTCCCCATGAAAGGGTATTCGGGGAAGACCCCATCCTCCTACCTCTACAACAGCACCTGCAGCACCCCACCACGTCCCCCATGTCCAACCCTCTTCACCACCTCAAGAGGTGATTGCACTACCTATGGAAAAATCTAGACCTACAGCCAGACACTGCTCCCTCCAGCCCCTATGAGCCGGGTGACTCGGTCGTGGTAGCATAGCTACCCACACCCAACAAAGTCTCCCCATGCTTTATGGGTCCATACACTATCACTCACATCCTGAACCCCTACCAGGTCACCATAGACTATCACAACAACACATATCGGAATCGCCATGTGCGCCCGTTCCCGACCACCACTGCCCCACGAAAAGACCCCACTCCCCCTATCACCCCCACTATCTCACCACCACCTGCCACTCCAGATCCCCCATCAGACTCATACCATTGCTATATTACACCATCCTCCTCCCTGCCCTCCTCCTCCACTCCTTCCCCGCCAGCCCACTCCCCTGCTGCACCTCACACCTTCTCGCCCACCACCTCACCACCGCCAGAAATCTAACCACCCAACCCAGGGACCCCAAGTCCACCCCCACTGTAGCACACCCACAGCCTCACACTCTACCCACTGCCACCTCCACCCCCGCACCATCCCCCACACCCCCCACACCTCGCTCTTCACCCACAACCCACTGCACACCTCAAACACAGTCTGCCACCACTACCCACACCATCCCGTCATCAAACACCCGGAGATCACGCCCAATCCCGACACCACGAGGCCGCTCTCCCCCCTAGCCAACCAACACCCACCCTCAAGACCACCATCACCCTCTCCAGCAGCCTTTCACGCCCACCAGCCAGATACTCCACCACACCTTCCCCTATTCTCCCCACCTCGCCTACACCACCAGGTCAAACAACCCCTACCTCTCAGATCCCCAACACAACCCCCATAACACTCATGCCACACCAAACCCAGTGGAAACATCCACCCGCTCCTATCCCCAGGGAAAACAGCCGCACCTGTCCTCAGTGACCGCGGTGGCTCAACCGGTAGAGAGGTGGCGTGCGGTCCTAACGGACCCAGGTTCAAATCCCGGCTGGGGCAGGGAACAGTTTAAGGATTTGAATTTCATTAAATCAGGCTTTACTGACCTACCAGAAGACCCGCCGACATGTCGTAAAAATACCCCCGCTAATACCAATACACCAGTCCTGTATGAGACAGCCCTAGCATGTATTCAATATGGACGGTGGGTGTTAGCATCAAAGTGGTGACATGTAGAGGTGTATAGTATGTAGGAGGACTGCTGGGCCTTGATAGCAGGCTGTGAAGCCTATGCCCAGAGTCAGACACATAAAAAAAAAAAAAAAAATCATCTCACCGGTCGCCAGCATTCAGCTGAGATACTCCGAACACCGACCACCACTAGCCATGAAAGTACGGCGTGTCGCCTGGGCCCCAACCTACGGAAGGAAGCAACGTGTCTGTGGGCCCAACCACCTCCTTCAACTCCTTCAGACAACACATCAAGTCTCCACCCTCTACATCACCTATGCCCCTCACCACGACCCGAAACTAGCCACCTCACACTGAACCACACTCCTCCAGCACCTGACACCGGCCCACAGTGCCACCACCACCGATACCTACTATCTCCAGCCACAGGGACGTGCCTTTTCCCTCCAAGATGGTGGGTGAAATTATCAACTGTGGCAACCAAGCACCACCGGGACATGGTGACACCCCCCCCCCCAGGAGGAGACCTTGGAAGGGCTCTGAGGGTGCGTGCATTGCCAAGGCAGTGTGGACCTATGTCCCCGACTACCTTGTGCCCTTATTCCCCGGAACAGACCCAGCGGGAATGTCGCAGTCCCCATACATTACCCTCCAACCAGACCAGCCCTCAGCAGGTTCAGGGTGGGGATGAATACTCAGTCACTAGTAGCACCCCTGTGATGGCCTGTAGCTGCACATATAACGTGACGGCCTGTAGCCACACGAAACAAGTAACGGCCTCTAGTTGCACACATAACGTGATGGCCTGTAGCTCCATGAGCCAAGTGACAGTCTCTAGCCACACAAGAAGAGATGGCCTCTAGCCACTCAATTGCTGCCAACCCCCTCTCTCCTGCAGAAACCGGTGACAGCCTCCAGCTGCACTCAGGGAGAGAAGGTAATGCCCCCTCTCCTTCTGCAGCTGCCTTCAGGAGTAGGACACTGTTGATGGCCTCCGGCCACACCAGCAGGCAGGTGATGGCCTCCACCTGCACCTCGACTGCACGTCACTCCCATGCAGGACACCGGTGACGGCCTCAAGCCACACCCTTGATCAGGTGACAGCCTCCAGCCATACCACGCCCACAGTCCTGCCAGGAAGTCGGGCCCTGGTGACGGCCTCCAACCACACCAACAGGAAAGGGACGGCCTCCAGCCGCCCTCCTCCTGTTGCCCAAGGGACCTCGGTGATGGCCTCTAACTGACGCCAGGAGCGGCATGCCAACCAAAGTCTCTCATCCCCTGGGACTTCCCCTATTGAGGATGACCCTTGCTTGGCTCACCCCTCCTGTAGCCGAGCAGAATGCTCTTCCATTTCTCTCCACAGAGGCAGCCCCCAGGAGGAGCCTTCCTGTGTGGAAGAAGTGTGGCGAGGCCCCATGTTTTCCCCGGGAGTGTGTGCAGTCCAGCACTCATAGGAGATGATCAGCTGATGGACTCCTGCCAGAGGCGACGCCACAGCCCAACCCTGATGGTGGCCTGATGGGAGGGAGACCACAGACGCTGGACTCCCCGAGGTGCCCCTGTAACCCGGGGGCGTGACCTACCCAGCCCTAGATGACGGCGACCTCCTCCCCAGGGTGGGCGCAGACAAGCGTGCCTACTCGCGCTATTTGGCCTGAGCCCTGAGGACCACACTACCCAGCAAAGCCCCACGAGCAGAGGGACTCTCACCACGCCCAGCCGCAGCCCACAGAAGACATCACCCTTGAGGGTCGTCCCATGGCCCTTACGAGAAGGGATACCGGACAGGACCCCTCCAACACCTGGCCGACACCTGGGGGCCACCCAACTCTTGGAGGCCAATTGGACCCTCCAGCCTGCCCAGTGTAACAGTGACTGACTAGTGCATATTGTTATATTAGTACTCATGTTATACGCAGCCTCTAACTAGTGCTCTGGTGACTGAATAGTATACTGTGTATTTTCTATATTCATATTGTGTACTGTGTCTGAGTAGTGCCCCTACCACTGCATAGTATATGGCATTATACTTATATTCATAGTGTGTAGTTGGGCCCAAATAACGTACTGTGTGAGACCTGCCCCCACCCTGTGTACAGTGTCCGTCTAGTGCCCTTATGACTGGATAGTATCCTGCGTGATACTGACACCACACAATCCAGTCAAAGCCCTCTAGTCTGTCTAGTGCATTTGATACTGAATAGTGGATTGTGTGTAACTTACATTCATTTTGTATACTGGGAGTTGTAATTAAGGTAATACACGTGTAAGGTTGCTGTCCAGAGTTTTTATGTCCTGCTCTTCTCATTGTGTGTTCTAGCTCCGGTCTTGAAAGAGGACCCCGGCTCTATAGCTGGTGTTTCTAGGACGAGAAGTCGGCCTAAAAACACCTGGCATAACAACTGTTATCGCATTTTTCAGCACATAAGACATTTTATTTTACTAAAAAATACAATGAAAAGTCCGTATGTTTCTTGATGCAAATGTCACGAGCTTAGACTAGAGTTTGTTTGGCTCTGTTCAAAACAGCCACATATACATGTAGTATAAATTGCCAATCACTGGTAGAGTATACAATAAAAATACAGGTATACCCCAGTTTAATGATGTAATTGGTCAAATAAAAACCTATCGCTAGGCGAAGTATCGTATATTGGGGTAGATTTAACACGTAAAGTATAGGGATGCATTTTTGAGCCTTGAGTTTCTCCCCAACCAAGTCCTAAACCCACCTAAATGAATCCAAGAACAAGTTTCTAGCTCACCTAAACCCCCCATTTACCTTTAAAACAAGCTATACTAAGCCTAAAAGCAGTTTATAACTCGCCTAAACCCAAAAATAAAATCTGAAAATCGTTAAATGCAGGTATACCTCAATATACAATACCCCTAGATGCAATACCCCGGCTTAATGATGGAGGTTGAAATACCATCATACCCTGCCCGACGATGGCCATACTCTGGCTTAACGATTGGTTTTGATTTAATAAAAAAAACGTGTTTAGGTTGATTTAGAAACTATTTTTGGACATAGATTAATGTATTTTAGCCATAGGTGGGATGAACATTGTCATTTTGTGGTACAGGTTACTAAGCATGATTTTTTTCCATACATATTTGACCATTTTCAGATTTTATTTGTTGGTTTTAATGATTTATTTACAGGTGTTATGCTTAGGTTAGCTTCTTTTACAGCTGTTAGGCCATTTAGATTGGCTTTAAACTTGTTTTTGGATCATTTGGGTAGGTTTTGAATTCGGTTGGGGGGGGGGAACCCAAGGCTGAAAAATGCATTCCATTACTTAATGTTAATTCTACCTCGATATACGATACCCCGCCTAACGATGTTTTTCTTTTTTTTTTTCCTAACCAATTGCATCGATAAACCGGTGTATATCTGTATAAATCTGAAAAAAATCAAACTTAGTAAACTGTACCCTCAAATGACACTGGTCACCCCACCTATGACTAAAACACATTAATATATCTAAAAACAGTTCATAAATAAACCTAAACCCAAAATTAGAGTGTATCATCAAAATCGGTAAAAAATTAATCTAAACAAATTGTTAAACCAGGGTTTGACTATCGTTAGGTGGGGTATGGTGGTATTTCTACCCCCATCATTAAGCTGGGGTATCATATCTAGGGGTATTGTATATCGGGATTATTTACCTATACAGTTAACTAAACCAGTTGATAAGTTGTGAAAACAAGAAACAAGATGCACTTAAATGTTTACTCAGACAATGAGGCTAAAAGTATTCAAGGACAGCCACAGCTCTGTGTTTACACTGCCACCTGGTGTCTCCCGGTGAACATAACTGAAAGTCTTCAGTGCATGTATGGATTTTTAGAATTAACAAATGCCTGTAACTCTTTACTGGTCATTATTATTATTATTATTAGTATTATTATCTTTTTAACTGTGATTTTATATCCTCTTTGCATGAACAATGTTGATATTTTATCAAGTGAACTGACAATAAACTCCACTGAGTCAAGCCCAACAGAGACATAGGGTGGACAGAGGCAATTTCTAGTGTACATATGTATGACTATATTAGAGATAATCTCTTCTATATAGTAGATTGCTAAACAGTACTGAACAGAGATACTGAGAGATGAATATGTACAATATTTATAAACCCACCTGATTCAGGCTCAATAATGAAGCAACAGAAGGATAGAGAGATGTACAGTTGACCACTGCTGTTCGCGAGGTTATGTACCAGACCCCTTGCGAATGGATGAAACCTGCAAATAATCCGTACCTTCCGCAAAAATGATTGGTTTCAGGGGCGCACCCAGGAATTTTCTAAGGGAGGGGGGGAGGCCCGTAGTGAGGTGAGATCAGGTAATCCGCTAATTACTGGGAGGTCACATGCAGGTTTAAAGTCAGGGAGCTGCTGGCTCATGTGTTACCCTTTGTTTGTACTTGCCAATTTTTCATGTATTGCTGTTATCGAAGTAAATATGTATAAATTTTTAAAGGACCCAGGGAGCTAAGGAGGTCCCCGGGCCCGGTGGGCCCCCCCCCCCTGGGTGCACCCCTGATTGGTTTCACTGTTTTAACTATTTTCATCATCTACAGACCCTCTAAGAGACCTGTAAATGCATTTTATGGCACATTAATACAGTAAATTTTCAACTGTCTGTTGTAATTCAGACAAGCCCTATGCCAAATATAAAGTGAAATGCCAGGTACTGCACAGTACCCCACCATCGGCTCAACATTCTGTGTCGAGCCAGATAATGTGTTGCGATCTGTCTCAACCTTCTATCCTAAAAACTTTCCTTCTACCTGTGGGTGACTCTACATTGAGTGACAGGCCAAATGGTTTCCTGTACACCAGGAAACCATTTACTACACTGGGTGGTAAATGCATGGCCAAATTTTGGCGCCTGGTGGTTTAGTGGGCAATTATGGCACTTCCATTAGATTGAGCCAGTGAAGGTTTATATCCAAGGGGTGATTGGGGTTTATTGTTCACGTAATGCCACTCAGGGATGAGTGAGGCTGGTCACTCTCATCTTAAATATCAGGACCAACTTGCCTAACCCCGTGCTCCTACGCTCCTCATGGGGTAACGTAGGACTGGATGATGGATGAATGTTGGAAAAGATGAAAACTAAGCATATAATACAATACAGTAATGATGTAGCACAGTAATTTTTTTTATGCAAGGAAGAAGGAACCAAAGGCCAGGAGCCCTCAAACCTACTGTACGTACTTACCTGCTGTATGTACTCACCATGTGTTGGCATTGATGGAGGGTAGAGTTGTACACCATGCATTACAGTGTTCCACTGCATCAAGTGCAGTCGTAATTTCATGATCACAATAGAACACTAGGACATGAGCACTGATGTAATGCTTGAATTTTCTATCCCCACCGGTTGACACCAGTGTAAGGCCAGAAATTTACAATCCCACCACAATTAGTCATCACTGTAATGTTAGGATTTATACTCTCACCGGTTGTTGGTTCTGTTCAACTTACCCATTGATAATACAAATGGTACTCGACTTAGTCTCCCCTCCGTGATTGATAGAAAATTCCCTTCAGTAAAACAGAAGGGGGAGGGGGTGTTTTGACTTGGTATGATAAAGGTTAATTGTTTAAGATAGTTTTGGTAGCGTTTATAGTTTTGGCCGAGTCGAGATTAAGTCAGTACCACGTGTGGTCGTCGTTCCCAAAGCGGAGGAATCTTGAATTGGAAGGGGAGTGAGTTAGGCATGAGAGGACATAATTCCCTTGAATGGGTATAAAAAAAAAAATTGACATATACTTTACTTTAATAATTCTATACTGGTTTTCAACAGACATTTTTAATTACATGACCTTTAGTCATATGGAAAAGGGTTGTAAATTAAAACCAAGGTTTGGGCGATCATCATACAATATTGTCACCAAGCGAAACAATTGGAATATTCAAGTGGTTTCTGAGGACATCATACCTCACTCTTTATTGTCGGTTATTCTTGGGCTCGTCAATAGCCTCAAGACTGGGACATTTATGGGTTTGGGTTGTCTTTTCGGGCTGGCATAGCCTCGAACCAAAAAAAAAATAATCACTCGTGTTCTATTTCGTCCGTGTAGTATAATCTCATCATGCAATTCACTATAATTCACAAACATTATCAATTCATAATTATTAATAGTTCATAATCATCATTAATGCATAATCACCAAGAATACATACTCACTCGGGCTTGTTTAACCTCGAGGTACAACTCAAAATCACATTTTTGCTCACAACCACTAAGTTCCCTTCAACGCTCCCAATTTTCTAACATATTAATATAAGAGAAAGAAAACGGTTGATGAGTTTGAATTTCGCCTTTCCGTTACATGATCACAACACTTTTCAAATTTCTATTCCTTATCTAAAAAAAAAAATAAAGGTCACCTGATAGATTAATAATACCATTTCTACTACATTCAGTTTATAAATAATTCATGGGTAGTGTAAGTGTGTATGCGAGACGAGTCTATGGGCAATACCACGAGATGGCCTTGTGCACACCCCGACGTCACGGTGTCTGTGGACTGAACCAACGTCTGTTATGCACGATGTCTGAGCAGCGAGTGTCTGCATTAAGCTTTTAACAACATTACTTCAGATGGTTCACGCCAAGTAAGGATTAAACAAGAAAAGGGGGGGGGGAAGGGAGGAATGTGGACAGCTCACCTGAACCAACGTCTGTTATACACGATGTCTGAGTAGCGAGTGCGGCCTCTCGGGCACCAAGGGACGCCACTGCTAGATCAAATGAGATTGTGTTTTTGCGATATGGTGGGTTTTAATTCTCTTCACTATTTATATAGTAGTGTACACATGATGTTAGGACTTTTGATTGAATTGGGGAAAATTTGGGATTCAATCCTTACTTAATTTAAATATTGAATTTACCACCATCCCGCCTTGAGTTTGGGGTAGCTTATGCCATCTAGTGATGGCTAAGGCAAGCGGGACTATTAGATCCTCACAAATGACATTATTTTGGCCTTTTTTGACTATTAATCTTACATATTTGGGTACTAGCAGCTTCATTAGTAAGCATTTCACAACTATGATACGGAAAGAATTGCATACCCATTATTATTCTGTTTAAGGTTTAAACTTGGCGCCCAACAACGACGCATAAACAAGGGGAAAGGCTGCACGCATCTGTTATTCATCACTCTACCAGATGGAGGAATTCCCATAGCTCAACACTCACAATTACATCACCCATGCATAGATACACAGATGTACACATATAAAAATAAAGTTATCCCTACATCAATCATTAACATATGAACTACTACTTAGGACAGGAATTTATAGACTAGTATTCAGATTACACCCTATCTAACTTAGAAATTACAGTACCCCTAAACACATACATGAATACTAAATTTGTGGCACTACACGGCTCCCATGTTCGGAAAACAAATTTTACCGAAGTCAATCATCTATGACATGTGCAATGGATGGAATGTTGTTACTCCTATAACTGCTATGAACACTTTGAATTGGAACATCTTTCCCCACAATCGGTGGCACCTGTCGGTCCACATTAAACACCTGATGCGTACCTCGGAAGGTTGCTTACTCACTTCATTAGGAGATATGATCACTCCTTACACTTGATGTTATGAGGGAATTTATGCCCCAATCAGCCTCAGGTTTTGCAGGATAGCTTGTTGCTCACCTGAGCTTGACAGGGTCTCTCGAGAGTGAGATCACAACGGGAGGCGCTTCCTTCCACTCTTCCATTCGCATTTGCATTCACTCTGTTCTGTTGTTTCCAGCATTCCGCTCGCAAAGATGAGCGCTCATTCTGTCCTGAAGACTCCACTACCTCACAAACCGTGCTAACTGTAAGGTGAGGGGATTGATCACTCCCCTCGAAGTAAAGCACTTCCCGGTTCCATCCGGAACTCTTTTCTCTCTCTCTTTTTTTTTTTCCTTTTTACACCCACTCCTCGGGGATGAGTCCACCCGGAACACAACTTTAAGCAGTTGTGTTTCACGACATTCGTCTCATGCACTTATCTCTACTTTTCTAACTAACACTCCTCTATGAGCCTCCGAGGGTCATTCCTCACTCGCGCTCGTAATCGCTCATCTTCGGGCTCCGGGGCGAGCTCCTGTTGCAACGGTTCTAAGAGCCATTCCTCGGTACCGTAATATGGTTTTACCTTTTCAGCAGCCCTTTGTATTCTTTTGCCACTAAATACATTCTCAATGATATAAACACTTCCATCTAGCAGCACTTCGATCACTTTATACGGGCCGTCCCATTTGGCATTCAGTTTCCTACAGGTACCCGGCTGTATGGTTTCTTTTTTCGCCCACACCAAGCTATTGACCCCAACCTTCTGCGCTCTCCTCCGCCTGTTGGCCACCTCCTGATATCGCCTGGTCATCTTCTGGTGGGTACTCTTAATGAGCGTGTGTGCTATCGCTAGGTCGTCCTCCTCTGCATCCATGGAAGGGAATAAGGTACCAATGATGTGAGGGGGATGGCGTGAGAACAAGGCATAATAGGGCTGTTGTCCCGTGCTCGAGTGCACCGCTTGATTTATGACGGTTTGGCACGACTGGAGCAGCTGAGGCCAACGCAAGGGGTGTCCGTTGCAGAGGCATCCTTTCAGTGGTGGAATTTCCCTGGGGATGATAAGGGGTGACGTAGAACAAGTCCACCTGGTTCCTCTGGCAGAATTTCTTGAACTCTCCACTCGTGAACTCTCCGCCATTGTCCAGGACGATACCTCGTGGCGTCCCAAAGTCGGTGAAGTATTGCCCAAGACAGTGTATGATGTGTTGTGTATGTTTGTCTCTGAGTGGATAGTATTTCACAAACCTGCTGTAGTGATCTATCACAGCAAGGACATATCGGTAGCCCTGAGCTCCAGCAACCATATTGGTCAAGTCGATCCCGATACGTTCCAATGGTTTACTTACAGGCGGGAAACCTTTCCAAGGTTGCTGCAGCCCAGTTTCACCTTTGGATCTTTGACAAGTGGGACACTGTTTCACATACTCGCATACATCTACTTTTAGATTTGGCCAATAGAATAGCTCTTCTGTTTTTTTGATAGATTTTTTCTGACCTAGATGCCCTGAGATTTCATGAGTGAGTTTTATAGCTTCTTTTGTTAATGACTTAGGAATCACCAAACAATATTGGATGCTACCACCATTTGTTTCCTGAGCAAAATATAATAGTTCGTCAATCAACGCAAACTGGCTCAATATGGCTTTCGGCAGTCTTTTAGTAGGGAGCTTCTCACTACGCAAGTACTTAGCTAACTCATCCCACATGGGTTCTTCTCGCTGCTTATTCCTCATTTCATCTCGGCTAAATCCAAGCCAGTTGGTTTCTGACTGGCGGAATATCATCTGACAGGTCTAGAAAGCTGATCGGCGACTACATTATATTTACCCTTGACATATTGCACGTTGTAGTCGTACTCACGCATCTCGAGAATCCATCGGTTCATATGTGGGGATTTGATTTTTCGCTTAAAAATGCTGGTAAGCGGTTGATGGTCTGTCAAAGTAGTAAAGTGGGAACCCCACAAGTAATGGTGGAAGTTGCGGCATGTGAGAACGACTGCCAATGCTTCTTTGTCAGTTGCGGAATATTTTCTCTCGCAGGGACTGAGCTTTTTGGAAAAGTAACCAATAGGCAAGTTGGAGTTGTCTGGTTGTATCTGGCTCAATACGCCACCAATATGGGTGTTGCTCGCGTCGGTGGTTACAATGAATGGTCGAGTCACGTTGGCTCTTACCAATACTGGCGCATTCATTAAGCTCGACTTCAATTGATCAAACGCGGATTGGCACTCATCTGACCATTCGAACGCTACTCCAGATCTTGTTAAGTTAGTAAGGGGAGCTGCTATTTTTGCAAACGAAGGTACGTGTTTTCGGAAGAACCTGCACATCCCAAGGAATCTCTGGACTTCTTTTACTTTCGTGGGTCTTTTCATTTTGTTGATAGCCTCTATGTTTTTTGGGTCCAGCGTACTCCCTGCCGCTGAGATTTTATGGCCAAGAAATGTTACTTCTTTTAACCCAAAAGTACATTTGTTTAAATTTAGCTTGGCCCCATTCTGTGTGAGTAAAGTGAATAGTTGCTGTAAGCGACTCAACAACATGGGGAAGTCATCAGCCCAAATTATCAAATCGTCCAAATGATTCTTCACCCAGCCTTGCTTCAACAATGGAGTAAGAATGTCTTGCATTCGTCGGGAAAATATGGCTGGCGAACATTTTAGTCCGAATGGTAAGCGCCTAAATCTGTAAAGTGTGACTCCATCACTGAATGCGGTTAAATCACGGCTCTCCTCGTCCAATATGATTTGAAAATATGCCTCACGCATATCAAGAGTCACATAGTAATTATGACCTGCGGCCTGCTCGACTAATTCTTCTAGTCTGGGCAGTGGATAGATATCCGTGGCTAGATGTTGATTCACGTGGCAATAATCTAAACACATGCGCTTGCTGCCGTCCGGTTTGTTAACTAATACAATAGGAGATAACCAGGCAGCTGTTGATCTTTCAATTATTTCTCTCTCTTCCATGTCTTGCAGCATTTCAGCGATCACCTGTTTAGCTTGTTCAGGATATCGATAGATCGGTCCACGGCTGGGCTGTGGATCTGCTACTTTAATGTGAACGGGGGGACCGCTGATGGTTCCTAGTTCTCCTTTTTCCAAAATGAAGAGGGAATCGTGTTGCAGAATTACGTTAGCTAATTCTTGTTGTTGAGCTAAAGCTAAGTGAGGCCAAGTCTGTTCGTCAATTAGCTTTCGGAGTCGTTGAACACGAGTTCCGCTTTCATCAGTTCGATCACTGGTAGGGATCAGGTCATTTTGAATTTTGGTAACTGAGCTGACTGTACTTACAGGAGGGTCGTCAATAATTTCAAATGAGCCTAGAATGGTACCTATCCGAAACAGTTTATCTTGTTTAGCTCTGTTATTGAGGGGTAAATAGACTAAGCCCTCTGAATTCACTTGTAATATGTAAGGGTGACTATTATGACTGAAACGCGCTTGTGGGTAGAACAGTAAAGTGGTTTTAGGCTCCTCACTGACTGGCACGGCTATGAATTTGGTTTGATATGGGGTGAGTCTCTCTACTGTTACGAGATTAATCTGTTTCAACTGTTGAGGGTTCCTGACGGCCCTGATAAGTGTGGCCTGGACTCGCTCAACTTTTCCTTTCCGCCGCGGAACATAGTTTACGACGTACGGGGCTCGTCCCTACATCAGCGCTCGTTGCGCACCATTCCAGATCAACGGAGATTGTCCGAGGACATCACATCCCAACAACATTTCAGTAGTCAAGTAGGCGTTCGGGACGACTGGACACCACTGTTGATGAACTTTCTCATCTCCCACTCTGATCTCTACTTTGACCATACCCAGGATACGGAGCGGCGCTCCTGTGACTCCCTGTAATCTCGGTGGATTTCTCCTCGTGTTTATTTCTGTTCCTAACCGCTTCACGGTGGCCTCTTTAAGTAAGGTATTACCACTCCCTGTATCAACTACAGCTTCCACTGCCTTATTATTCACACTGACGCTTATCGTGGGGGATGTTATGCCTGCGGTTAGTCAAATAGACTGATGGGGGAACTTTGTTTGGTTGGCGGTCTGCCTCGCATTTGGACTGGGTGGGTGAAATCTGTTATTGCTCCGTGTCGCTGCGCTGTGGTTTATGCGACCTGGGCAATCATGACTGCCTCTACGACATCCCAACCTACGGCAATCAAAACAGTGGCCTGGTGGTGGTTTTGCCCAACATTCTTGCAACGTGTGTGAACTCTTCAGACAATAACTACAGTATTTTCGCCTCGGTTTTACAGGAGTAGATTGTTTTTGGTTGAGTTGTTCTAAATTTGTTTTCAAATCCCTTAATTAAGCTCTCAATTCAGTCACTTCCTTGTCTGACTCGGGTTGACGGTTATCATGGGATGGTCTTGGTGGAGTATCAACTACATTTGTATTTGAGGGATCTTCACTTTTATTGTCCCTATCCGGCATTGCATTAACTCGGGTGGTGTACCTCTCTTCGAGAAGCTGCCTCTCATTTTCAATCCTGTCAATGAATTTACGGAGTGGATATCCGTCATCAAGATAACCTTCCAATTTTTCCCTAGACTCGAGTGGAAGACCATACCACAGTTTCTTCTTAATTTGTTCATCTCGCGAGGGAAACTTTTCTTTTGGTAACTTTGTTTCGAGAGCCGCATGCTTACACATGAACCTATGTACAAACGCCTGGGGTGATTCTTCCTAGTCATAAGTCATGCTCTCTAGCTCTTGCCAGGCTTGATCTACACTCAACTCGATGGTAAATTCCGTGCTCAGGATTTTTTTTTTTAGCTCGGGCCATGACAGTGCAAAATGTTTCTTTTGGTAATTATGAATGAAAGTGGCCAATTCGGAACTCATTCGACTTTTGGCAACCTGGATTCTGATTGCATTACTGGTATCAATTTGTTCAACCGCCTCACAAAACATTTCGAGGCGAGATGTGGCTTCTATCCCTTGAAGCTGATTTAATTCCAAAATTGGAATATCGCGCGGTTTTGTGAGAAACAGCCGTGAATTCATGTGTGAACAAGGGGTCGAGTGTGAAGGCAACGTTCTATTTGCAGTACCGAATTATTCATCCGCCTCATCTAATTGAATAGTTACATAATCTCTGGTAACAGTCCCCATTCTGTGAAAAATTTATTGAGGGGCAGTATTTTGGTCAATATCGTTACTTCCAATCCACAAAAATACAAGATCACATTTCCACTCCAATACAGAATTTAACCGGGAGTCCTGAAAGAAATTCCTAACCTTGCCTCCACTTGCCCGAAAGATTCTAATCTATACGTCCTGAACATAGAGTTGCGGAGGTATTTGGGAATGACCAACCAATGTTACCCTTAACATTCTCACTCTCTTTGCTGTTCACTTCCCTTCACTTTCTCACCAACGCCACTAATTGGGGAACGATGAATATCCCACCGCTATTGCCACCAGTGTAATGCTTGAATTTTCTATCCCCACCGACTTAGTCTCCCCTCCGTGATTGATAGAAAATTCACTTCAGTAAAACAAAAAGGGGGGGGGGGTGACTTGGTATGATAAAGGTTAATTGTTTAAGATAGTTTTGGTAGCGTTTATAGTTTTGGCCGAGTCGAGATTAAGTCAGTACCACGTGTGGTCGTCGTTCCCAAAGCGGAGGAATCTTGAATTGGAAGGGGAGTGAGTTAGGCTTGAGAGGACATAATTCCCTTGATTGAGTATAAAAAAAAAAAATGACATATACTTTACTTTAATAATTCTATACTGGTTTTCAACAGACATTTTTAATTACATGACCTTTAGTCATATGGAAAAGGGTTGTAAATTAAAACCAAGGTTTGGGCGATCATCATACAATATTGTCACCAAGCGAAACAATTGGAATATTCAAGTGGTTTCTGAGGACATCATACCTCACTCTTTATTGTCGGTTATTCTTGGGCTCGTCAATAGCCTCAAGACTGGGACATTTATGGGTTTGGGTTGTCTTTTCGGGCTGGCATAGCCTCGAACCAAAAAAAAATAATCACTCGTGTTCTATTTCGTCCGTGTAGTATAATCTCATCATGCAATTCACTATAATTCACAAACATTATCAATTCATAATTATTAATAGTTCATAATCATCATTAATGCATAATCACCAAGAATACATACTCACTCGGGCTTGTTTAACCTCGAGGTACAACTCAAAATCACATTTTTGCTCACAACCACTAAGTTCCCTTCAACGCTCCCAATTTTCTAACATTAATATAAGAGAAAGAAAACGGTTGATGAGTTTGAATTTCGCCTTTCCGTTACATGATCACAACACTTTTCAAATTTCTATTCCTTATCTACAAAAAAAAAATAAAGGTCACCTGATAGATTAATAATACCATTTCTACTACATTCAGTTTATAAATAATTCATGGGTAGTGTAAGTGTGTATGCGAGACGAGTCTATGGGCAATACCACGAGATGGCCTTGTGCACACCCCGCGACGTCACGGTGTCTGTGGACTGAACCAACGTCTGTTATGCACGATGTCTGAGCAGCGAGTGTCTGCATTAAGCTTTTAACAACATTACTTCAGATGGTTCACGCCAAGTAAGGATTAAACAAGAAAAGGGGGGGGGGAAAGGGAGGAATGTGGACAGCTCACCTGAACCAACGTCTGTTATACACGATGTCTGGGTAGCGAGTGCGGCCTCTCGGGCACCAAGGGACGCCACTGCTAGATCAAATGAGATTGTGTTTTTGCGATATGGTGGGTTTTAATTCTCTTCACTATTTATATAGTAGTGTACACATGACGTTAGGACTTTTGATTGAATTGGGGAAAATTTGGGATTCAATCCTTACTTAATTTAAATATTGAATTTACCACCATCCCGCCTTGAGTTTGGGGTAGCTTATGCCATCTAGTGACGGCTAAGGCAAGCGGGACTATTAGATCCTCACAAATGACATTATTTTGGCCTTTTTTGACTATTAATCTTACATATTTGGGTACTAGCAGCTTCATTAGTAAGCATTTCACAACTATGATACGGAAAGAATTGCATACCCATTATTATTCTGTTTAAGGTTTAAACTTGGCGCCCAACAACGACGCATAAACAAGGGGAAAGGCTGCACGCATCTGTTATTCATCACTCTACCAGATGGAGGAATTCCCATAGCTCAACACTCACAATTACATCACCCATGCATAGATACACAGATGTACACATATAAAAATAAAGTTATCCCTACATCAATCATTAACATATGAACTACTACTTAGGACAGGAATTTATAAACTAGTATTCAGATTACACCCTATCTAACTTAGAAATTACAGTACCCCTAAACACATACATGAATACTAAATTTGTGGCACTACACTGACAGGCCAAAAGCTCTGCAACGACAACGAGTACAGGAAGCCACAGAGTTAATCACAGAACTAGGGTTTCGCAACTGCGTGGTCTGAAGAGCAAGAGCACAGACATGTCTTTATGAAATTCATGGATGAGAATGAGAGTGTGGCGGTATGTTCGGCGTGGCAGGTGAACTGCTCCCTCGATGGATTCTGACTGACTGGCACATAGTGGGCACTCTCACTGGCTGGTGCATTTCACGATTTTCCCAGGCACCGGTTGGCTTCGTTGGCTACCGCTTACAAGCCAGTTGATACGCCTCGATGCCTGATATTGCATAGAACTGCCGGTTATGCCCCGTGTTATGCTAGGTGTTTTTAGGCTGACTTCTCATCCTAGGAACACCAGCTATAGAGTCGGGGTCCTCTTTCGAGACTGGAGGTAGAACACACAACGAGAAGAGCTGGACATAAAAACTCTGGACAACAACTTTACACATGTATTATCTAAATTACAACCTTCATATAATGTGGATGGGAGTTATACTCGATACACTATTCGCCATCATATGTACTGGACAGGCTAGAGGGCTCTGGGTTGTGTGGTATTAGTATCACTCAGGATACTCTCCAGTCGTAAGGACACTGAACGGACACTGTACAAAGAGTGATGGTAGATTTCATACAGTTCATTACTTGGGCTCTAGTACCAATCTCAATCATCCAACAAACCTGAGCTGGGAAGGAAAAACAGAATCTCTTTATTTCCCTACAAATCCTTCCAAGCACAAGCACATTCGAAGCATTTTCACTTTCTCATGATGGTTATGAATAAGTGTAGGAGCAATCTAGAAAAAAAAAAAAAAATGTTCATCAAGCGTAACCCATTAACTGTGCATGGAGGTTTTTTGGAGGTGTCCGGGGTGCGCAGATGTATGGGTAAAAATTAAATATCCCAAAGGCCAAATTTTGTCTAAGGAATTGAGAGAACACATGCCAAAGTATATAGTAACGAAATATTAGCTCAATATTTACCTTGGTAAGGCCATGGATGAACATCGAAGTGTCTGATTCCCTTGGAATGTATGGTTTTCGTTTTCTTTTTCGGTTTCAGCTTTGAAGGCTCAAACATGCTTGCATGCATCGGCCTTGGTCACCATGGTGCTATATAAAATACGCGCCTCCGCCGCCGGACCCCCCCACCCCGCTATGGAGCCACAGCCCTACTCCCACCCCAGGAGGACACCTCGGTGGGTCAGGTGAGTGCGGGACTGGCCCAGAGCAAGACGGGCGCCGGGGCGCCCCTACCTTGAGTCCCTCTTCCCCTCAACCGACCCAACTGCGACATTGCAGGAATGCGACACTACTGGTGGCTCAGTTGGTAGAGAGGTGGCCTGCAGTACTATCGGACCCAGGTTCAAATCTTAGCTGGGAAAGGGAACAGCTTAAGGATTTGAATTTCATGTAAAGCAGTCTTTACCGATCTACCAGAAGACTCGCCAACATGTCGTAAAAATACCCTCACTAATATCAATACACCAGTCCTGTATGAGACACCCCTAGCATGTATTCAATATGGACGGTGGGTGTTAGCGCCGAAGCGGTGACATGTAGAGGTGTATGATATGTAGGAGGACTACTGGGCCTTGGGACATGGCTGTGAAGACTATGCCCAGAGTCGAACACATAAAAAAAAATAAAATCGGACGGAGCAGCCCTCACCAGGATCGGGGTGGGACTGCTCCAGATACAGTCTCAGGCAATGCCGCGGTAACGGCCACTGTAAGTCCCTCAGTTGCTTCCCCCTGTAGCCCCGCGGTTATGGCCACTGTATGTACCGGGGAAGGAACGGCCACTGTATGTCCTTCTGCTGCAGCCACATCTGGAGACCGCCTCGGTGTGCTAGCTATTGAGCACACACTGACAGGCAAAGGCAGGAGGAGTGGAACTGTGACGACGGCCACTGTAATTTTTGGGGAGGGAATGGCCACTGTACGTCCCTCATCCACCTCCTCCTCCTCCTACGGGAGTAGCCCTGCGGTAACAGCCACTGTACGTACCAGGGAGGGAATGGCCACTGTTCGTCACTCAGCTACTTCCTGTTGGGCAGGCAGACCCACGGCAACGACCATTGTAAGTGCCGGGGAGGGAACGGCCACTGTACATCCCTCATCTGCCTCTTCCTCCTTCGGGAGCAGTGCTGGGGTAATGGCCACCGTACGTACCGGGGAAGGAACGGCCACTGTACGTCCTTCTGGTGCTTCCCTTAGAGACTGTAGAACCACAACGACGGCCACTGTATGCATTGGGGAAGGGACCGCCACTGTACTCCCTTCGTCTGCAGTCTCGAGGGTTCTCCTGGAGGGGAAGGCCCCTTGCGGCCCCTTGCGCGGCCGGCTTACTACCTATTGGCTGCATGGAACGCCCTTCTCTCTCTCTTCCTCCAGGTGTGGTTCCCTGGAGGTGCTGCCATTCCAGGAGTGGTGGCGAGGACCTGTCCCTGAAGGCCGGGTCCCTGCCCTACGGCCTGTCCCTGGACAATGCCGGCCCCTGATGGAAGTCCTGCAGGAGAGGTGCCACAGCCAGCCTCTGACGGTGCCCCACCTTGTAGGCGACTGCAGCACCAGGCCTCCCAGGGCCAGCCTGCAGACCCCAAGGCAGGACCGCTCAGGCCCCGCTCCCTGTCGGCCCTCCGCCTGGAGTAAGAAGCAGCGGGCCTGACTCCTGATGCTGTCCGGCCCCAGTCCTGAGGGCCACTTACCAGGTCGAGGCCTTCAGACGGAAGGGCCTCCCTGCACTTCAGACCGGACACGCGCCCGGGCGGTGACGTCCCCGAGAGCTGTGCTGTGCCTCCTACAGCAGAGCTCTCCCGAGGGGCCCCCCTTCCCACTCCCGGGTGCCACCTCAGTTAACCCCAGGCATCAGCAGTCCACTGACGACACCTTCCACCTCCAGAGTCGTGTCAAAGTCTTAGTGAAAATGACATTTAGTGAATGTGAACAGTAAGACAGAAACAATACACAGAAAGTGACGGTCAGTGAATGTGAACAGCGAGACAGAAACAATACACCAGAAGGTGACGGTCAGTGAATGTGAACAGTAAGACAGAAGTAATACACCAAGGTTCCTACTCTAACTTATCCAAGGTACTGTGTTTATATCCAAGCCCTTTGGAATCAGGGAAATGTATCAGTGGCGTCCTGAGACTAACTAAATGTATCAGTGGCGTCCCAAGACTAACCTACTAAGAACAGTCCACAAAGACAGAACGTGTGATCAGTGTCGCCGCAGCTAAGTGACATCCCCTTGCGCCGTGACTCAGGTATAGACACAGTGCCTATGTGATATGTATGCTAGTACTGATTAACTTGGCACTTCACTCCATCCGTATATGGCGTATCCTGACGTATGTATTAAATGGAAATTGTGCATTAACTCTAACATCTATATTGTGCCCTTGTGACCTGTCATATATGTGTATTGAAGTAAAGTTGTATACTGACTCAGGCATCAGTACGTTGCTTACGGACACATTGTACCAATAGTAGTAACTCTGTCACTACCGCTTCCATATTCAGTATATCTTTGTATGTGTATTGTAAGGAGATTGAATGAAGACAATAGAGGTGTTAAGGTATACTGCCGAGTTTTTATGCCCTGTTCCTTTGTGAGTGTTCCACTTCTGGTCTAGAAAGAGGACCCCGCTCAGTCACTGGTGTCTTTAGGACGAGAGATCGGACTAAAAACACCCAGCATAACATTGGTGGCAAGCTGTGGTTCTGGATCCAATTAGAACACGGAGGAACAAAAAGGGAAATCTTGCACAATGGCAGCCAAACCTCACATCTAATTGCCAAAGTTCAACCCTGAACAATACGACATCGATGTATACTTTAATATGGTTAAACCCTTATTAGACATAGGGTTTGACAGCGACAGAGAGAAAATTGCCATCACACTACCTAACCTGGGCAAAATTGTGGCCAGTATAGCTACAAAAATTGTCCCCGATTTAAAATGGGACCAATTCAAACATATCGTGAAACAAGCTGTTACGCCTTCATTGGACAGAGTTGTCACCCTCTCACAACTCGATGCTCTAACATACGACGGCAGCCTGGACGACACTTTCGTATATTGGACACCAAACCCTTCCAGCATTGCCAAAAGCATCATCCAAACGTGCCAAAACTGTTCCTTGGGTAAAGACATCACGCACATCTGGACCGTCTGGGAAGATCTCCCCACAAAAACCGTGGCAACTACTTTCGGTTGATGTGGTTGGACCCCTTACACCCAAAGCAGATTATAAATACATCATAACCTTCGTTGATGTATACTCCAAATTCATCATCGCCTGCCCCACCAGAGACCATAATGCCGTGGCAGTAGCAGATGCATTAGTCCGCCACGTCTTCCCTTACTTTGGGATCCCCCAGGCCCTGCATTTTGATAACGCCCCTGAATTCACAGGCAAAGTCTGGGAAGAACTTGCAACACAATTCAGCTACCATATTTCACATTCCTCCCCATACTGGCCTTAGGGAAATAGTGTCTGCGAGAGAAGTCATCGGTCTCTCCTTAACCAGGTACTAACCCGAATCGTTCAAACAGGCAACGACGACTGGCCAGCCCATGTCAAAATTGTGCAGTGCGGCCTCAACACATGCCCCAGGGATGATGGAATAACCCTCCACGAGTGAGTCTTCGGGGAAAGCCCCGCTCCTGCTGCCCCTCCGCCAACACCTCCAACCCCCTCCCCCACCCTCCACCATCGACCCCCTACACCACATCAAGAGGTGCCTCCACCAACTTCAATCGCAACAAGACCTACAGCCCGACACGATCGCCTCCAACCCCTACAAACTGGGAGATTCTGTCGTCGTGGCATGCCTACTCACCCCTAGCAAAACCTTTCCCCAATTCAAAGGCCTCTTCACCATCATCAAAGTCCCCAACCCTTACCAAGTCATTATCCAACAGCACGGGCATACACGCAAATACCGCAACTGGCACGTGCGCTGCTTCCAACCCACCAACAATAACTCTCCACTCAACCACGCACCACACACCCACCGTGCACCACCCACCTCCTCTCCTTCCGAGAATCACCCTACTGACTTATATTCCTACTCCTTCTCACCCTCCCCTTCCACCTCACCTGCCACCACACCTCCTACGGCACCCTCACATGACCCACTACCAAGTTCCTCTGAATCTACACCCTCACCAACCTTACCTCCGCCCACACCCAAAACGCCCATCTCACCTCCTCCAGCCCACCACTTTAAATCACCATCCCCTACCTCCACCACCACGCCCACCACGCCACTTCGCGACACGTCTCGCCATGACCACTGTGGAAACAACCACCCACACCTTACCGCCACGACATTCCCCCTCCCCCAGCCGCACTCCCCCCCTCACCACCCGACGCACCACCTCACCTGCTAACTCCCCACGTGCATCAACTCCACCTAGCACCCACACTACTCATTCGTCTACCCCTATCCAGTCTTTACCTACCAACCATGCCCGCTACACACGCCACCCCACACCACCACCCACAACCACAACAGGACGCCCACACCACCACGTGCCTCCACAGCTTCACCTCCCATACCTACCCTGTTTTTTTTTTTTTTTTAATAACAGAGCAGAGGAAGGAAAAACAAATGAATAAAAAGAAAAAAAAAATCCATGCACCAGATTACTGGTGTCCGCTGTTCATAAAATATCTGTAACAGTTAGACTTGAACAGCAGTAGGTTGAAGTCTGGAGGAAAACAACTCTGGGGAAGCGAGTTCCAGAGAGATGCAGTTTGGGGAATGAAAGAATTCTGATAGGCAGAAGTTCTGCAGTATGGCTGAGTGACATTCCAGTCATGAGCGCTGCCAGCTGCCCGTGTAGCACGAGGGAAGGCACTGAGAGGTGGCACCATGGACGCAACTTCGACTGAGCTTTTGCTGTAGAAATATCTGTAAAATAACGCAAGGGAGGCAACATTCCTTCTTACTTGTAGGGGAGGTAGTTTATTAGTAATAGCAGGGTTATTAATAATTCTAACAGCCTTGTTCTGAATTTTGTCTGCTTGTTTTAATGCAACCTCTCCACATCCGCTCCATAAGGGTGAGCAGTATTCCATCTGAGAGCACACATGACTCTTATAAATGATAACTAACTGCTCGTCAGTGAAGAAGTTACGGACTCTGTACAATAATCCAAGTTTCTCTGGGGCGGTTTTAGCAAGTGATCTGACATGAGAGGTTCAGCTGAGGGTATTGTTAAGCGAGACGCCGAGAATTTCAATACTTTTGGAAATGGGAATATTTGTAGCATTGAAGGTAACATACGATTCTGGCAATACCTGCCTATTAGTAAATTGTATAAATTTAGTTTTACTAGCATTAAATGAGACAAGGTTGTTTTGTCCCCATTCACTGATCGTGGATAAGTCTTGATTTAAAGAGATGGCTGTACTGAGGTGAGAGTTAGAGATATCGGACTTTGCAAATGAATGTCTGAGTGTGAATGAACTATGAAGTGTTGAGTCATCTGTATATGAACGGATGGGATTGTGGGTGACAGATAAGAGATCATTAATATGAATGAGGAACAGGGTTGGTGCCAGAACTGATCCCTGCAGCACGCCGGCGTTAACTGAGTGGAAAGTGGAATATACATCATCCACTTTTACTCTTATTTTTCTATTGCTGAGATATGAGGAAATCAAAGGAACAAAAGAGTTTAGTCCATAGCAAGGGAGTTTGGACAACAGGGAACGGTGCCACACTCTGTCGAAAGCTTTAGAAATATCCAGGGCTACTGCATGAGTTTCACCATGTAGATCAACTGATTGATGGATAGTATGAGTTAGGAGATTTAGTATGTCAATGGTGGATCTATCTTGGCGAAAACCATATTGTCTATCACTAATTAAGTTGTTGGATTCAAGATGTTTAACTATGTGCTTATTAATAACAGTTTCAAAAACCTTACCAAGAGAAGATGTGACAGCTATTGGTCTGTAATCAGAGGGGTCAGAGGAACTTCCTTTCTTTGGAATTGGGTGGATATTGGCTTCCTTCCACGAATTAGGGAATGAAGAAGTACGTATGCATAGTCTGAATAATTTTGCAAGAACAGAGGCAAGTTCTGGGGAACACTTTTTCAAAACAATTGGTGGAATTCCATCTGGGCCTGGAGCTTTGTTGGTAGGTAAATTGTCTAGGATGGATTTCACATACCTTGTCTGTATCTTAAGCGGAACAATGTCGGGAGAGGCAAGTTCTAGTGCTGGAACATTCTGGCTGGCTTCCTCTAAGGTTGAATATCTGGCAAATGTACTGGCAAAGATATCTGCTTTCCCACGCGGGTCATTAGTAATGTTGCCATCTGGAGATTTTAGTGGAGGAATGGATGATGACTTGTTAAAGTTATTATTGAAAGAAGTGAGAGTTGACCAGAATATTCTATTGTCATTAGGGTTGTTAAGTAGTTTTGATGATTGGTTTTGAATGAAGTTTGATTTAGCAAGATTTATTACAGCTTTTGCATGGTTTCTAGCAATTTTAAATTGAAAAAGTGATTCAGATGTTTTTGATTTCAAGTAATAGTTATATGCTGAAGACTTTTGGGCTGTTGCTCTGGCACAATTGCTATCAAACCATTTTGGAGAGTTCGATCTTTTAGTGAATTATTGACTTGGTATGAATAAATCCATACCAGCTATTATTAAATCGCAAAAGTGGGACTGGGTAGCATTAACATCGCTAGAGAAGAAAGACTGCAATGGAATGTCAGCAAGATAATTTCTAAATTCGTCCCAGTTTGCCCTGTCAAAGTGCCATCGGGTCACCCTGACAGGTTCAGGATGGGGAGGTTTGGGGGGGCTAAGTAATGAGGCTTTGATGAGATTGTGGTCAGAGGATCCAAGTGGAGACAATACCTCTATCCTGTACTGATCTGGATTTTTTGTCAGGAACAGATCCAAAAGATGGGCATTATGGTCAGGATTATCTGGTAGTCTGGTTGGTTGCTTTACCAGTTGCGTGAGATTAAACGATTCTGCAAACAGCTTGCACTCTAGACCAGCATCGTCAGTCCTGGCAGAGTGTAATAACCATTCAACATTATGTATGTTAAAATCACCCAAGATGGTAATTTCGGTGTTAAGGGCAAGATTATGGTTACTCAACTGTGTGGAAATGGAATCAAATACACTGGGTTCAAAAGAAGCATTGGGGGAGCGATAAACTACACAGATATATTTGATGATATTTTGATAGTTTAGTTTATACAGTGAGTAATCAAAACTGCGTGAAGTGAAGTTTAAAATGGTGTCAACTGCATATTGGGATTTGATATAACAACAGGTGCCACCCTTATTACGGAAGTTTGTGAGGAGATTGTAACCAGGAAAACAATATGGGGATATTTCAGTAGACGATGAGATTTGTGGTTCTGTGAGGAATAAGGCCAGAGGGGATATGGACTGTAGGAAAAAATGGACTGAATTTAAGTTGGTATTAAGCCCACGGATGTTGGTGAAGAATAAGGCGGCATTTTCACTTCTCCGCTGACGAGCATGGCCTGAAATCGCACTAGTTGCTGCTGGCACAGTCGCTTGATGGCGACCGGGAGGACCCTGTGCCGCCAGCCCTACCCTGCCGGTGGTGGCAATCCGAGGTACCACCTCTTTTGAAGGTAAAATTGCAGCGGCCATTGCTAAGAGAGTGGAATAGAGGTGTGATGTCTTACATGCATGTAGTGTAGTGTAGACAGTTGAAGGTAGAGGTATTAAGAGAGTATGCTGGCCTACTCTCTGTGTAAATGAAAGCACTGAAAATGTTCAGCAAAGGGGGATGGTCAGGATCAAGTCCTGAGGGCTGGTGAAACGGGAGCTCCAGCACTCCCTATCACCAGCTTGCCATCCACCTCGGGAGTAGTGCCCTGTTCCACCAGATCTGGACGCCTCTCACGCCCACTGACCAGATACACCCCTATGCCCACTCCTGCCTCCCCTACTTCCCCACCCTCACCCCCACATGCTATGCATATCCCCAACACTACCCCCATCACGCTAACCCTACACCAAGCACGATGGAAATTTCCACCTACCCAATTCCCCAGTGGGAAACGACGTTCCGACCCAAACCTCCCCCATAAAAAGCCCAGGACCTCACCCCTAGCCAGCATACAGCCATCGACCCTGCGCCAAGCACCACCACCAGAGATGAGGATCCAGAGGACAGTTTGGTATACCCCACACGGACTGGGCCTGAGAGTACGATGGACCCACCAGCTCCTCTGCAACCTCCGCCACACCACACACACTTCCACACTCCACCTCACACTCAACCCACACCAAGAACCCAACCACATAACACACCAATGGACTGCCCTCCTCCAACACATCACACCGACCCACCAGACATCCACTACCAGTACCTACCACCTCCAGTCAGGGGGCCGTGACTTCTTTACCACGGATGGTGGTAAAATACGTGCCTCCGCCGCTGGACTCCCTACCCCGCTATGGAGCCACAGCCCTACCCCCACCCCAGGAGGTCACCATGGTGGGCCAGGTGAGTGCGGGACTGGCCCAGAGCAAGACGGGCGCCAGGGCGCCCGTACCTTGAGTCCCTCTTCCCCTCAACCTACCCAACTGTGATATCACAGGAATGCGACACTACTTCTCGGCTGGAGCAGCCCTCACCAGGATCGGGGTGGGACTGCTCCAGATACAGTCCCAGGCAACGCTGCGGTAACGGCCACTGTATGTACTGGGGAAGGAACAGCCACTGTACGTCCTTCTGCTGCAGCCACATCTGGAGACCGCCTCGGTGTGCTAGCTATTGAGCACACACCGACAGGCAAAGGCAGGATGGGTGGAACCACAATGACAGCCACTGTACGCATTGGGGAGGGAATGGCCACTGTATGTCCCTCATCCACCTCCTCCTCCTCCTACAGGAGTAGCCCCACGGTAACGGCCACTGTACGTATTGGGAAGGGAACGGCCACTGTACATCCCACAGCTACTTCCCGTTGGGCAGGCAGACCCACAGCAACGGCCACCGTACATGCCGGGGAGGGAACGGCCACTGTACACCCCTCATCTGCCTCTTCCTCCTTCGGGAGCAGTGCCGTGGTAACAGCTACTGTATGTACTGGGGAAGGAACGGTCACTGTACGTCCTTCTGCTGCTGCCCTTAGAGACTGTGGAACCGCAACGACGGCCACTGTACGTCCTTCGTCCGCAGTCTTGAGGATTCTCCTGGAGGGGAAGGCCCCTTGCGCAGCCAGCTCACTACCTCTCGGCTGCGTGGGACGCCCGTCTCTCTCTCTCCCTCCAGGTGTGGTTCCCCGGAGGTGTTACCATTCCAGGAGTGGTGGGGAGGTCCTGTCCCCAAAGGCCGGGTCCCTGCCCTACGGCCTGTCCCTGGACGACGCTGGCCCCTGACGGACCCCGCAGGAGAGGTGCCACAGCCAGCCCCTGATGGCGCCCCACCCTGTAGGCGACCACAGCACCAGGCTTCCCAGGGCTAGCCTGCGGTCCCCAAGACAGGACCGCTCAGGCCCCGCTCCCCGTCGGCCCTCCGCCCTGAGTAAGAAGCAGCGGGCCCAACTCCTGATGCTGTCCGGCCCCAGTCCTGAGGGCCACTTACCAGCTCAAGGCCCCCAGACGGAAGGGCCTCCCTGCACCTCAGACCAGACACGCGCCCGGGCGATGACGCCCCTGAGAGCTGTGCCGTGCCTCCTACAGCAGAGCTCTCCCGAGGTGCCCCCCTCCCACTCCCGGGCGCCACCTCAGTTAACCCCAGGCATCAGCAGTCCAGTGACGACACCTTCCACCTCCAGAGTCGTGTCAAAGACTTAGTGAAAGTGACAGTTAGTGAATGTGAACAGTAAGACAGAAACAATACACGGAAAGTGACGGTCAGTGAATGTGAACAGCGAGACAGAAACAATACACCAGAAGGTGACGGTCAGCGAATGTGAACAGTGAGACAGAAGTAATACACCAAGGTTCCTACTCTAACTTATCCAAGGTACTGTGTTTATATCCAAGCCCTTCGGAACCAGGGAAATGTATCAGTGGCGTCCTGAGACTAACTAAATGTATCAGTGGCGTCCCGAGACTAACCTACTAAGAACAGTCCACAAAGACAGAACGTGTGATCAGTGTCGCCGCAGCTAAGTGACATCCCCTTGCGCCGTGACTCAGGTATAGACACCGTGCCTATGTGATATGTATGCTAGTACTGATTAACTTGGCGCTTCACTCCATCCGTATGTAGAGTATCCTGACGTGTGTATTAAATGGAAATTATGCATTAACTCTAACATCTATATTGTGCCCTTGTGACCTGTTATATATGTGTATTGAAGTAAAGTTGTACACTGACTCAGACATCAGTACGTTGCTTATGGACACATTGTCCCAATAGTTGTAACTCTGTCACTTTATCCCCTTCCATATTCAATATATCTTTGTATGTGTAATGTAAGGAGTTTGAATTAAGACAATAGATGTGTTAAGGTATACTGCCGAGTTTTTATGCCCTGTTCCTTTGTGAGTGTTCCACTTCCGGTCTAGAAAGAGGACCCCGCTCAGTCGCTGGTGTCTTTAGGACGAGAGATCGGACTAGAAACACCAGCATAACACTATCGAAATTCACCTGCGCAGCCAGGGCTGTATTGAGCAGTTGCACTCGGAACAGCCCAGGCTGTATAGAGCAGTTAATGGGTTAAGTGCAAAGAAAAACGATTTAAAAAAGTAGGTGCATAAACATCGCGACGAGACTCGCTTTTTCGGTCATCCAGAGGCGCTTACTGTATCATCTTTCATGACTGAGATGACTATGGATTTCGTTTCATATTAACAGTGGTAAATACAGTGCACTAACGTGAATAAATATCAGCATTTCTAGTGTCTGATTTTATGACTGAGGTGACGATGGATTATGAATCAATGGTAAATACATTGAGCTAACGTGAAGAAATGTATTGTTAATTCCTATCTGCATTATACAATGAAAATAAGAATTTAAAAAATACTTCAAAATATGTTAATCAGGGAAAAAAATATAAACAAAAGGAAAACTGGCCACCAAAGTTAGCGCCTGTGCAATACCGGTATTTTGAAATATACCGTATTCCACTATTGGCGGGAAACGAGCAACACCGAACTCCCTGCCTCCTACCCTTCTCTCCACTTCCTCTTCCAACCTCCCTTCCTACCATTCTCTTCCAGAACCCCTTCCTCCCCTCACAACCGTAAGAGTGTACAATATAATAATGTTTTATTAGTAACTGATGTTTTATTATTGCTTTAAAGGCCCCCAGCTAACTTTTAATATGCCAATATTATAATATGTGGCACTCCGTGTCCAGTAGATCGTGACAATTTTAGCTGTTGCCCGTTGGTTCAGACTCAGTATCCACCACGATGCGACAGGGGATATATGTATTAGTCATACCTTAACTTTTTTTTTTTGTTACTCCTTGTTGTTCAGTGGTTCCCCAGGCATGATTGGTTGTAGCATTAGCTGCTCTCACCGAGGAAACAATGCTGTGAGCTGGAGTGGAATGACATGTTATCCTTTTGAAATATTAAATGAGATCAAGAATCCAAGCATATTTACCGTACTATTTTGACTAGGTAAGTAACAGTGAAAACAATGTGCAAGTTATGTGTATACATAAAACAATACCGAAATCAGCAAGGATCATACAGAATTGAGTACGGTGTAGGGAGGTATTGACGGCAGCACTGTCCAAAGGTGAGTGGTAATGTTTGTGATTGCTAACTCTGGCGGGCAGTATGTCGATAGCCGACATTTACGTCAGCTGGAAGAAAACCGACTTGCAAGACATCTAGGGCCGGGGAGGTCGCTCCCTGGGGTTACAGGGTCACCGCGGGGAGTCCAGCGTCTGCGGTCTCCCTCCCATCGGGCCGCCGTCAGGGTCAAGCTGCGGCGTTGCCTCCGACGGGAGTCTGTCAGCTGGACATCTCCCACGGGCGCTGGCTGGATGGCACACACTCCCGGGGAAAACACCAGAGACTCGCCACACGTCTTCCAGGCAGGAAGGCTTCTCCTGGGGGCTGCCTTTGAGAAGAAGAGCAGAGGAACGTCCTACTCAGCTACAGGAGGGGTGAGCCGAGCGAGGGTTGTCCTCCGCCGGGGAAGTCTCAGGGGATGAGAGGCTTTGGCGGGGGTGTCTCTCCCTAGCGTGGCTGGAGGCCATCACCGAGGTCCCATGGGCAACAGAGGGTAGGCGGCTAGAGGCCGTCACCAGGGCCCGGCTTCTTAGCAGGACTGTGGGTGAGGTGCGGGCAGATGCCATCACCTGACCATGGGTGCGGCTAGAGGCCGTCACTGGTGTCCTGCAGGGGGAGTGACGTGCAGTTGAGGCATGGGCAGAGGCTGTCACTTGCCTGGTTGTGCGGCTGGAGGCCGTCACCGGTGTCCTACTCCCGGAGGCAGCTGCAGAAGGAGAGGGGGTGTACTTTATTTTCCCCGAGTGTGGTTGGAGGCCGTCACCAGTTTCTGCAGGAAAGGGGGGGGTAGGCAGCACTTGAGCGGCTAGAGGCCGTCACTTTGTTCATGCGGCAAGAGGCTGTCACTTGTTTTGAGTGGCTAGAGGCCATCTCTTTAATTGTGCGGCTATAGGCCGTTACAGGGGTGCTGCTCGGGACTGAATCTTCAGTCCCACCTCGAACCTGTCGGGGGCTAGTCTGGTTGGAGGGTAATGTATGCGGACTGTGACATTCCCGCTGGGTCCATTCCGGGGAATAAGGGTGCAAGGTTGTTGGGGACATAGGTCCATACTGCCTCGGCAACCTGCACGCTATCAGAGCCCCTCTGTGGTCGCCTCCTTGGGGGGTGTCACTATGTCCCGGTGGTGCTCAGTTGTCACGGTCGATATTTCACCCCGTTATGACACTGGATGGTGCATATTTTCGCCAGATATTGCTCTAATTGAGCTGAGACAGCAGCACCGGATATTGCATTGGGCCAGATTTTCTGATGAGAATTGAGAGCTTACTGTAGGCAGCCCTCCACGTTCGCGGATTCAACTTTTGCAGGTCTTGCAGATTTGCAGATTGCCCCTCTGTGGAGCCAAGATTCTGTTCCTGCCACAAAGTGTAGTTGTGTGGATGTTCGAGGGTCATTTCGCTCCAAACCACCATGCACAGTACTCCCACGTGGTGGTTTGGTGTGGGCTGATGACTTGCCCACACTCATGTGGATGTGCACGAGACGCACTCAGTCACAGGAGTCTGTGGAAGCCACAAGGTACACATTTACCCTAACTTAGTACAGTCATACCCAATCAAAACTTATTTGTTAATAACCTTTTTTATACAGTTGGTTTGTTACTATTTGTGATATTTTATGCTGCTTTCAGGTCCCAGATATGGTTTATTAGGTACAGTTTGTGCACACTTGCTCACAGGGGGTGATTTGCGGCTGTAGAGGCATTTACGGGAGGGTGCACCAAACACTCACAGAAATTCCACATTTCGCAAGGATCTGTGTCCCCCAGCCCCCGCAAATGTGGAGGGCCGCCTGTACAATACACCTTAAAAAGACAGTACTGTACAGGACGACACACATTGCGGCTGTAGAAGCATTTACGGGAGGGTGCACCAAACACTCGCGGAAATTTCACATTTCGCGAGGGTCTGTGTCCCCCAACCCATGCGAATGTGCAGGTCCACCTGTACAGTACTTCCCAAAAAGACAGTACTGTAGGCTACATGACGACACACAAGCAAACTGTACTCACCCATGCGATGATGACGATGAGAGTTTGCTGTGCCATACATGACAGACAATGAATGATGCATATTCTATACTGCATGGCAAGATGACTTCTAGTTAAGCTCTGGAGAATCACTGACAGGAGCTTAGGCTCCCTAGCAGCAGGTGCACCCTAAGCAGCATGCTTAGGACCCATCTTTCATAGGGACAAAGAGTGAAGTTGCTTGACTAAGCCATAAGAACATGCAGAACACAGCATCACAGCACCAGTCGAGCAGGGCAGTACTCCCGAGGTGGATGGAAAGCTGATGACAGGGAGCCCTGGAGCTTCCTTTTCATCAGCCCTCAGGACTAGTTCCTGACCATCCCCCTTTGCTGAACTTTTTCAGTGTCTCAGTTACACAGAGAGTAGGCCAGCATGCTCTCCAGTACAAATTTCTCTAACTATCTTCACCAAACTACATGCACAGTACACAGTACACTTCCTATTCAAAATTCAACAAAAATGGCGTCGATTAATCATGCCTCGGAGTCCCCAGGGGGGGGGATCACAAATGCCCCCTCCATCTGCCCCTCTCCAAGTGACGACTCGAGGTGCCTGGAACCACTGTCTGACTCTCTTCTTCTTCATTTCTGCAACATTCGTGGCCTTTCTTCTAACTTTCGCTCTGTTGAGCACCACCTCTCCTCCTCTAAACCTCACCTTCTTTTTCTGACGGAGACTCAGCTGTCTGAGGCAACCGACAGCAAACCCTTTTCTGTATCCTCCTACTTTCTCTATACTCATTTCAAAGCCAAAGGTGGCTGTTGTGTATACATACGCAACGACTTATCTTGCTCTCGTGTTCCTGAACTTAATTCTTCTGAATTCTCCACACTCTGGCTTCGGCTTTCCTGTCATTCTCTGACTAAATATATCTGTGCTGTTTACTTATCCCCTAATTCTACTGACTATCAAAAATTCTTCAACTATCTTACTTCTACGATGGAACACATTCTGTCCATTTCTCCTTTCTCTGAAATCTCCATTCTTGGAGATTTCAATGTTCACCACCACCTTTGGCTCTACTCTCCTTTCACGGATCCACCTGGTGAACAAGCCTACATCTTTTCTATCCTGAATGACCTAGAGCAGCTTGTACAGCACCCTTCCCGTATCCCTGACCGCCTCGGAGAGAGCTCCAACATACTTGACCTCTTCCTCACAACTAATCCTTCTGCTTACTCTGTTAATCTTTTCTCTCCGTTGGGCTCCTCCGATCACAACCTTATTACCTTAACCTGTCCTATCACTCCGGTACGGCCTGTGGACCCTCCAGGGAAACGTCGTCTGTGGCATTTTGGAGCCGCGAACTGGGAGGCCCTCAGGCAGTACTTCTTTGATTTTCCCTGGAATGATTATTGCTTCCATGGCCGTGAGCCATCTGAGTGTGCCTTGCGCATTACGGAGGTTATTCTCTCGGGCATGGAAGCATACATTCCTTTCTCATATCCTTTGACTAACGCAAGAAAGCCTTGGTTTAATCACGCTTGTTCTAATGCTGTCCGCAACAAGGAGAAGGCCTACAAAAGGTACCGGAGCCAACCCACCCCTGAATCACATCATCTTTACGTTTCTGCCCGGAATCGTGCTAAGTCTGTTCTTCGCTCTACTAAAAATAATTTCATCCATACTAAATGCTCTCAACTCTCCAACTCGAATTCTTCCCACTCCTTCTGGCACCTTGCCAAAAATCTTTCTAACAACTTTACCTCATCATCCTTCCCTCCTCTTTTCTACTCTGATGGTTCTGTAGCTATTTCTTCTACTGATAAAGCAGATCTCTTCGCACAGACTTTCTCCTCCAATTCCACCTTAGACGATTCCGGTGCTGTTCCTCCATCACTTCTCCCCTCTGACTTCCTCATGGCTGACATTAAAATTTCTTCAGTTGATGTATTTTCTGCCATCACTGGCCTCAGTACTAACAAGGCATATGGGCCTGATGGGGTCCCTCCTGTTGTTCTCAAGAACTGTGCTTCTGTGCTTACACTCTGCCTAGGCAAACTCTTTCGCCTTTGTCTGTCAACTTGTACCTTTCCTTCTTGCTGGAAGTTTGCTCTCATTCAGCCAGTCCCAAAGAAGGGTGACCACTCCCAACCCTCCAACTATCGTCCAATTGCTTTAACGTCCTGTATTTCAAAAGTTTTCGAGTCAATTCTTAATAGAAAAATTTTAAGGCATCTTTCCTATCACAACCTTCTTTCCGATCGTCAGTATGGGTTCCGTCAGGGACGCTCCACTGGCGATCTTCTCACCTACCTTTCAGACTCCTGGTCATCCTCCTTTCGGGACTTTGGCGAAAGCTTTGCCATTGCACTTGACATCTCAAAGGCTTTCGATCGAGTCTGGCATAAATCTTTAATTTCCAAACTGCCCTCCTACGGTTTCTATCCTTCTATCTGTGCCTTCATCGCTAGCTTCCTTTCTGGTCGTTCTATAGACCCTGTTGTAGACGGCCATCGTTCTTCTCCTAGATCTATCAACAGTGGTATTCCTCAGGGCTCTGTCCTATCACCAACTCTCTTCCTTTTATTCATCAATGATGTTCTAAGCTGTACATCTAACCCTATCCACTCATACGCTGATGACTCCACCCTTCACCTTTCCATTCGGTTCCCACAACGCCCATCTCAACAGTTACTTCAAGAAACAAGGGATGAGGCTATGGCACACCTAATGTCTGACTTGGCTCGTATCTCTGACTGGGGTAAAAATAATATGGTTGTTTTTAATGCATCTAAGACTCAGTTCTTACACCTATCAACCCGACAAAATCTTCCACAGGTATACCCATTAATGTTTAATAATATTCAGCTTAATCCTGCATCATCCTTGAACATGCTTGGGGTTTCATTTACTCGGGACTTATCTTGGAAAGATCATATTACATCTCTTGTAAAATCTGCTTCCAAGAGATTGGGTGTGCTAAGCCGACTCCGCTCTTTCTTTACCCCTGCACAATTGTTGACTCTATACAGGGGTTTTATCCGCCCCTGTGTGGAGTACAACTCTCATGTGTGGGGAGGCTCCCCACATACAGCTCTTCTCAATAGGGTGGAGTCAAAGGCTTTTCGTCTCATTAACTCTCCTCCTCTTACTGACTCCCTTCAACCTCTGTCTCTTCGCCGCACTGTTGCATCTTTATCTCTTTTCTATCGCTACTTTAATGGTCACTGCTCCTCAGAACTGTCTGCTTGCATTCCTCCACCTCTACGACGGGCGCGTAGCACCCGTCTGGCAGCAAACTCTCATCCCTTTTCTGTCCAAGTCTCTAATGCAAGAGTTAACCGTTACTCCCAGTCTTTCATTTATGCAACAGGTCAGCTCTGGAACTGTCTCCCTCTATCTGTATTTCCTGCTGCCTATGATCTCCAGTCTTTCAAACGCAGTGTGTCCAGGCATCTCAAAATGATCGGATCTTGAATTTGGCTCTGTATTGTATTTTGTTTTTCTCTTGGAGGGAACTGTTACTGCGGGCTCATGGCCTTTGGTTCCTTCTTCCTCGCATTAAAAAAAAGAAGAAAAAAAAAAAAAGATGACTGAGGCGAATATGCAAACCCGCAAATGGGGAACCCGTGAATAGCTGGGTTTAACTGTAATTTGCAGTGTTTATATGTATGACTGTGGTACAGATTTTCACTTTTTATTTCTTTTATTTAGTAATAATGAAACTATTGTATTGACTAATGAATACTACTGAATGGAGATATTGAAAGATGAGAGTGCATTATTGTGAATATGGTTATATCAAGCTAAGGATTTAGTGGGTGTTGGTCAGGAGCCAATTACTCCCCCATTCCTTTAGACAAGCTCTTCCAAATTTACTGTATAGTATGTCTTAATGCAGCGTCTTATATGCCAGATAATATGGTAGACATCTGCTGACTATATTACAATCTGTGGGAGTATGAGATAGCAATTCATATAGAGATCCCTGACTGTCGAAAAGAAATGAAGATCTTTAGATAAGGATACAACTCAATTTGTCCCTCTTCTATGGAATATAACTCTGCCCTTGTAAAGACAGTCACAGAGTCTTTTTGAAATTACAGTGTCTGTATCTTGTGTGGGAGATTCATGATCCCTAATAAATATCCCCAACCCAGACTTGGTTCCATCAACAAACCTATCACAGTACAGGCATACCTCGGTTCAACGATGCAGTTGGTTAAGTAAAAACCGATTGCTAGGCAGAGTATCGAATCTCGGGGTAGATTTAACATGTAAAGTATAGGGATGCGTTTCTGAGCCTTGGGTTCCCACCCCACTGCCAAGTCCTAAACCCACCCAAGGGAGTCCAAAAACAAGTTTCTAGCTCACCTAAACCCCCAATAGCTTTAAAACAAGTTAACTAAACCTGAAAGCAGTTTATTACTCATCTAAATTCAAAAATAAAATCTGAAAATCATCAAAAATAGTCTGGAAAAAATCAAACTTAGTAAACTGTACCCCAAAATGACAATGTTCACCCCACCTATGACTAAAACAGTATAAATCTAAAAACAGTTTATAAATAAACCTAAACACAAAATTTAGGTATTATTTCATATTTATACCCAACTCACTGACAAGAATATGGGCTGAGTCACCTTATACTTTACGCAGTTCTAATCCTTTTTTCTTCTATGGCACTTCCGTCTTAAATCAACCGTTGATGAGTTATGCAATTCATATTATTATTTTCAATGGGAGAGAGCCATCTTTCCCCTGCTGTGGTTGGACAGTTGTGTGTGTGTGTTTGTGCGTGTTCTGTGTGTGGGTGGATAAAGCGCATGCGTCACACATGATTCAGCCAATCACAAGTAGGATTTCAAACGCCCCACGCTAGGGCCCGCAGGATTTGAAAGTCAGTTTGTCTCCAGCCATGAAGGCATGAACTGTGAAGGCTGCAAAATTACGTCAGTGTTATTTCACAGTTCTACCAACAAGAAGATAAAGCTGTAGCCTTTGTGCGATTGCATGGTATTTTACCATCAACAGCACCAAAATGCCTAACTCATGGCAAGAGTCTCATTTTTCGTGAGGATCAGAAAGTATGGCGGTGTCGCCGCGATACACATATACTGAGAAACACCAAAAACCGCCGCGAGTGTGGATATTCGGTGTCTGACTTTAAAGGCTCATTTCCACCTGTGTGGAAAATTGTTGTTTTTGTGACCCACTTTCTGTGCAAGCACCGGGATCATGCAGCAGTAATTGAGTGTTTGAGTATTTCCCGAGGAATATCAGTGGATTGGCGGTCTTTTTGCAGTGAAGTAACGGACAATTGGTTTTCAAACCAGCAGGCGATCGGTGGTGAGAATGTGATCGTTGAGATCGACGAAACCCTTGTAGTGCGAAGGAAATATGGCCGGGGAAGACAACTGTCGCAAATTTGGTTGTTTGGTGGTGTGGAACGGTTATCAAAGAAGCGATTTGTAGTGCCACTTTATGGACCAGTAGAGGAGAAGAGAGACAAGGGAACATTACTTCCTCTCATACGGCAGTATATTCTACCTGGCAGTATAATTATTAGTGACAGATGGGGTGCTTACTGGGGATTAAAGAACCTTGGTTACCAGCACTTCATGATTAATCACAGTGAAAACTTCGTTGCGCCAGACAATTTGAACTTTCATACACAGAACACCGGGCGTTTTTGGCGTGATCTGAGAGTGGGTCAAGAGACCAGTCAGGGCGAGGTTCTTATATCAGTACATCGCTAGGTATCTTTTCAACCAGGCTTACCCACGTGAGATGTTACTTCACCACTTCTTCGTTCAAGCAGGACTACTTTACCCACCTCGGGGAGACCACGTGAGACACCCGTCACCAGTTACTGTTACATACGACTCTTCAGATGAAGACAAGGAACTGTAAACTGATATGTAAAGGCATTATTTCGTATTTACACCCGGTTAGGTTAGGTTAGATGAGGTTTGGTTAATGTCAGGGGGGGTCTGGGGGGCGAAGCCCCCCCCAGTTAGGAAACACGAACTCCTTAAGAAGCTTAAAATTATGTTTTTTCCGAAGGATTTGTGTTTTTCGTTTGAATTTGATACCAGTTTCAGTCGGAAATTACTCGTTTTTGCATGTTTCCCCCCACCCAAAACCCCGCTTTCCCATAGGTCCCCCATTATTCTTGGGGGGGAGGGACCGCAAAAAAAGTGATTTCCGACAGAAATGATAATCAGATTCAAACGAAAAACACTAAAATCCTTCGGAAAAAATATAATTTTAAGCTTGTTTGGGAGTTGGGTGTAAATACGAAAATTTACCAAAATTTAAGTCTAAAATATCAAAATCAATTTTAAATAATCATTATTCCGGGGTGTGGCCATCGCTCGACAGGGCAGGCTGGTATTTCTACCCTCATCCAGGGGTGGATCAAATACTATTGTATTTGTATTTGAATTGTATTTAAATACATTTTTAATGTATTTGTATTTATAATTGTATTTTGGCACCCAGAAGAAAAAGTATATTGTATTTGTATTTGCATCTCACCAGTTGTATTTGGTCTTGAGCACAGTCTCAAACTGTTCATTGGAAGTAAACTGCTCTACTGCTTTAACTTGGCAAATGCGCTACAGTCATCTATCAAAAAGAGGTTGCATCCATTTCTGGAGAGGACTGATGTCATTGTCGCGGCTGCCATGGACCCCAGGTTCAAGTTGGCATGGATTCCATGTGAGGAGCTGCAGAAAGAAAAAAATTCGAAGATTGTGGACTTAATTATTGCTGAGTCTACCAAGGCCTATAAGGAGAAGATCCAGAAGGAAGAAATTCAAGAGAATGAGCTGTCCATGAGCATCAACCAAGACAAAGAAGGCATAGTTGCCAAACGACCTCGTCTCTTTGCCTACATGCCTCCAACTGGGCCATCGATGGCAAGCCCGTCAACAAACCACACTACAGTGGTGAAGACGGAGCTTGAAACGTACCTAGAGAAAGGTGTTCTGCCTTTATACATCAACCCATTGAAGTATTGGCGTGATACACAAAGCTTCAAAATTCTGAGGCACTTTGCCAAGAGCATTCTAGGCTGCTGTGCAACGTCGGCACCTTCTGAGAGTGTTTAGCAAAGCTGGCAATTTTAACACTCCTGAGCGAGCGAAGTTCAGCCCAGAAATCTTCCGGGCATTAATGATGATACAATGTACTTCTGATATGTAGGTACTGGGTTTGTATTTTTGAACTTGGAAATAAAAGTATTTCTATTTGTATTTTTACATCTTAATTTCAGAAGTATTTGTATTTATATTTGTATTTTTAAATTAAGGAATAAAAGTATCTGTATTTGTATTATTGCATCATAATGTCACAAGTACTTGCATTTGTATCTGATCCCTAAAAAATCAGTATTTGATCCAACCCTGCCCTCATCGTTATGCCAGGGTATCACATCTAGGGGTATATCGTATCTCAGGGTCTACCTGTATATGTGAACAGGCTAATGACAACTGATTGTCTTCAATTTTTCCATGAAGAAAGATATAAGTTCACTAGGCAATCACTGATCCTTGGGCTTAGGCAGTTTATCAGTATCAACACTCATTCTACAATGATTCCAGGTGGTCTTACCTGGTGTTTCATTTTCTGTTTTGAAGGCTCCAACATGCTTGCATGTGTCGGCCTTGGTCACCTAATGGTGGCTCTCCATACTGCTCGATCTCTGGCAGCTTCCCTATTTAGTCCCTGAACCCTAAGGTCACACTCAATGACCTCGTCCCAGGTCCTTTGTTGTCTACCGCTTACTACCCAACCCCCAACATTAACACTTCTCACTTTCTGCACCTTATTATAATCCCACATCCCCTCCACATGCCCAGCCCAAACCATCTTCTCTTCACAACACCAATACACTCCAGTCCCATTCCACCTTTCAACTTCTCCTTCATAAACCTCCCCTCCCCAGGCCTTGCACTCAAGGACGCACTGCGCATCCACCTAATCACTGCCATTTCTGTATGAGCCAGCGAATATCCTCTTCCTTTACTGCCCAGGTCTCGCTACCATACAGCATTACACTTCTAACACATGCCGTACACAAAGATCCCTTAACATGGAGGGAGAGCCCTCTCAGTGTCAGGAGAGGCAACAGCTCCCTGAACTTCTTCCAAGCACTCTTTACTCCTGCCCAACCTCCAGCACATAACATGTCTCCCAAATAACAAAACTCTTCCACACACTCAAGAGACTCACCAGTAAGCTCAGTCCTTTCACACCTGACAATATCCACATGCTCCTCCTGACACATCGCACACATTAGATCAGCATTATCTCACAATCTACCGCTAATACCACTACATCTCTTAAGCACCCACTTATCACAAACACTGCACAAGATGGAATTATTTCCCACGCCCTTTTGACAAATCGCACACAGCCACTCTCCTTCTTTGACAGTACCATCCCCAGCCCTACATACCATCACTTTTGTTTTATTTGCATTTACTCTCAAGCATTTGTGCTCATATCATCTCTCCACTTCCTAAATCTTTCCTCCATCTCCCTTTCATTCGCTGCAACCAATGCCAAAGCATCAGCTACAACATCTCCCACGGGAGTCCATTTCTTAAGTCATGTGAGAGGGCTTCAAGTACAGTAATAACAAGAGGCTCAAGACTGACCGCTGATGCACACCAACATTCATGGAAAACTTATCACTCAAATCTCCATTCATTCTTACCTGGGTGTGAGCACCCACATACATGGCCATAACGACCCTAACCAGCCACTCATCCATCCCAAGCTTTCTCACTGCCCATCTCACCACCTCTCTAGGAACTTTGTCAAAGGCCTTCTTCAAATAAACAAAAACAAAGTACAGTTCCCTTTTCTTTCCTATATATTTTTTCAGAGGCTGTCGAACAATGAATATGGCATCACTGATCCCTTTGCCTGGCATAAAACCAAACTGCATCTCATGAATATTCACTCGACTTTCTCTAATCATACCTTCTAAAACTCTCTCCATTACCTTCATTATCTGGTCTAAAAGCTTTATGGCTCTATAATTTACATGGTGTATATACTAAATTAATACTACGAATAGGTGCATCAAATGGCACAAAACTCTGTACACAGAACCAAATAATACTGTATATACGAAGGTGAACGATCATCATAATGAAAGTAGTGCAAAGAGCGTCTTATGTATTCAGACTCATATAATTAATCATTCTGACAGTTACACAAAACGCAACTTCATATATCCTATTTACAATACTCAGTAGTTCCAAGTCAGCCTCCATTACCTCAATTTCTGTTGTCTTTGAACTCAAGGCCTTATCTCATATGATTTCCAACTTCTTAAGGTGCCTTGACTATACTGTGCCAATACAGGGGCAGCAAAATCAATCAAAGCTCTAACAGAAGAAATTTACATCATTCTGAGAACTAGGACACCAACTCCTCATCCCCAGTTAGCCAAGACTTGCAATGGCGCAAGTCCTGGGAGACAAATGATGAACATAGTTGATGCATTTTCCTGGGCCCTTATGACTAAGTTGGACCCTTATACATCTGTAGATAACCAAGTTACTCTGAAACTGCATGGTCAGAGTTCTGGGATGGAATGAGGAGTGAGAAAAAAAAAAAAAAAGCTTCTGGACATAATTACAGTCAACACAACAATGAGAGGGCAAAGGAAGGAGTATGTATAGTTGTGAGTAAAAGATGGAAGAAGAGCATAAGACTGTATGGATCAGTTGGGTCAAGGATTGTGTGGGTAAAGTTGAAAGTTGGAATACAAATGTGGGCGATTGTGTGTGTGTATGCGCCAACGCAAGATCGTGCTAGCAGAGTGAGAGAAGAGTTCTGGACAAATGTGGAAGTGTGCATGGAAAAGTTTGGAAGGAATGAGAGAGTGTTTTTGATCGGTGATATGACTGGTAAAGTTGGGAATGTGAAGGTGGATGGAATAGTTGGTGAGTGGGGTGTGCCTGCTGAGATAGATGAGAATGGGAGTGCGTTAGTGGACATTTGTGCTGGGAGGGGGTTGGTGATAGCCAATACCCTCTTCAGGCATAAAATGATCCACAGGTATACATGGCGAGTGATGAGAAGGGTGAGTGGTGAACTGAATGAAAGGAAGGCAATGATTGATTATGTGTGTGTGGATGAAAGGATGCGAAGATGTGTAATGGATGCAAGAGCTTATAGAGGTTGGGGGAGTGGACTTTCTGACCATTACTTGGTGGTGGCCAGAATTAGGATTCAAGTAAGATAGAGGAATAGAAGAAGGGAAAGACGAGAGGAAGGAGTAGTTGCTAGGAGGGTGGAAAGGTTACAAGAGGATGAGAAAAAGGCAGAGTATAAGAGGGAAGTGGAGGAACGATTGGGCAAATATGAATTGGAGCAGATGGGAGACGTGGAAGGTGTGTGTAGGATATTTACAGAAGAAATATGTGCAGCATGTGATGTGGTGTGTGGAAGGAAGAGAAGACGGAGAGGGGTGCAAGGAACAGCGTGGTGGACTGAAGAGGTGAGACAGGCTGTGGCACAAAAGAAGAAAGCATACAATGAATGGATGAGAAATAGGGACGTGGAAGAAGTTGAGAGGCGGAAGAGAGAGTTATATGTAGAAAGAAAGAGAGAGGTAAAAAGATTAGTAAGAGAGAGTAAGAAGAGAGTGGATTCGGAATTTGGAAGGAATTTGAGTGTAAAGTGGAGGGACTGTAAGAAAATGTTCTGGAAAGAGGTGAAAAGAGTAAGACAGGGTGGAAGTGAAGTTACCAGGGGAGTGAAAGATAAAAATGGTAGATTACTAGTGGAGAAGGGAGAAACAGTGAGCAGATGGAGAGAACACTTTAAGGAATTGTTGAACACAGAGGATGGAAGTAATTCGAGTATAAGTGGCTAGGGAATGGCTGGGAGAAGGAGGGAGGTGAGAAGACAGGAAGAAATCAGTAGGATAGAAGTTGTGGAAGCAATGAAGAAAGTTAAATCGGGGAAAGCCCCAGGAATTGATGGAGTGTGTGGTGAAATGCTGAAGCATGGGGGAGAGATAGTAGTAGAATGGATGTGGAAGATGTGCGATTGGCCTGGGAGGAAGGTAGAGTCCCGGAGGATTGGAAGTCAGGTATAATTATTCCCTTGTACAAAGGAAAAGGGGAAAAAGAAGTGTGTGGTAATCATAGGGGCATTTGTCTTAGTACAATAGGAAAAGTGTATGGTAGGATACTTATTGACAGAGTTAGAGAAAGAACAGAGAAAATTGGAGAAGAACAGGGAGGCTTTAGGGAGGGAAGAGGTTGTGTAGATCAGATATTCATTCTTAGATCTTTAGTGGAAAAGTTTCTAGAGAAGGGAAAGAAGTTGTATGCGGCTTTCATGGATTTGGAGAAAGCATATGACAGGGTGGATAGACAAGGATTGTGGAAAGTGTTAAGAATATATGGAGTAGATGGGAAGTTGCTGAATGCTGTGAAGAGTATGTACGATGGTGCGAAGGCTGCAGTGCGTGTGGATGGTGAACTAAGTGAATTTTTCTCTTTGAAAGTTGGGTTGAAAGAGGGATGTGTCATGTCTCCATGGTTGTTCAATCTGTACATGGATGGGGTAATAAAAGAGGTACAAGGTAGGGTAGTGGATGTTGGAGTGGCCCTGGTGAGAAAGGATAGTGTTTGGAAACTCCCTGTACTGTTGTTTGCAGATGATACTGTGTTGTTGAGTGAAGACGAAGGAGAGCTGCAAGGCTTGGTGGATGAGTTTGGGAGAGTGTGTAAGAAACGGAATCTAAAGGTGAATGTAGGGAAGAGTAAAGTGATGGTCTTTAAGAGAGGTGAAGTCAGTGAATATACAGCGAGGTTGGATGGTGAGGAATTGGAAAATGTGAGTACGTTTAAGTACTTGGGTAGTGTGATACGTAAGGATGGAGGTTTGGAGGGTGAAGTGCTTGAAAGGGTACAGCAGGGAAGAAAGATTGCTGGTTCCTTGAAAGCAGTGATAAGAAGCAGGGAATTGAGCATGGAAGTGAAAAAGTTACTACATAACAGTATTATGATACCAACTCTAACGTATGGTAGTGAAGCTTGGACGTTGTTGGAAGGACACAAGTCAAGAGTGAAAGCAGTGGAAATGAGTTATTTAAAAGGAGCCTGTGGAGTCACGTGGAGAGACAGGCTGACGAATGAGGATATAAAGAAGCGTTGTGATGTGGATGTGGATGTGATAGGAAGTGTTATGAGGAACACACTTAGGTGGTTTGGCCATATGGAGAGGATGGAGGGTGAAAGACTGACGAAGAGAGTGTATGTGAGTGAGGTGGAGGGGGGAAGAGGGAGGGGGAGGCCGAGGATGAGATGGAGGGATGGGGTGGAGAGGTATATGAGAGAGGGGGGTGTGAGTTGGGAGCAGGGCAGTGAAATGGCGGGGGACAGGGCGACTTGGAGGCGATTTGTTTGTGGCAACCCCAAACAGGATTGAGGCGTCTGGCAATAGATAGATAGACAACAATGACGCTGTGGCATGCAGGTATGACGTGGGTCACACGGGTAAGCTTGGGTCACAGTGCAATCGACAAAGCACAATGCGTGGGTTATAAACAAGTGCAACCATATGAAAACCTGATGCCTAAATGCTTCCCCTTTGTTTCTGTCATGCAACTGATGTTCTTGTGTTACTAAATAATAAAATGAGAAATTAAATGCTCGTGTTACTTTAAGATCGTTGCTTCCCTCTGTCGTAAATCGCAACTTTACTTCGAACGAACCCCAGATTCAATCATCACTTTCACACCCAGTCACAAATACCTGTAATTTCTCACTCACACTGTGTATGAAAGCCCGGACTGCCTGACAGACACACAAGATTAATGATATGCCGGAATTCTCCCATGTTTGGTTACTAAATTGGGCAGTAATTTGAACAGGAGTTTGTGCACAATATCCTACGTTGTTAGACTGGAGTGCACTAAATGAATGATTTCCTGCATATCTCGGTACTGCCACCTTCCTCATTTGCTGCACTCTTCCCTTCATTTCATTTTTTGAGTAGTAGGGGTAGGCAGCCCCGCCCAGGGAGGTACTACTGCCAAGGTAACGGGAGACTAAGGAAATAGCCTTGATTCCATTTTCCCTCCTCGGCATTGGTAGCTGGTTACACATCTTTCTGCCTCTCACATCAGAGGCATCAGGCTGCCCTCTTTACACAACACACACATCCACATTATATCACATTGCCTTAAACCAGCTATTCTCTCTCCATAAAACACCAATCTTGTCATTACATATCATACACATTCCACAACACATCCCTGCTCTCCCCTCCATAAAAAGAACCATGTCTGCTGCTATACGGGGAATTAGTGCGGTGGTTTCTTGGGTGACCACCACCGGCAGGGCTGGGTCGTTTGCACAGGGCCCTCCAGGTCGTCATCAAACGACTGTGCCACCTCAAGCGTTGCGGCGCCCTAAATCTGCTCGTCAATGCAGTAAAATTTTCTTTTGCACTATTAGGGGACTTCACTCCAACATCAACTCTGTTCAAAATTTCCTCCAGTTTGAATCCCCTGATCTGCTATTTTTGACAGAGACACAAGTAAGTTCCACCTCTGATTTAGCTAGATTTAATTTTCCTGGATCTATCTTGATTCAAAATTTCAGACCCAAAGGAGGCGTATGTTGCCTTGCTAAATCAGAAATTGCCCTGGAGGAGATTACTAAATTTAATTGACCTTATTTCGACTATTCCATATACAAATTAAATTCTATTGATAAAATTAAGTATTTCTGTTGTGTTTATCGTTCCCCTAATGCCCCTTCAGAGCCGAGTTTATTTGACTCTCTGTCTTCACAACTAAGTGTCCTCAGCATTAATACTGCATCAGAAATTACTATTCTGGGTGATTTTAATGTTCATAATGTTGAATGGCTTACTTATTCAGGCAGAACTGATGACTCTGGTTTTAAATGTGAGCTATTTGCGGACTCATTTAATATCACCCAGTTAGTCAGTCAACCCACCCGTGTACCAGACAACCCCGATCAAAATCCCCACCTATTGGACTTGTTTCTAACAACCAATTCAGATATTTATAGTGTCGAAGTAAAGTCCCCCCTCGGATCCTCGGATCATTGTCTGATTCAAGCCACCAGTTTAACACCTACCACACCCTCCTGCTCTGAACCTGTCGTGGTAACTAAATGGCACTACGACAGGGCAAACCGGGAGGGACTCCATAATTTTTTCATGGATGTCCCTTGGACCTCCTTTTTCTCCCAAGATGTAAATTCTACATTGGGCCACATACAGGATTTCATTAAAGTCGGCATGGAAACATTCATTCTCCATCATAGTTACAGAAAAAGATGTAATTTTCCTAAATGGTTTAACCACAATTGTGCTAGAGTAACAGAACATAAAACAATAGCCTATACCATACAAGGACCAAAACCAAAGAAGTCTTTAACTATTACAGAAATATCAGAAACCATGCTAAAACTATCATCATTCTTTCTAAATCAAACTTTCTGCATGCAGGCTAACAAACTACTAAACAACCCAAATGATAACAAAATATTCTGGTCAGCCCTTAATTCATTCAAAACTAACTTCACTACCACCTCTTACATTCCTCTCACGTGGAAAAGCCAAACTTCTTGTTCACATTTTTTCAACAAACTCAACTCTAAATACAGAAAATGTCAATATTCCTGTAGTTGATTTGATTCCCTTCAAATACATCCTTTCATGATTCATACCAGATACGTACAAGCTGTATTACAGAATCTCTCAGCAGACAAAGCTACTGGTCCAGATGAAATTCCTTCAATAGTACTTAAAAATTGCCCCTCAGTGTTGGCTCCTGTATTGGCAAAACTTTTCCGCTAATGCATCCGTACCTCAAGTTTTCCAGCCTCTTGGAAAGAAGCAAATATCCATCCTGTTCCTAAAAAGGGGGCAACTTCTGATCCATCAAACTATTGACCAATTGCAATAACTTCCATTCTCGATAAAGTTTTTGAGACACTAATTAACAAACACATAGTCAAGCATCTAGAAATCAATAAATTAATCAATGATCGGCAGTATGGATTTAGACAAGAACGTTCAACTGAAGACATTTTTTGCCTTCTTACCCATCAGATTAACAAAACAATAGACCAACACGGTGAAACACACACAACAGCATCAGATTAACAAAACAATAGACCAACACGGTGAAACACACACAATAGCACTTGATATATCAAAAGCATTTGACAGTATGGCACCGCGCCTTATTGTCTAAGATGTCACACTACGGCCTTGCATCACTGGTTCCTTTAATTTCTTCTTACCTTCATAATAGAAAAATGCAGGTCATGGTAGATGGTATTTATTCACAGTTTCATTCCATAAATGCTGGCGTACCTCAGGGATCAGTTTTGGTGCCAACCCTCTTTCTCATTCATATAAATGACCTCCTGTCTGTCACTCACAACCCAATACACTCTTATGCTGATGACTCGGCCCTTCATAGTTCTTTCACATTTAGTACTTCCTTACAGAATTTGATATTATAATTTCCCAACTAAACACAGCAATTTCTCTGAACCAGGACCTTTCTAAAATTAATCAATGGGGACAAACAAATCTGGTCTCATTTAATGCTCAGAAAACTAAATACATTAATTTCTCCAACAGAAACAATTCCTCAGACTCTCACATAATTTTAAATGTCAATATTCCCATATCCACTACAGTTGATATCCTAGGTGTTACTCTAAACCCCAACTTAAGCTGGACAGCTCATGTTAAATTCATTGCTAAAAATGTTTCCAAAAAATTGTGACGTGCAGAGTTCGTGAGTTCTTCATTGACGAGCAGATGGCCACAATATACAAAAGTCATGTGCGTTCTCGGATCGAATACTGTTCACCACTGTGGAGTGGATGTGGAGCGGTTGCATTGAGGCAGTTGGACAAAATTCAAAATAAAGTCATTAGATTAATCAATAATCCTGCCATTATGCAAGACCTTCCTCCATTATCAGTACGTAGAGATGTTGCTTCTTTAGCATTGTTTTACCGATATTTTTACCGTAAGTGCTCTGACGAACTGGCTTCAATTGTGCCTCCCCTTCACATTTTCTCCCGAAATACTCGGGCAGCTGGGAGTGCCCATGAACTCACACTCTCTTCCCCGCAATGCAGAACCTCTGCTTATCAAAATTCATTTATCCCCAGAACTACTACTCTCTGGAATTCACTTCCTGGGAGTTGTTTCCCACAAACATTTAATCCGCTTCAGTTCAAATCCAGTTGTTATAATTATTTTATGAATGGAGGATGCCTTTAGGCACATGGACTTATTTTTTTTCCCTTTGTTTTTCATTCCTCCATTCATTATCTAAAAAAAAAAAAAAATGTCTGCTTATACCCTGTCACATACGAGGAGTGATCAAAATGTCTGGTGAATGGTACTGCTAGATAGAAATGAGCTGAAGTATGTGAGGGTTTTTGGCGGTTATTACATCATCCACCTTCCTAGTTGCCACCAGACACCACAACAGCACAGGCCAGTGTGCTGTGGCAAGACATAGAGTGAGATCATGCCTGCTGTATCAGACGCATTTGGGGAAATGTTGCAGTTTGGGTAACGTGTAGAATCCAGACATCTCTGACGGGGAAAAACATTCTGCTTGTGGCACGTCCAGCTTATTCACCTGACTTGGCACCTTGTGACTTCGGGTTGTTCCCGAACCTGAAGAGCATGATGAAAGGGAGTTGTTATGAAACGACTGAAGACATCATCCAAAACGACAAGCCTTCCGAAGGAGATCAAAAAGGAAGACTTCCAGCAACGTTTCAGACAGTGGAAGGAACGGTGGACGGTGTAACGAGAGAGAGAGAGAGAGAGAGAGAGAGAGAGAGAGAGAGAGAGAGAGAGAGAGAGAGAGTGCAGGAGGGGGGTACTTTGAATGGGATGTCTAATGTATGCACCTAATGTTCAATAAAATTCTGTTATTCAAGCATTCACTGAACTTTTTGATAACTCTTCATTCAAGCATTATGTCAAAACCTAAGTACATCACATACCTTTCAGACATTTTGCCAGCTGACGGGTGAAGAGAACATTTGCAATCTTGCTGTTACCATAAGCCTGCACCTTGTTATCACCGTTTTCATAGTTCATGTCATCAAAAGAAATCCTTCTAAAAAATGAGTAAATTTACATGTAAACTAACATGTAACAAAACTGCTTAATACTGTATACCACCATCACTGTACCACACTAATCCCATTTCAGAAACAGAGTGGATGCAACTCAGGAGGACGAAGTGGAAAGTCTAATGCTTATACAACTATCAACTGCTATATGAGTAAAAATAGACCACAAATTCAGTCACTTCTCAGTCAAGCCTTCAGAATTTTTAGTTCTATGCCAACAGTAAAACTATGTATCTGTCTACCTATTACCAGACGCCTCAATCCCATAAGGGGTGGCCACAGACAAACCGCCTCCATGTCGCTCTGTTCCCCGCCATTTCGCTGCCCTCCCCCCCCAGCTCACATCCCCCTCTCTCATATATGTCTCTACTTCACTCTCCATCTCATCCTCAGTCTCCCCCTCCCTCCCCCCTCCACTTCACTCATACACTCTCCTTGTTAGTCTCTCGCTCTCCATCCTCTCCACATGGCCAAATGGTCAAACATTACACAAAATATATTTAATTTCGCCATGCTGCTTTAGTAACTTTTCAAGCAGGCAATGAGTAGGAGGTGGGTGGATGCTGGATGTATGCAAGAAGTTAGGTATAGGGGAGGATCAGCCAGAATGGCTGCCAGGATGGACTGCCAACACAAAATATTTTGGCAGGGTACGGCAGATGTGGTGGTGTGGGTGTGTTGGTTAAGAAGAAATGGGTGGGATGTGTTATGAATGTAATGAGCATGAGTGAAAGGTTAATAGCAGTGAAAATTTTGTTTGGTATGGGTGGAATGTGTCATGAATGTAATGACCATGAGTGAAAGGTTAATAGCAGTGAAAATTTTGTTTGGTGAGATAATGTTTTCATTTATATCAACATATGCTCCACCAGCCGGCTTGGATGCAGCAGAGAAGGATAGATTCTTGGATGACTTAATACAAGTAAGTAGTACGGGGGAAGATGAGATTGTAGTTTTGGGAGAGGTGAAGCAGCTCAAGGATATAAAGAGTACATGGGGGATGTGCTATGGTACAAGAAATGAGGAAGGGGAAAGGATCCTTGAGTTTGAGGAGACATTGAATATGACTGTGTGCAACACGCATTTTAGGAAGAAAGTTGATTCATACGAGTCTAGGGGAACAGGCAGCCAGACAGACTATTTCGTGGTCAGTAGGGCTGATGGGAAGTTTATGAGGGATGTTAAAGTCATAAGGAGCGAGGAGTGTGTGCAGCAACTCAAGTTACTGATACTTGAAATGGTGCTTAACCGTCTAAAGACGGATGTAGAGTGCGACATGTTCTTGGTCACAACGCTGGACAAAGACTGAGTGCGTCGCTGGTTTTGCGGGTGCAATATTGTAAAGGGGTGTTGGGAAGGGTTTGTTATTGTCATCCTATTTCTCCATTGAGCATGGGAAGCCTCAATGCCCGCAATACTTTGAAAAATGGTGGGACTGCATATGCGGACACCCGTCTCTTTTCACAAGTACTCTTGGACTGCATATGCTGACACCCATCTCTCTGTCACTAGTACTCTTGGACTGTGAATGCAGACACTCTTTGTCATCAGTGCTCTTGGTCTGCATATGCAGACACCCGTCTCTGCCACTAAGTACTCTTGGACTGCACTGTCACGAGTCGGCTCGTGACATCATTTGGTGGGAAATCGCGAACTCTAGTGAAATCCCAGTGTTTATCGTTCAGTTTAGCCGCTGCGTATTCACCCGGTCGGGAGTGTATTTTCAGAACAATTTTTCACTGTCATAAATGATCGTCTTTGTGCGAGACGTTAGCACTTCCGCTAAGCGATTTATTACGGGCGTGTTTCGCTCATTCTAGCCGTTAGTAATGCGGTTGGATGCTCGCCTCTTTCCCACGATTTGGAGTCAGTCAAGGTTTGTATGCCATGAAAGCAGGTTGGGCCCAGAGCGTAGCAGTGCCGCCGTTGTCCAGTTCCTGAATTTCCGCCTAGTGTGATTGGCGAGAGACTTCGCGAGTGCGTGTCCTTCCTCAACGATGCCCAGTCATCCGCTTAGTCCACTCTTTGACCAGTATTTCTTTTCGTTTTTTTCCTAGGTTTAAGAGTTTAGCTTTTGAGTGAGCGAGTGAGTGCGATCTCCTTATCTGAATTCACTTTGAAATGTAACGTAAATTTATTCCTTTGTAATCAATAAATTTAACAGTTATTTTTCTCGAGCTTAATGTAATGTAAACTCGTGTTTTATTTTCCATATTAAGCTTATTCTAGTTGCAGCTCCTAGCTTGCATAAACGCTTTGCTATTCATAACTGGTACTTAGGCCAGTCTTTTTGTATTAAGCTTAAAATCCATTGTGTCATCTAGGAGTTAATGCATCAGCAAGAATCTGTTATCATTAATAGCATCAGTTATTGATTGTCAGGGGTGAAGTCACTTTCTCCAGAGGCTAACAGTACTAACAAACAGCAATTGTGAGGAATTAGTCTGCTGTGTACTGTTGAGAAAGTTTATAAATTCTCGTCCTAAGAGAATCGGCGAAGCAAGTCAGTATAAAGTAATAATTGCTTGATTTTAACAAGACAATTCATTGTCCTGCTATCAGTATTATTAAATATTGTTTAATATTGCATACTCTTTAAAAACCCCATGACAATTGGCGACCTTGTCAGGATATTAACTCCTAGCTCGAAAGCTATTCACGAGATAATACTCACTCGTTCATACTTAGGTATTTATCATTAAAGTCTATAGGCACTACCTTACTGGTGATTAGTGATTCGTTTTTATTAATTTACATAATAGTTTTCATATTCAGTTGTTTGTTTAATTTTCTTTCTTTACCAGTTTAATTAGATAAAACTGGTCACCACTAATCTGTGCCTATATTCTTTATTCTCGATTATTGACATCTTTCTCTGAAAAAATCGCAGACATTACTGAGTCGCTAGTTTATTAGACTGAGTAAGTATCATGTCCACCAGCGTCTATGTATAGGAAGCCAAAGATATGGGTCTTATGGACCCAACTGAAATTAAGGAGTTTGTCCTCTCTCGGTTTAATTACGAACAGCAGTGCGAGAATGATGCTCGTGAAGAGCGTCGAATTCAGCGTGAGGAACGCAAAAAGTAGCGTGAATACAAGCGAGAACAGCGCGAACACAAGCGAAAACAACGCGAACTCGAGATAGAACAAGAACAACAACAACGCGAATACAAGCAAAAACAACACGAACTCGAGTTAGAACAAGAGCGACAACAACGTCAACACGAGTTAGAACAACGCGAGAGAGAACGTCAACAAGAGTTAGAACAACGTGAGAGAGAACGTGAATACGAGCGTGAACAGCGAGAACATGAATGTGCCGAGCGAGAAGCACGCGAAAAACACGAATTTGAAATGCTGAAGCTCAAGCGAGATTCCTTGGCTTCAGATACATCTGGTGCAGCTGGTCCAAGCTTCACGAGCGTTCTCCCTGGACATGTTATGGCAACCCCACACATCAAGCTTCCCCCATACGAAGGCGAGCGAATCGAGCCATACATAGCTCGTTTTGAAGACATGGCTCAACTGTACCAGCTGGATGATGCAGCCAAGCGGCTTCAGTTTCTTAGCCTGTTTGAGGACTCTGCCCTCGATATTCTCCACAGAATTCGTGGAGACAATCTCACGTATGAGATGATGAAGGCCGCACTCGTCAAAGCGTACGGTCTCACAGTTGACGACGCCAAGAGTCAGTTCATGAGGGCGCATTTACAGGATAAAGAGACTACTGTTCAGTTTCTTGACCGGCTTACTGCTTACTTAGATGAGCGGATGGAGAAAGATGAAACTCCTTCCATGCGTGAGAGGATACTTGACCTTATGCTGCACATGCAGCTGGAAAAGTCGTGGCCTACTGAACTTATGGCTCAACTTAAGATCTGCCAGGTAAGAGATGCCAGCCAAATGGCGAAGAAGGCTGACGCATTCCTTACTGCATATGGGTATCAAACTTGCAAGCAGCATACCTGGAACAGGAAATCTGATAAATCTGGGAAACCGTCTCAGACTGAACCCCAGCAACAAGGCCGTTCTCAGAATAATGGCCAAGGTCCAAAACTGCAGAAGAAGGACCAGGGGCAAAACACTCAGAAACCTGAATGGAAGCTGTACGATAAGCAGAACCCTAACCAGCAGCAATACCGGTATTTCAAGCAGCAGAGGGCAAGGACAAACCACGTAACCCTCAGTCAGGACAATCGACTTTAGTGTATCGGAGGCAGGATGCAAATGCAGCTCTTATGCCACAACAAGCGTACAGTGGTGCCAACCCCACCAGTACAGGTACTTCCCCGCAGTTCACTAGTTCCCCAGCGACAGTGAACCCTCCTCCACAGGTGGTCAATGCTCCAGCTCCTCAAATGGTGAGCACGACCCCTCAGGTACCAAGTTCTCAGGGCACCACATTTGCTGCATCGTTTCTTCCGCAGTCTCACCAATGACTGGCTGCTACCTCCTCAGACCCTTCCACCAGTAACACTGCCTTTCTTGTTCAGCCAGGGTTTGTGGGAGGTGTTTCTGTAAATGTCCTGAGAGATAATGGTTTCTCAGGTTGCTCTGTCAAGCATAGTTTAGTTCGGCCCGACGAGTACACAGGTAAGCAGATCCAAGTTAGACTTATTGATGGGTCACTGAGATTGTTCCCTGAGGCATGTATCCAGGTGGCATCCCCTTTCTACACTGGCTTGACAGCTGCTGTTGTCATGCCAGAACCCTTGTTTGACCTCATTATCGGCAACATACCGGGCATCAAAAACAGTTGCACCGTAGATGTTGCTACTCAGACTTCGGCTGTTCCAGTAACACGAGCCATGGCCAAGGCTCCGAATCATGTCATGCCGTTGACCGTCGCAACGCCGCAAGATTTGATTCATAGTCAAGACTTTGTCCATGAACAACAGTCTGACCCGACACTTGCTTCAGTGCATAAGGAGCTGGAGGGTAAAGTGATTAAGTATTCACGGGAAGGTCAAGCCAGGTTCCTTCGCAAGCGAGGATGGCTGTACCGTGAGTCACGAACACCCCAGGGAGAGGTTCGACTGCAGTTCGTCGTTCCCGCGAAGTATCGGCGGGCAGTGTTCGAATTAGGTCATTGTTCAGTCATGGGAGGTCACATCTGCCAAAAGAAAACCTCTGACCGCATCCACGCTGACTTTTTCTGGCCAGGAATGGAACAGGAAATAAAAAGGCTTGTGCGTTCCTGTGACGTGTGTCAGCGTACCATTGACCGGGGACGTGTTCTTCCTGCACCATTGAAACCAATGCCTGTAATCTCTGAACCGTTCGAGAGAGTAGCAGTTGACATTATTGGGCCAATCTCTCCTAGGGCAAGTGATGGATCAAGGTATATCCTCACTATTGTTGATTTCAGCACATGGTGGCCTGAAGCTGTGGCCCTTAAGAATATAGAGGCCGTCACTGTTGCTGAGGCGTTGATCGAAGTGTTTTGTCATGTAGGTATCCCCAAAGAGGTCTTAAGCGACCGGGGTTCGCAGTTCACCTCTGCAATGATGAACGAAACATTCAGGTTGTTGTCCATCCGAGGCCTGCGAACTACGCCTTATCATCCCATGTGAAACGGGCTGTGTGAGAGGTTCAATGAGACTCTCAAGAAGATGTTAAAGTGCATGGCTGCCGAACAGCCAAAGGAATGACCGCGGTTCATTGCTCCTCTTCTGTTTGCTTATTGAGAAGCCCCACAGCACTCCTTGAAGCTCTCACCCTTTGAACTGGTGTATGGAAGGTCGGTCCATGGACCACTTCAAGTCCTTCGCGAGTTGTGGGACGATGAAGAACCTGACCCTGAAGTCAAGACCACCTACACCTACGTCCTAGATCTAGCTGACCGCCTCCAGTCGACATGCGAGTTAGCTAAGGAAGAATTGATCAAGGTGCGCAAAGTTCAGAAAGCCTATTATGATAAGAAGGCAAAACTTCGGAAGTTTAGTCCAGGCGATAAGTGCCTGGTGTTACTCCCCACTGCCCAGAACAAGTTGTTGGCGCAGTGGAAGGGTTCATTTGATGTAGTAGAGCGGATTTCAGACCTCAACTACATAATTCAGATGGGGAATCTTCGCAAAAGGTTCCACATTAACATATTGAAAGCTTATCATGAGTCAAACCCCGAGGAGACTGACCTACGAGTAGCTGATGATAGCGACCAGCCACTGGAAGAAACCGGGGCAGCCGCGGTGATCCCAGCTGATGACCATGATGACGAGCCCTTAACTGCTCAGTCCCATCAGGAAGAGACTGTCGGAGATGTTTTACTTAACGCTGACTTAGCATCAGAATGCCATAAGGTCACTGCTCTGTCAGTATGCTGATGTCTTCTCTGACCAACCTAGACTTACAAAGGTTGATTGTCACAAGACTGAGTTGACCAGCGATACTCCCGTAAAGGTTAAGCCATACCTGATTCCCATGCGACTACTGGGCGCAGTAGACAACAAAATTGCTGACATGGAGATTGCAGGTTTTACTGAAAAGTCCTCATCTCCTTACTGCAGTCCAATGCTAGTAGTTCGCATGAAAGATGGTAGAGTCAGTGGATGCTGAGCTGATGGATGACCACAATTCCCATCTTCTCCAAGCTGGCAGGGTCACGATATTTTACGAAGCTCGATTTGGTGAAGGGATTCTTCCAGATTCCCCTTCACCCTGAGAGCCATCAGTTCACTGCCTTTGCTACTCCTAGGGGGTTGTACCAGTATAAAGTCCTCCCATTTGGACATACCAATTCCCCAGCAGTATTCAATCGTGCCATGAGACAAGTGCTCCATGGTATTGTAGGAGTAGAGATGTTCATTGATGATGTCCTCGTTCATTCCACCACGTTGGAGGAGGACCTCAGACTCTTGGAAATTGTCTTCAGTAGACTCCAGAGTTTCAACATGGCTGTGAAGCCTAGCAAATGTAAGATTGCTCACAGTGAGGTGGCGTTCCTCGGACATATTGTTGGCAACAATCACTGCAGGTGTCGGGGTGACAAGATCAGGAAGGTTAGAGAAGCCCCGAGATCCCTGACCAAGAAACAGGTTAGGGCATTCCTTGGCCTAGTGGGGTATTATAGGAGTTTTATCCCCAACTTTGCTCTCATTGCCCAACCGTTGTACGAGGTGCTACAGAAATATGCTCCAAACACCACTGAATGGGGAGAAGCGCAAGAGAGATCTTTTGCCGCCCTTAAGAACATGTTGTGCAGGGAGCCTATCTTGCAGTTGCCTGATTCCAACAAACCTTTCATACTGCGCACTGATGCTTCACAAGACGGAGTAGGTGCCGTATTGATGCAGGAATCGGAAGGTGGAATCTTCCCAGTGGCATACCACAGCCGTAAGCTAAAACCCGCTGAGAGGAATTACAGTACTGTTGAGAAGGAACTCTTGGCCGTGGTTGATGTTGTTAAAAAATATTATTATTATTTATATGGGGCACCATTCACTCTGGAAACTGATCATATGCCACTCACTAGTCTCAGCATGACCAAGACGGCTAATGCAAGATTGACATGCTGGACACTGTATTTACAGCAGTTTAACCTTGTTGTGAGATACATCAAGGGAAGTGATAACGTAGGTGCAGACCTGATGTCTCGCCTGCTAACTGCTGACTAACACGGGCAACTGTTGTATGCTGGGTTCCGTAAGATGGGCGTTCCAGGTTCCATTAGCGAATCGCAGCATTTGATGTCCTGCACAGACGCCCAGTCTTTTTGCTCATGACCACGTTCCCTGGTTAATTTAGCGAATTGCAGGGTTTGATGTCCTGCACAAACGCCCAGTCTTTTCGCTAATTAAGTTAGGGTTTAACCAGCAAACTGAGTCAGCATTTGATGTCCTGCACAAATGCCTTGACTAAGTTTTCTGGTTAATAATGTAAATAGTGTACTTTTTGTAACATAAGTACTGATTGCTAGGCAGAGAGTGAGAAATGACACTTTTGATGCCCCACTTTGATTGTTTTCGCAGGTGCAGCTGGAGGGTGCAGCATTGCTGTGCAGAACAGCTGATCGTCCATGACGCACGCTGCCACCTCTTCTCTTCTGCATTGTCATCATTATTTACTATAAATTTGCATTATGTAATTTTACACGTAGGTACAGTCACACCACAATTGTCACACCTACACCGTGTATTACATACATCACGCTACATAACAATTAGTTGTTAATGTAAATCAAGCGAACTTTTCGTTCAGTTTGACCTGAGTACAGGATTTTTCACCGTCGTCACAGAGTTTTTCCCTCAAGCTTGCTTCTATTAACGTAAATACGAGGTTTTTTCACTCACTGGCGACTGCGACTTTTTCCTGTAGCAGGATAGCACACACACACACCACAGTGTGAATCTTGTGTGACTGAGTTAGGAATCATATGTATGTATATTGAAATTTTTTCCCTGAGAAAAAAATTTCACTTTTTGATGGGGCATAATGTCACGAGTCGGCTCGTGACATCATTTGGTGGGAAACTGCGAACTCTAGTGGAATCCCAGTGTTTATTGTTCAGTTTAGCCGCTGCGTATTCACCCGGTCGGGAGTGTATTTTCAGAACAATTTTTCACTGTCATAAATGATCGTCTTTGTGCGAGACATTAGCACTTCTGCTGAGCGATTTATTACGGGAGTGTTTCACTCATTCTAGCTGTTAGTAATGGGATTGGACGCTCGCCTCTTTCCCACGATTTGGAGTCAGTCAAGGTTTGTACGCCACGAAAGCAGGTTGGGCCAAGAGCGTAGCAGTGCCGCCATTGTCCAGTTCCTGAATTTCCGCCTAGTGTGATTGGCGAGAGACTTAGCAAGTGTAGTGTCCTTCCTCAACGATGCCCAGTCATCCGCTTAGTCCACTCTTTGACCAGTATTTCTCTTCGTTTTTTTCCTAGGTTTAAGAGTTTAGCTTTTGAGTGAGTGAGTGAGTGCGATCTCCTTATTTGAATTCACTTTGAAATGTAACGTAAATTTATTCCTTTGTAATCAATAAATTTAACAGTTCTTTTTCTCGAGCTTAATGTAATGTAAATTCATGTTTTATTTTCCATATTAAGCTTATTCTAGTTGCAGCTCCTAGCTTGCATAAACGTTTTGCTATTCATAACTGGTACTTAGGCCAGTCTTTTTGTATTAAGCTTAAAATCCGTTGTGCCATCTAGGAGTTAATGCATCAGCAAGAATCTGTTATCATTAATAGCATCAGTTATTGATTGTCAGGGGTGAAGTCACTTTCTCCAGAGGCTAACAGTACTAACAAACAGCAATTGTGAGGAATTAGTCTCTGCTGTGTACTGTTGAGAAAGTTTGTAAATTCTCGTCCTTTGAGAATCGGCGAAGCAAGCTACATAAAGTAATAATTGCTTGATTTTAACAAGACAGTTCATTGTCCTGCTATCAGTATTATTAAATATTGTTTAATATTGCATACTCTTTAAAAATCCTGTGATATGCACATGTGGGCACCTGTCTCTTGAGGGTTAAGGAGAGAGTGATGAAAAAGAGGACCTAAGCACCTAGGAGGAAAATATGGAAGTTGAAAAACCAAGCAGTAAAGGATGCCTTCTATAACAAGATGAGTAGAGTGGTGGCTGAACAGGGAGCTGTTTACAGAAGTGTTAATGAACAATACAGATCTCTCAGGGAGCTGCTGACAAAAGAGTTAATGAACAGTATAGAGCTCTCAGGAACACTCTACTGAGAGCTTCTGATTCAGTGTGTGGGTAAACAAGAGGCCCCCCCAAGACATAAAGTAATTTGGCAGAAGGAATAGGGTGTGGAGCTGCAGTTAAGGAAAAAAAGAAGGCTTTCCCGGGAATGGAAAAGGGGTGGGAGCAAAGAGGAATACTTGGTTGCCAAATGCTGAGCTAGAAAAGAGGTTTACAGGCAAAATCTAAGTCTCAGAGACTATTACTGGATAATCTAGTGTGGAAATGAAGAATGTTATTTAAGGTGGCAATTCAGACGAAGAGGGAAAACAGGGATATCACAGGCAAACAGTGCGTGAAGAATCATGAAGGAAAGACTATGGTGAACCTTTAAGCGTGCTAGCCAGGCAGCAGCTGATGAGCGTATTGGAGACCGCCCAAGATCAAGGAGGGGATTCATCTCGCAGGGGACGCTGACCACAGTTGAGGAGAGTCGTGCTGCCAGACTGGCTGGGGATCAGGAACAGCACACTTTTGTCTCGACAGGCATGAGTTTCACTGAGAAGGGACAAGGAGAGATATGTCAGTAAAATCGCTGAGGAGGTGGAAGGCCATTTTCGTGCAAATGACCTTCGACCCGTCTACCAAGCCCTGAAGAAGCTCCACTCCAGACCCACCTCTCAGGTTAACTCTGTTCAGAGAGCAGATGGACAGCTCGTGTTGGGGGCAACTGAGTATAGAACTCGTTAGACTGAGTACTTTGAGCAGCTGTATATGGCTGAACCTCCCAGTGGATAGCTTTCGTAGGCAGGTGTACAACCACTGACCGCTGTCCCACCAATTAGCGAAGCCATGCCTTCTCTAGAAGAAATCAAGAAGGCAGTGACTAGGTTGAAAAATGATAGAGCAGCTGGTGTTTGTGATATCCCAGCAGAACTGACCAAAGCTGGGAGCAAAGCCATGATCAGAGGGTTACATGCAGTCATAGACGCCGTTTGACAGACTGGTATCATTCCTTCTGACTGGATGAAGGGTTTGGTCACCCTACCTGGAAAGGAAAAGGAGACCAGCATGACTGTAGTAACTACTGTGGTATTACAGTGCTCAGTGTGCCAGGCAAAGTTCTTGCTCACATTTTCCTGATATGTATCTGGGACCATTTGCTAAATTTCCAGAGTCCTGAGCAATCCGGATTCACGCCCAAGAAGTCTACTGTTGACCATACCCTAGCTCTTAAAATTCTTGTGGAACACTCTCTTGAGTTTAGACAAGGTCTGCTAACAGCCAATGCGGATCTCAAGAAGGCATTCGAATCTGGAGGTACTATGGGACTCCTGTGCCTCCGTGGGTTCCCTGCAGGGATAATCTGACTGATTGTTGGCTTGTACTCAGACACTGAGAGTGCTGTCTAGTGTGTGTGTATGGGGGGGGGGGGAAGGACACCTGACTTCTTCACAGTAAGGTCTGATATAAGACAGGGATGTGTCCTTGCCCCCATACTTTTCCACACATGTATGGATTAGGTACTAGACTGAGCTGTGAATTAAAGTCACTGTGGGGTATCATTTGGCAATTTCAGGGTTACCAGCCTTGACTCTGCTGGTGATGCAGTTATCCTAGTGGAGTCAGTGAAGACACAGCTGAGTGCCCTTGAGGAATTTAACTAGAATGTGAAGCCATTGAGATTAAAGGTTTCTTGGGCCAAGACCACGGTCCAGGCAATTAGTGACGTTGGATGAAACAGTTTGGTCTGGTCTGTCCAAGATTGTGGTGAAGCTAGAGAAGTCTTGGAAAGATTCACTTATCTTTGTAGTGTGGTTCATAGCAACGGACAGTGAAATCTCTTGTCGCAATGGTCTGGCCTACGGATTTGTGGGTTCACTCAATTCGGGTATTTGGCGCTGTCGTTATTTGTGTAGAGGGACGAAGGTTTACATTTTCAAGGCGCTGGTGCTCCCTCTCAATACTTCATGGCTGTGAGACATGGACACTAAACAGTGACTTGAAGTGGTTAATTGACTCCTTTGGTACTAAGTGTCTTCGCAGGATCGTGGGATATCTCGGTACAACCAGTGAGTAACAAGTGACTAGTCCATGCGACTGAATTGAGGCCTATTACCCACATAATAACCCACGCCAACTCCAGTTATATGGGCACGTGGCTTGCTTTCCTGAGGCTGATTCTACCCACAGGGTGATCTCTGAATGAGTTAACCCAGGGTGGAGGAGGCAATGCGGAAGGCCACGTAGCTCATGGGTGAAGCAAGTCGATCACTCCTGTCGGGAGATATGTAGAGGAGAAACAGTCGCTGCCTGGAAGGGTGGACAAAGGGACCCACGTGGATGGAGTCGGAAGATGAGTGAGGCTTTGCGCCCTGCAACATTTGCCCCTTCTTGATTGAGTAGACGAGTATATAATACAATGAACCATAGCAGAATGTACAAAAATGGATCAAATAATTCCTTCAAGTTCCAATAATTTCTGTTTCTGCTCAAAGGAAAAATCTTCCATTTGAGCACCTCATGAAGGGAAAGAATTTTTAAAGAATACCACTTCAACTAGCTAAGAATTTCTTTCCCATGACTCTGTGGTGCTGGTAATGGTGGTAGTTGGTGATAGTGGTGGTGATGCTAATTGTGGTAGTTGGTGATGGTGGTAATTGTAGTGGTTAATAGTGGTAATGGTTGTAGGTGGTGGTAATAACTGCAGTGGTGATAATCCTGTTTAAGTTTATGCAACCATTAATACTGGTGCTGGTGTAATCATCATCCTATACATAATGTGTGTGTGTGTGTGTGTGTGTGTAAATGTCCTTAAAACATCGCATGTCCTAGAAAGCCAAAGTGGAAGAGCGAGAAGGAAAGGGGGGGGGGGAGGAAGGATGGGTTGAAGGGGAGACAGGAGGAGAGAGGGGGTGGAGGGGAGGGAGAAAGCAAGGGGGAAGGAGGAAGGCGAATGGAGGGTGAGGGATGAGGTAAAGGGGAAAGGAGGGAGGGGGAGGGTGGAGGTAAAAGGGACAGGAGGGAGGGGGGATGGTGGGGGGGGAGGAGGAAAGGGGATCGAAGAAAATGCTTTTCAGGGAAGGTGGAGGGAAGAAGGCTAATAAGAGGTGGAAAGGCAAGGAGGGGAAAGAAGGGAACAGAAGAGAGAGAGAGAGAGAGAGAAGGGGGGGGTGACAGGAGGGAGGAGGTGAAAACAAACGAGTTGGTAGAGGGGGAGGGAACTAGCGGAGGGAGGGAGGGGGGGTAGGGAACAAGTGAAAGGACTCTGGGGGGAAGGGAGAAATTGTCCGCTCTTGGTCAGTCTGGTTTGAGCTGTGATTGGTGAAGGATTTGTGCGAATTTGGTAAGATTATTTTTCTTTATTCTTGTTATTTTGATTTTATGACTATGTCATTGATTTTATTTTCTAATGTAAACACTCCTCGGTATTTCTAAAGCTTACTAAGATAAGTCGTAAGAACTGAAAATAGAAAGATAACAGAACTGTGTGGAGTTTGGGGGTGGGGTCTGTGTGTGGAGATTGATATATACCTGTGTGTGTGTGTGTGTGTGTGTGTGTGTGTGTGTGTGTCTGTTCTTGTCTAATTGTATCTTTACAGGAATGAGTCAAGCTCATACTGTCCCGTGTCTTAAACCACTTTTATCGTACATATCCTTAAGTTTATGAATTGTTTGACACACTATTTCATTCGGTAGTGCATTTCACTGATTAATTGCCCTATTTGGGAAACTAAATTTTCTTACGTCTTTATCCTCTCTCTTTTCATGCAGTTTTTTGCAGTGTCCTCTTCCTGATGCATCCCCATAGGTTATGTTATCATTTATGTCTATTTTCTCCTTCCCTGATATGCATTTATATAACATAACCATGTCTACTCTTTTTCCTTCTCTCCTGTAATGTAGGTAGATTCTGTTTTTCTAGTCTTTCTTCTTAGCTTAGATCCCTTAAGCTTGGTACCCATCTTGTAGCTGCCCTTTGCACTTTTTCAATCTTATATTTGTGTTTTTTGAGATGAGGACTCCAGACTACTGACGCATACTCCAGGGTTGGTCTGATGAATGATGTTATCTTTCTTAACATGACTTCATTTATGCATGTGAATGCTATTCTCATGTTTGCAAGCAGTGTATACATGTCCCGTACCTTCTCACTGATGTGGTCAGCTGGAGGTAGTTTGTTATTGATAATCACACCCACGGTAGGTCCTTCTGATGTGCGTAGGGTTTTATTTCCTAACTTATAATCCCAATCAAGTCTTTTTCCACTTTTACTAAACTTGATTACATGACACTTGTCCACATTGAATTCCACTTCCCATGTATTGCTCCATTCATGAAGTTTATTTAATTATTCTGTGTTAGTAATCCTACTTTGTATTTTTGCATCATCAGCAAACATATTTAGATAGCTTTCATTTCCAATATTGCTATGTATATCATTATATACACTAAAAACATGATTGGTGCCAGCACTGAGCCCTGTGGAACTGCGCTAGTCACTTCCCTCAATGATGAGCAATTTCCCCTATGTACTGTTCTAATTTCTTTTTTTCTTTTTTTTTTTTTTTTTAGAAAATCTTTCATCCAACAATACAGTTTGCCTCGGATTTCTCCTTGATGGTACACACAGAGTGTGTGTGTGTGTGTGTGTGTGTGTGTGTGTGTGTGTGTGTGTGTGTGTGTGTGTGTGTGTGTGGAGTTTAGGGTTGGTTTTAGGTGTGGCATTTTGGTTCTGAGTATGTAAATTTTAAGGGTATTTTGTGGCTGATGTTTATGTTGTTTTAGTGTGATGGCGTATACGGATTTCCTTTTTCATATGTGAACTGGGGGAAAGGGCAGGATGATGGCGAAGAGCAGAATGACCTGGAGCCAAATTAGTGGCCACCCTTTCCGGTTTCAAGGCATTTAGCTGCAGAGAACTACCACCACTACAGCTACTAGAACTACCACAAATACTATCAGCACAACCACAAAACCACAGCCGATGCTTTGGAGGGGGCATCAAGTTGGATACTAATTTGGTGAGTATGCCAAAAAACCAAAGTCTTTTCAATTATTATTATTAGTAGTATTAGTATTAGTATTAGTATTATTGTTATTATTATTATTATCATTATTATTATTATAATATTAATATTATTATTATTATTATATTATTATTATTGTTATTATTATTATTATTATTCTCTCTGCCCCTGTCTCTCTGTGTCTCTGTCTCTTTCTCTGTCCTTCTCTCTCTCTCTCTCTGTCTGTCTGTCTGTCTCTTTGTCTGTCTGTCTCTGTCTCTGTCTGTCTCTCTCTCTCTCTATCTGTCTGTCTGTCTGTCTGTCTCTCTCTCTCTCTATCTGTCTGTCTGTCTGTATCTGTCTCTGTCTGTCTGTCTGTCTGTCTCTCTATCTCTTTCTCTGTCTGTCTGTCTGTTTCTCTGTCTCTGTCTCTGTCTGTCTGTCTCTCTGCCTCTGTCTGTCTCTCTGTCTCAGTTCATCTCTCTCTGTTTTTCTTAGTCTGTCTCTCTTTCTCTGCCTCTGTCTGTCTATCTCTGTCTCTGTCTGTCTCTTTCTCTGTCTCCGTCTGTCTCTCTCTCTGTCTGTCTCTCTATCTGTCTGTCTGTCTCTGTCTGTCTCTTTCTCTGTCTCTCTCTCTGTCTCTCCCTCTGTTTGTCTGTCTGTCTGTCTGCGTCTGTCTGTCTCTGTCTGTCTGTCTGTCTGTCTGCGTCTGTCTGTCTGTCTGTCTGTGTTGTCTGTCTGTCTGTCTCTCTCTCTCTCTCTTTTTCTCTGCCTCTGTCTCTGTCTCTTTGTCTCTGTCTGTCTCTGTCTCTGTCTGTCTGACTCTGTCTCTGTCTATCTCTCTATCTGTTGGTCTCTCTGTCTTTCTCTGTCTCTGTCTTTGTCTGTCTCTTTCTCTGCCTCTCTGACTCTTTCTCTGCCTGTCTGTCTCTGTCTCTGTCTGTCTCTCTCTCTCTCCCTCTGTCTCTGTCACTCTGTCTGTCTGTCTGTCTATCTGTCTGTCTCTCTATCTGTTTGTCTGTCTCTCTATCTGTTTGTCTGTCTCTCTATCTGTTTGTCTGTCTGTATCTGTTTGTCTGTCTGTATCTGTTTGTCTGGCTCTGTATCTGTTTGTCTGTCTCTGTATCTGTTTGTCTGTCTGTATCTGTTTGTCTGTCTGTATCTGTTTGTCTCTCTCTGTATCTGTTTGTCTCTCTCTGTATCTGTTTGTCTCTCTCTCTCTATCTGTTTGTCTATCTGTTTGTCTGTCTCTCTCTCTCTATCTGTTTGTCTATCTGTTTGCCTGTCTCTCTATCTGTTTGTCTCTCTATCTGTTTGTCTGTCTCTCTATCTGTTTGTCTGTCTCTCTATCTGTTTGTCTGTCTCTATCTGTTTGTCTGTATCTGTTTGCAACTTGCAATACTTTGGTGATAGAAACTCCGTATACAAACAGCTAGATAAGGAGTTTATTACAAGCTCACAGTAAAATAGTCTGCCCGTCTTGGTTGCCTGCTAAGAACTGATGCAATAACGCCGTCTGCCCAGGCTTCAGGTCCTGGGAAAGCGTGCTGACCTAGCAAGTTTAGTGGGGGCATGTATGCATTGGGGGGGGACATATATACATCGGGGGTAGACATATTGTGGAGGGGGTACACTACTCCCCCGGGTAGCTGAGATGGTGTCTCCTGACACCAGGAGTTAAATGGTGGGTGATTATAGTAGTAAGGCAGGACCAGGGAGGGTCGTACAAGGGATAAGTATGATACAGGGGCAGTAGGGGAGACATGGCCATGTTGAGGGGAGGGAATTAGAAGGATATATACATATAAGATATACAAGGATTAAGACATAATGGGAATTACACAATAATAGTTTGATACATGATAAACAAGGAGTAGATATGAGAGTTCCATTGTTCTTCGTTCAATTTTTTTTTTTTTTTTTTGTAGGATACACTGTCACGCAGTAATGCATTAAAGAAATACCATCATTTTCTAGTAGGCAGAGTTCTGTTCACAGTTTGGTTACTTGTTAGATGGCAATGGTAGTCATTGAATGTGACGGCACTAAGTACGGGGAGTTTCTACGTCGTGTGTAGGGCGTACTATGCCTGTAGCGACTCTGATTTCCTGGAGTCGACGTTCCATTTTTCTGACACAACAATGCACTGCACATATGATGAGTAGAAAACCTATGAAAGTGATAACCACAGGGGGAAACACAACTGTTGGATGAACCCATGAACGGCTGAAGGCCAGAGAAAATTGATCCATAATGAAATCATTGTCATTGAGGAAGGTTAGCGTGCGCAAGTTAGGGGAGCTGATGGTAATGTTGGCAGATGGTAGGGGTGAAGGTATGTCGTTTGGTTGAAAGATGTCATAGGAGTGTTTACGGACAGCTTGGTGATAGCGAGTGGCGTAAGTGATGACGAACTCTGATTTGACGGTACAATAGTCAGGTGCTTTGTAGAGACCACTAGTGGGGACGGATCGAACCGAAGAACCAGAACACATGATTGTGACAGAGATGGGAACAGCAAAGAAGAAGTACTGGACATAGTTGAGGTGAGCATGGTGGACCGGGAGGTCAGGAGCTGGGACAAAAGAACAGGCCGAGTAGATGGAATGGTTGCGAACTAAAGCAGACTCACAGGGTGTAGCACTGCTAGGGAATATAGCGAAAAGGTGGGCAGCACAGAGACAAGAGGTCGGAGTAAGGGAGGAACATTGCTGGAGGTCTGTGGAAGAAAGGAAGGCAACGGAAAGATGATCATGGGAGAGGAGGAAATATTCTGAAGGAACAGATACTTGTAACAAGGAGTGGTTGAGGCGGAAAGGGAAAGGAATGATGTGGAAAAGGTTAAAGGTTATGGCAGAACGGAGAGGAATATGGACGACGACGGATGTGGTGAGAAGAGTGGCTTCGAGAACAGGATAATAATATTCAAGGGAGGAGTAGGGGAGGACTGGGGAGAGACCGAAGGTGGAGTGAGCCCATTTCAGGACAGAACGGAGAGCTGAGACAGGGACTAAGTCGGCAGTGACATGTCCATTGATAGCATTGACCAGGATATGAACCAAGGCAGAGACTTGAGACAAGAGAGAGTCAATGGCTAGTTGGAGATTATCCATGTTGAGTTTGAGGTAGAAGAACTGAGAGATAACGTTGAGATCTGAAAGGTGGCGTTGGAAGATATCGATGAAATTGTTTAGAGTGGACGTGACTTCATTGAGTTGGGTCGTGAGCTTCTGTAACATAGTGTGTTGGAGTTTAATGATGCGGTGTTGTGATTCTAGGGCTGAAGCTAAATGACTGAGATCAGATTTGAAGCCAGAAATGTCACGGGCTGTAGCAACGCCAAACAAGCCACTCAGAATCTCACCGCCGAAGTCGAAGAGACTTCGTTTCACACGAGAACGACCAACGGGTGTCGGAATGGAAAATGGGTCATTGAGCTCAGTGAATCTGTTACTTATGTATTGCAATTGCCAGGAGAGTGGGAGGAAAAGGTTATATAGATACTCATTCGGGTTGTGTGTCCCCATGAGGGCCGTGAGATGGTTCCTGATTCTGTGGAGCTGGTGCGCGTAGGCAGGTAGGGTAATGGCTACGTCGGCCAGGGGCGCAAGATCATAGCGCAAGGAGGCTACATCTTCGATAAGCATTACCTCGCCTCCCGAGCCGACCAAGGCCCCGGGACGTACTCCACCATCGTCCTGACCTGACCCAGACCCCAGGAGGGTCAGCACTGCCAGCAGGGAGATCGCTAACATCGTACCTAGAAAATCAGGGTAGAGTTAATGGGGGAGGTCGTGAAGAGGTTGATGGGCAGAGCGCAGTTTGGACCGATATTGATTGGTTGATGAATGAGCAGGTGGAGGTGGAGAGGAAGGAGACTGAGGGATAGGTGGAGACAAGGTAGACTGAGGGACGTGTGAAGGAGAAGAGGAGGCAGGAGGTTGTGTAAGTGACTCTTCGAACACGAGGCCACGGGGTGCTCACTTTAAGTCATCGACGTGGACCCTTCTGGTGTCCCTAGTGGACAGGTCCTGGAGGTGAAATTTGTTGCCTTGTTGAGTGAGGACGCGGTGGGGCCCTGTAAATTTGTCATCCAACTTAGAGGAACGCGTATGGGAATGAGCAAAGACAAGATCGCCTACACTGATGGTGATAGGAGAGGCGGATTTATGTTGGCGCTGCAGCATGTCCCCCTGAGAGGAAGCCAAAGTGGATTGGACATACTGGTGGATTGTCTGGAAGTTGGCTAATTTTAGTTTAACATAATCATCCATGTTGTAGATGGGTTCTGGCTTTGAGGATAAGAGAGAGTATGGGAGGTCCTTGTCAAAACCAAAGAGGACGAAGAAGGGAGATTCAGCAGTGGATGCATTGATGGAACTATTGATGGAGGATGCCACTTGGGGAATCCAGTCATCCCAGGACGAACTATGGGAGCCTAGATGTCTAAGGCACTCTAAGATTTTTCGGTTGTGGCGTTCTACAAGGCCATTGGAAGCCAGATGGTTAGGCACGACATTGCACTTACTGATATGAAAGCGGCGACAGATCTCATCTAGAAGGCTATTGTTGAACTCTGTACCGTTGTCAGTAAGAATGGTATGAGGGGTACTGAACGGGCAAATTACGTGATCTACAAGGGCACGTGCAACGCTCTTCGCGGTCTTGTCGGAGAGGGGTACGAGGACACAGTAGTGGGAGAAGTGGTCGACCGCTACGAACAAGTACTCAGCGCCAGATTCTGTGAGAGGTAGTTTTAAGAGATCGATGGAGACAGTTTCCCATGGTCGTGATGGGATTGGGTATTGTAAGAGAGGTGCTGGTAAGCCGGTTGATCCTTTGTGGCGGTGGCAGGAGAGGCAAGAGTCACAGTGGGCATTGATATCGCAGTGCATGGTTGGCCAATAGTATTTGAGACGTGCTTGGCGCAAGCATTGGTCTTTACCTGGATGGGAAGCTTGAGGAGTATTATGAACAATATGAAGAACCTTTGGTATCAGGGCAGTGGGGACAACAAGTTGGCGTACTTCGCGATTGGGCATATCTTTGCCTGTTAGCAGTGTTTTCCTGTACAAGAGATCATCATCTAGCATGAACTCATCTAGTGATACTGGCAGAGTAGGTAAGGTCGAGGCATTGCCAGATTCTAGGAAATAAATGACTTTGGACCACATGGGGTCTTGGCGCTGAAAGTTTCGAACAACTTCTGACGTTAGTGTAGTGTTTGCAGTTACTTCAGGCTGCAGTGATGTTATAGCTGCTGCTACGTGACGTGAGAGTGCGTCTGCAACTACATTCAACTTGCCTGGCACATATTGAAAAGTGGGATTAAAGTCCTGGATGATGACAGACCATCTAGCTAACCTACCTGTTAGGTTGCGATTCTTGAACAAATCACATAGTGGAAGGTGGTCTGTTTGGATATGCACTGGATAACCATAGACTATATCTCTGAAATGTTTCAAGGACCAGATTACCGCTAGCGGTTCGAGATCTGTGACACTGTAGTTACGTTCAGCGGTTGTAAGGGTGCTACTAGCATATGCTATTACGCGCTTCCTTGATGCTTCATCGAGTTGCATCAAAACGGCACCAAGTCCAGTGCCTGAGGCGTCTGTGCAGAGAAGGAAGGGTGTGGTATAATCAGGGAACGCTAGAACGGGCATTTACAAGAGCTGTCTTTAGCTTTTGGAAGGCCTGTGACTGGTCGTTAGTCCAAACAAAGGGCACATTCTGCTTGAGTAAGTGGGTCAGAGGAGCGGCGTTCTTTGCATAATCCCGTATGAATCGACGATAATAGCCACTGAGGCCAAGGAAACTTCGTACAGCTTCGGTAGTTGTAGGTTCTGGGAAGTTAATAATCGCCTTAGTTTTATCCTCATTAGTATGAATGCCTTGTGCATCTACGACATGGCCTAGGAATTTGATTTTCTTTCGCAGGAAGTCACATTTACTGAGATTGATTTTCAGGCCTGCGAGCTGGAGGCGTTCAAAGACTTGCTGGAGTTTGGTAAAATGATCAGGGATGGATTTACTCACAACAATGATATCATCTAGGTAAGCAAAAAGAGAGTGTCCCATCATACTGCTGAAGACTGAATGGATAAGTCGCATGAACACAGAAGGAGCATTTCTCAGACCAAAAGGGAGTCTCTTAAACTGAAAATGTCCGGAAGGGGTGCTAAAGGCTGTAACTGGGCGAGAGGACTCTTCCATTTCGACCTGCCAGTACCCGCTGAGGAGGTCTAAAGAAGAAAAGACTACATTATTTTCACCAAGGGATTCTAGCAAATCAGTGAGGACGGGTAATGGGAAACGGTTTGGAACGTTGACAGAATTGACCTTACGATAGTCAACTACTGGTCTAAGGTTGCCGTCCTTCTTTGGTACTAAGAAAAGTGGGCTATTCCATGGACTGACGGAGGGTTCAATAATGTCTTGGTCTAACATGTTCTGTACCATTTGATCTGTCTGCTTTCTCTGGCTGTGAGGAAATCGATACGCTGGTATGTAAATTGGCTGAGTTCCTGGTAGTAGTTCAATCGTATGTTTGACAAGGTCTGTTCTACCCATCGGTTCACCGGGTAAGGCAACCACGTTTCTGTATGAGGTCAGAAGGTCGAGGAGTTGAGGCGTATTTTATGGGAAATCTGTGCAAGTGAGATGTGAGAGCATATCGGGTGAATATGTCGGGGCAGATCCCGTAGAGTTAATAGTACATACACCGATTGGCGTACTATCATCAGTCTGAATAGTAGGAATTAAGGAATCCTGGCACACCTTTACGGCCGCTGGGTATACTAGGAAGTCTCCAATCTTTACACCACTTTTAAGTTTTAGTGGAGCATTTGTGACATTGAGCAAGTACAGGTAGCATAAACTGTCCTCTAAGACTGTAAACCACGCTGACTCATAAGTCAAGCTATTCACACAACACGTCTCAGGTAGGGGTAGTACATCCACTCCTTCTTTCGCACCGGCAACACAAACAGAGACTTTGGTGAACTCATGCGGTAACAAAATTGTGCACATATTCGTTACTGCACGTTTCGTCTCTGCGTGTTGGAGAAGATCATTCAGACTGTGTGAGGTAGGTAACTGAGACATGTCCGAGTCAGCAATAGTGTTGTCGGGAGAGGAGGTAAGAGCCATGTTCGAGGGCTGAGATGATGTATCAGGAGACATTGAGGAATTTATGTCCGTGCTCGCAGTCAGTAAAGGAATGATCTCTGTATTCTCAGATGATGATAGTGGTGGTTTGGGCTGGGTTGGACCTTTTGGTAGTGATAGGAACAGAGGTAATTGAAGGACTGATCTGACCGGAAGAACAGGACGGGGACAGTCCATAGTGTAAACCGGGAATCCAGAAATGTCTATACTACCACAAGCAGGTAATAATGCAATGGAGTGTTGTGCCATGGTGGAGAAACCAATAAGGGCATCTGCGGGATACTGCAAGTCATTAGTGACATGAAAGTCAATGGGGATAGGGGGCAAATCTCTGCGGAGTTTGACTTCAAGAGTGACTCTTCCCGTAACCTTAAACTCGGAGCCTTCGACACCACATAGGCGAATGTCTGGTGGTTCTAGGAAACTGACGTGGTTGTGATGTCAAGGAATAATTTGTAAGGAATTTTTGGAGATGAGATTTACTATAGATCCTGTGTCCAAGAAGAATGACGTTGGTATGTCATGACTGCTTCCGAGAATGACTAAACCTGAGGATGTTATGGGACCTACATGGCGGATGGGGAGTTGGGTGTCTGGTTCTACGTGATATTGGTCCGATACGGGTGCAGCGCTTCCCCCGACTGTTGGCGGTTGAGGTAACGACATTCCTTAGTGGTGTGAGTTGTGCTTGATTTGTGGTATTTGCAGTGTGGACGACGGGAGTGGGAAGGCGTACGCTGTCTGGTTTGGGAGTGAGGACGTCTGTATGTACGGTCGCAACTTGATGCTCGATGTCCAGGATGACCACAGTACCAGCAAAGAATTGAAGATTGTCTGTTCCGTCGGGTGCTAGATTGATCACGACCCGCGGTAGGAGAACGATGTGTGGCAGGTCTGCCGCGTGTGGTGGGACGGGAGCGAGATTGGTCTGGGGTAGAGGAGGTGTGACAGACTGAGGAGGCCAAGGGTTGGGTGGTGCCCTGACGTGTGTAGTTCGAACCTGTTCTTTCATGAATGGCTTTAGTGACCTGAATAATTTTATCTCCTGGATTGAAACTGATTTCCAAGGCTAGCTCTCGCTGTTTAGAAGTAAGCCAGTGAAGGAATCTCAGGTAACCAATTAAGTCAGCAAAGTTGGTGAGTGAAAGCATTGGAACGCCATTCTTGTCTTCTAACCATTTCGTGCCT